>NC_046234.1:1625834-1951000 GCF_009819885.2 Catharus ustulatus | reverse complement strand
GAGAGAGCTGTCAACACTGATATATTAGAAATACAATTCAAGCAGCTGCTATTTGTGTTTTATTTTTAGACTACTTTATTTTTTCCCCTCAGATTCTATAATATTATTCTTTCTCCTGGGTCAAACAACATCTGTTGTATAAAAAGTAGTCTCATTTGGATTATCAAGTTTGCATCTTTCCATTTATATTTTACTCTAGTTGCCTCACTAGGAATTGTCCTCTGCTGCCCTCTGATATTTCATGAACAAACAGGCCCATAGGAAGATCTTGGCATGGCTTTAGCATCCATTACCACTCCACAGGCCTTAACATGATAAACTACAACTGCTCCACAGCAGGACTTACATGTCCATACTACCCTGAGAAGCAGGGAGCATAGCAGCAAGGGGTGCAGCCCCCTCTTCCCAGTTTTGCTGCCTGCTCCATAGGTGCAAGGGGCTGCATCAACAATCTCCTGTACTGCTGCTGCTGAGGGCTTGCTCTGGCCACAAAAAAACCACCAGTGACTGCCTTTAACAGTCTGTGCAGGCATGACTATAACCTGTCAAAAACATACGGAGAAAAATGTAACCTGTAATCTGGCTCTAGTCTCCAAGGTTTGAGGTCATCTACATGGGCTGGGCATCTGACCCTGGGCTTCTGCAGGTCCCACCAAGCAAGGGCATTCTGTCCTGTTAGAGCTACAAACAGTGAACCAAACCAACCTTGAAAGTGAAAATCAAGTTCCTACATCCGAAGCTGATTTAGTCCAGCAAGACTGAAGCTATTCAATGTCATGGAGGACTTTTCAGCTCTGGCACTGGCCCCTGTGCTTGAGGACCACTGGCAGCACTCAATGCCTTTGTTTCACTCTTTTACTTCTCAAAGAATAGAGCTAGAGAAAAAAAAATAAAGCAAAAATCCCAACTCTTTGGAGACACAAGATTAAATCAATGCTATTTCAATCCAGCTGGCATTTCATACACTGAAATGCCAAACTTGCCCCTCCAAGTCAGGACAAGCAGGACAAAGATGACAGTGGTCGGCTAGATGTGATCCTCACAAGCAAAGTTGTCATTCTCATGTTTGATTATTGCTGAGTAGTTTCTTCAGCCATCAGATCCACACAGGAGCCAATGAAGAAAGGACTCTCTCGCCTGGAAGGGCAGGGAGGAACCTCAGGAAGCCAAAGAAAACTGATGAGGCCACATCATTTTTTCTGTGGCTCAAACCTGACCTTTAGTGCTTACTTTCCTCTTCTGTTGCTACCTCTGTTTTCTAGCAATAGCGAGGATCAGAGCTGTAAAAGTTTCCGTCACATCTTTCATTAAAAAAAGATTGACTTTTCCATAAGGCTTTGCTCTCAGAAAATGACAGTTTACAAAAAATGAAAATCTTTGCTTGTACTTCCTAAGGTTAAGGGGGGGAAAGGGCTATCTCCAAATGTTTACGTTTCTTCTTTTAGGTACGTAAGTATGTTCCCTCTAATTTGTCTAAGTTGCTAGGACAGGATGGATTTCCACAGCAGACTTTCTCCCCCTGAAGACAGTACAAAGAACCCACAATGTGAACAACCATGTGTAGAATCGATTTTCACTCTGGTCTGAACCTTCAGTATATTTCTGAACAGCAGCAAAACCTTTACTGCTGACCATGCCAGCAGTAATTTTGCCATCACAGGGCTGACCATAGGAACATCTCTCCAGTTTTCTGCTAAGAATGCAATCCCAGAGGAGCACAAGAACAACTCTACATGCCCTCCTCCCAGACACAGCTCAGCTAGGAACATGAAACTGTCTAAGTTTACTTCCAGAGGCAACATGAAGGACACTTCCCTGCTCCTCACAACCAGATTCCTTTTGGGAGACCCAGCTCAGGTGTGTCCCCTGGGTGAGGGTGAGCCTGCCTGCCATCCCACCACAGCACAGGAGGCTCAGGTGGGAGGATGGAGACAGCTGCACCATCTCTGTGCTCAAGGGCTGTTGCCAAACTCACTGAGAAGCTTGCACCCAGGCAGGTCCAGTCTTACAGTCCTTCAGTCAACACACAAAGAACAGATATTGACAGAAATTAAATCTTCCCAATATAATGTCTTTCAAGCAGATTTTTCTTGTTGAACCTTGACAAGGAACAGGCACTTTTGCTGCAGTAGTAAAAATCAGCATCCTGTGCTGCACACTTGCCCATTTTCTCTGCTTCTGGCTTCAGCCCATGGCAAGACAAGAACCTCCAGACTCTGTTGTGTCCAAAGTCTACCTCTACCAAGACACCCAAGAAATCAAGGGGGATGTTTGGAGGGAGATTGTGGACTTGCATCTATAGCCTAGAATTACAGTACTCCTTGTCTAGAAAAAACTGCTGGGAGCTGAGAAAGAGTGGGATTTTATACAATGGTTTGAATAGCTCATGGTTCCAGTCCAGTCAAAAAGCCTCACAAGAAGGGCCTGACTTTGCAGCCTGAAGTATTTCTGTTCCCAAGGGGTATGGGGGTATGGAGAATCGTGACACAGTTTTTATGGTTAACTGAATACTTCTGTTCAATCTCTGAAGGGCTTGGGGTTTGTTTGAATTGTGAATGATGGCTCCTGTCCCAGCTCTGTGTGTGACATACTCCTCTATTGACAGAGTTCACACACTGAGCTCAGTCAAGAATCCACACATAGCTGAAAGTTGCTGGCACCCACAGTGTATAATTAAGATCATATGAGACTTGGCATTTCTTTCCCTTGCCCAGCTACAACCAAGAAAAGGGCCAAGCAAGTCTCTTTGCCCTTAAGAATTGGAAGGTAAATCCTATAATTTGACTTTTCTTTACATGCCTTCATTTCTAGCAGTAATTTCTATTGAAATGTTTCTTTGCACTATCCACCACCACCATTGCCATGGCACATTATAGCATTTCCTGCAAGTTAACAATGAAGTCTTTTTAAAAAACAGCCAAAATAGTTAAAAGAACAAGTTCCCAGTCAAAATCTTTCTGGGATGAGTGGTTCTATGAGCAGGAAAGTTACATGTGCAGCACAATGTGGATCCTTACCTAAGCAGTGCCAAGAGATTATTTTGGCAAGTTACTCTACAGACCTGAATGTAAAGGGATAAAAGGTTGGTTTGGCAAGCTGAAAGACCAAGGATAATTCCACAGATTTTTACAGCAATAGACAGTCCTGCTTCAAGACATTTACAAAGCAAGAATAATAGATTTTCCTATTCTTATTAGAGGCCTATTTTATCATTTTGTGTATCAGTTTGTTGATTGATGTATCAGCCAACGAAGAAGAAAAAAGCACTATTTTTGAGAAATACTAATTGCTGTCGTTTAGGGTGTTGCCAGGATTGTGACTTATAACTTCCAGCTTAATGTACATACATGCCTAAAATGCTTAGCTTTATTTCAGTGGTCAGGGCTGGTTAAGAGTGGGACAGAAGAAATGAGCATTTTGACAGTTTGACAAGTGCATTTCTTACCTGGTACAGCTGTGTTGTATGGACTGGCCCTGGGCACTGATTGACATGCTTACCATAATCTAAGGGAAAGCAAAATAAGATTGCCTTTTGTACAGCTCAAATGAAATCAGCTGTCTTCTATAGCCAGCTAAATTCAGAGCAACTTGCTGAACTTGCTCTGAATATGCACCAGGGGGGAAAAAAAAAAAAAAAAAAAAAGATTTTAGTACTGAATTTTTATGATTTGAAACAGCCAACACATTGTGAACTCCTTTGAGTGTGGAAGGAAAGCCACATCTGAGAGTTTCAATGGCCAGTTTGCGTAATATTCCATGCCCTGCCTTCAGTTTGATTGCTGAGTTTTCCTCTTCTACAGCAACAACTTTGATTTCTTTTCATACAAATCTAAGTGAAAAGAGTATTATTCATCCTGCTGCCCAGCCTGTAAGTAACAACCTCTTCACTGGAGATGTGGTTTCTTCAGGACCCAGAAGGAAGTTGACTGAATAGCCTCTCTTCCCAGGCAGGGGTGGAGGAAAAACAATGTATTAGGGAACAATAAATCAACCCCAAGCTGGGAAAGGAGAGAAAGAAGGAAGAAAAGAGGAAAACTGAAAAGAAGAAATTGATGGAAGAGAGCAAGAGAAAGGCAGAGAGAAATATAATATAACATACGATATAATATATATATATAACATATAATTGTATAAAACACATAATATAATTGTAGAACAATGTAATTGACTTCAAAACTCCCAGTCTCCGTTAAAGAGAAATCCTCTGTGCTCCTCAGATTTCCTCTTTAGATGAGAGTGTAAGGTGTGGGAAGAAGCCTGAGGAGGAAAACCCAGCACTTTTACTTTTGTGCACAGGTTCCACAGGGCTGCTCTTTGTTGTCTTATGCTACAACACACTGGTACAGTGGCCAGCACTGCTGAAAATATTCCAGGTGGGATCCAATGCCTTTGCCAGCAACAGATATATAGCCTCTTTTGGTTTTTTATCCCATCCCTCCATTAATGCAGCCTTGTCTCTTGCTTACCCTTTTGCCATAGATCCAATCTAGGCAAACAATTTCAAAGGTTTTTCCAAAGGAAATAGACACCATCACACCAAATCCCTCTCTTCATCCCTCTGCTGAATACTCATTCTGTTAAGGCATATTCCCCAGACTGATTCCCCCCTTCAAGATTAATTACTCTATATTTCTCCACATTGAACTCCATTTGTTAGCAGAGGTTTTGGCCCTGGTGAATCTGTTTAGGCTGTACCCAGTCATGGGGAGAGCTTATACCAAATTATCTCTTCCTTTGGCCCACTGCAAAGCTGGATAACTCCTCAGCCATCAGCAGTGCACATGCACACAGTGAGCTGAGGAGCAGGCTCGCTCTTTACAGGGTCCAGCAAATACAGGCTGCTCTGAAACAGATGGCAGTACTGGCGCTGGCAGCCCCTTGCCACAGCCCCAGAGGCATCTGTGACTCCTGACCTTGCTGACAACTGTTCCCACCTAGCAAAGACATGAAAGGGCTCCGGGCTGG
Source organism: Catharus ustulatus (assembly GCF_009819885.2). Lineage (NCBI taxonomy): Eukaryota > Metazoa > Chordata > Aves > Passeriformes > Turdidae > Catharus > Catharus ustulatus. The sequence goes on along the minus strand of NC_046234.1, from coordinate 1,946,035 downwards.
TTGAGCTGGGAAGTCAGAAGGGGGTCTTGCTAGAATGCTTTGCTGCTGGTGGTGCCAAATCTGGGCTGCCTTAGAGACATGAGCACGGTGGGGCACCTTTGTGCTGTTAGGATTACACATCACAGAGATCCTGCAACACTCCCAAGAACAGCCTTCTGCCAGCTTGAAAAGTTTTCATCTGTGCTTATTGTCTCATACCTGCCTTCGAGCTGATTTTGATCCAACAGCCTCTATTACCTCCTCTTCCTTTACCTTTTGCCTTAGCTATTAATCTCTGATGTGCAACTTTGTGAAATGCTCTTTGAAACTCTAAGCACACTGCTGAATTCCCCTTATCTAGCTTGGCAGTAATATCTTCAAAGAACTCCAGGAGGTTAGTTAAGTATGACCTCCTCTAGCTTCAAGCTCAGCTTCCCAGCAAGCCCTTCACTCCTTTGCTAGAGATGAGAGGAAGAGGACAGGGAACTCTGGGACAAAGGAGCACATCACTGTTACAATGCCACCAGCAGCAGACACAGCACCACTCCTGCTGCCCAGCACATTTTTAAATTACCTTGGCGACACCAGGCTCTCTGACAGCACCTTCTGTTCTGCCAGGACCCAATGCAAATCGTGTCTCAAAGGCAAGCTGCCACTACCCACAGAGGGGAGAACTTCCAGAGTGGAACCAGGGATTTCTGAAATTAAGCTGAGGACCCAGCTGCACATTCTGCACCTTTGGGTACTACCTCAAGTCCCTTTAATTTCTGCCTATTGTTGTCATCTTTCATGCCCTCCAACCATAGCACCATTTCAGACTTATGTAATGCTAGAGCAAATGTTTTCACCAGAAGGTTGCCCAAACACTAGAACAAGCCTTCCAAGAACAGTATATCCATCCTTGAAGACAACAGAAAATCAGACAAAGTCCTGAGCAATGCTGCCTAACTTCAAAGACAGCCCTTATTCGAGCAGAAAGGTGGACCACAGGATACATCACAATAAGGCTTATTGGGGACTTTTACCCTCCCTTTGGACCAGGTGCCATCTTCCAGCTCTTGACTAGCAAGCCCAGGCACCCAAGCCTAATTGTAACCCAACCACTGCCCTGCCATAACATTGGATGGAGTTAGATATAGCTGGTGAGTTCCCTCCCTTCTGCATCAGCCCAAGCAGTACTTGAAGCTTATCTCTACAATGAAGTGAGCCCATGGTTTAATTTCACCTCCACTTGAAATGTGCAGAATTTCCCCTTGCACTGTGCTTCCTGTTCCCTCAGAACACCTTGCTGTGTTTCCATTCACACATCATCTCTTGCTGGTTTCTCATTTACATCATAATGCTGGAGTTGCTGTTTACACTGAGCTGCACAAAGGTATGTTTTACATCTTACTGTGGTGTGATCATTAACATCACACTGCTGGCCCCAGGGAGTTTCATGACTGGATTCAGATCCATCTGTCCTGTGTTCCCAACAGGGGTTCCTGCTGCAGGCCTGAATATTTTGGCAGAAGACGATTCAAAATGTGCAAAACACTACATGTCAGGCAGAATGTGTTACCTTAAATGATGATCTATTATATGAATGCTCTTGTTGTTTTGTATCTCTCTTTAAAGAGCAGCCTCTTCAGAAATCATGGTGCAGTCTATCCTCCATCACAATAAAAGTGCTAGGTACACCTGCAGTGAGATAAACTCCCTTAACATTCTCAACCTATAGATAAAATCCCCTCAAAAGAATAAAAAATACATGAGATACCATTCCTTATTTACAACTGATACAAGGTTACAAGATTTTGGTGTATTCCCTTTATAGGTATGCATCTCAAAAGTGTATCTATAAAGTTTATACCACATGTATCTGCATAGCTTGTCTGGAAACTAAAATACAGACACACATGGCAATGCCACAGATTTCACCCACAGAGCCACAGACTGATACAGCTCTGAGATTTAATACTGGGAGAGCCAGGTGTTTCTGAGTGCCAGCAGCCATGCTGCCCACAGGCAGTGGGATCCAGGCTGGGGGAAGGAGGCATCTGCTTTGGAAGTAAACATTCACCTGGCAGCCTAGGTAAAAACCATGAGCTACAGAGAAAAACGATGATGGTGACCATGTCTTTTTCTTTCAGAAGGTCCTGTAGAGGTTCTGTCACTTTAAGGGTAGGCTTCAGTGGGATACTGTCCTTTTTTTATTTCTCTTCAGTTGTATTTACACCTAGGGCTTAATGCAGCTGCCCTTGAACCTCCTCCAACCACATCTATCTACTGTTTGCTCAAGTACATTAGAAAAGATACCTCGAGGTTAGCTTTTAAGGAACATGTGTGGATGGACAAAATCACTTTCTGCCCTCTTCTCCTCTATATCCTTGGAGAAAAGCAACACTTCCATCTGCATTGGTGGGAAATGTCTCCTCAGCATTGAGGACAAAAAATCATTCTTGACATTTGGCACAGAGTAGGCTCAAAACTACAGCCTGAAAATGACTGGGTTCTCTGAAGAAAATACAAAAAAAATTACTAACTGAATAATAAATATGACAGAACTTATCCTAAACAACAGCAATCTCTGTAGGCTTCTCAGAAGTTGCAAGGTACACATTGCAAACAGAGGTGCCCTCAGGAGAGATCCACAACACAAACTGGGCCCCTAGGCTGGCTTTAGGCTGCATCCTTTCATCATCAGTGAGACACAGCTCAAGCTGACCTTTAACTAGGAAAAATAAAAAAGGGAGGTGACTGTTACTGAGTCACAGAGAGGAGAAAGAAATAAGGTGTGAATTACGAGAGGGACAAATTGAGAAGATTTAGAAAATCCTAGGAGGCAGAGTATTTTGAAAAGGCTTCTGGATGGGACAGGCACACTGGCAGCACTGGACTTGCAGAAGTAGCTGTTTTGGTGCAGTTTTGCCAGCAGGTTTCCTTAGGTTTTCTCAGGATAGATCCCTGAAGTCTGTGATTTCAAAATCCTCAGACATTTCTGAAAATCTTGGTTCCTTATATATTCCCACAATGCTCCAATAACTGTGTAGCCTTGAATTTCCATAGCACTCTGTGCTTCTACAAGAGTCAAGACACGTATTGCTGGGTTCAGGTATCGTTGAATCCTGCCAGATTCAGCCCCAAGATATGGAAGGTAAACTCCATCTCACCCTCTCTCCCCCACCGCAAATAACAAGCTCAAAGAAAAGGAGAATCCTCAGCCTTTGTCCAATGCTCACAGATAAAAAAGAATCAAAAAAATCTCCAGATCAATCTTTATTCTTCAGTGCAGGTCAACATAACCATGTTGTATGGACAACCAACCTGACTTTAAATAAGCTGTGGTACAGCCAGCAGCACAGCGATGATGGAAGCACATTTTCCACCAGAGGTTGGACAATAATCACCACCAATTCATCTTTCTTGGGAGAGCTTTGCAGCTGCTGTCTATCCTTCACTTCTTTGCCCACCCTGCATAGGGCATGTGGCTTGAAGTGAGTTAAGCCATGCTTATATCTACTCATGGCTACAGGAGAAACAGAAGGAACCTCTCAGCTGGCTTCTCTCCACGTGTGCCACCCACTTGGCCAATTCAGACAAGGCTCCAGGATCCCTGACTCCCTAACCAGCCCAAAGCTGCCTTTATTGGGCCAGCAGGGGAGAGCCCAGAGACTGTGCCTGCTGCAATGTAACTTCATGCCACTCAAAAGAGTCATGTGGAGAAAGATGGAGAAAAAAAGTCACTGAGAATTAATCAAGCATCATCAGTGGCTCCATGTACAATAGCTGTACAAGAAAAACAAATAAATCAACCCATGGTTAAAAATAGCCTTTTTGATTACTGTCTTCAGTAACAACAGAGTAACAATATAACACTCTCTCAGGAACTAACCCCTGGGCAATACTTCACAGCTCCTTCCCTGAAAGCAAGTCAGTATGTGCAGAGGATAGAGAGGTAGATGGATGAGAGGTAAGAGATACCTATACTGCACTGTGCATGTTTGCTCCTTCTGGGCCCGGGACACAGCCCATAGGGGCACAGGAGAAAGGTCCAGCACCTTGATGGCTCTGCACAAGCCTCCATGACCAAAAAGCCACGTCCAGTGAGTCAAGACCTCAGCTAGTCAGCCAAAGGCTGTGAGTGCCCACTTTGGGCCACTGATCTCTTAGGTTTGCATTGATATTGATATTGATATTGATATTGATATTGATATTGATATTGATATTGATATTGATATTGATATGTGTCTCACAACAGGGGCTGCAGCACCTCTGGGCGCTCTCCTAGATCTGCAAGGTCACCCTGCCCCCAGCCCCGGTATGTCCCTCCCTCCAGGACAGCCGTCGGGTCAGGTGGTCCTAAAGGTGTTGATAAAATGGGAGATATATTAGAGAGACAAAGCAAGAATACAAGTAACACACTGTTTATGTTAACTCCTTTATAGTAATTGTTAAATGTCACCCTCAATAGAAAACCCACTGTCACCAGTGGCGTTTGCAGCAGGTTCTCACTGACAGTTCTATGGCCGCAGCCGAAATCTGGGTTCAAGGCTGAACACAGAACGGCCCCGCTCCCGGGATCGGCCTCCGGGATCGGCCCCCGGGATGGGCTCCGGGGATCGGCTCTCGGGATGGGCTCAGGGGGTCGCCTCCCGGGATCGCCTCCCAGGATCAGCTCCCGGGATCAGCTCCTGGGATCGCCTCCCGGGATCGCCTCCCGGCTCCCCGGCCCCGCGGTGGCAGCGGCGGGGGACAGCGCCACCTGCTGCCGGCCCCTCGCGCTGCAGCCGCGGCCAGAGCCTCAGCCGCAGCCCGAAGAGATGAGCGCGGCCAGAGCCGCGGGGACGCAGGCGGCCTCAGCTGATCCTAACTGTGCCATCTTTCCCTGTCGCTGTCTGCTGGGGAAAGGGCAAAGAGGAGTAACCAGCGCCTGTATCCGTCTGGATAGTCTCTATTTTGATAGTCCTTGTTTTATTTCCTTTCTTGATCATCTCAGTTAATAGTCATAGAATCATAGAATATCCTTAGTTGGAAAAGACTGACAGGGATAATCAAGTCTGACTCTTGGCTCTGCACAGCACAGCCCCAAGAATCCCACCTTGTGCATTGTCCAAAGGCTGCCTGAACTCTTTCAGGCTGGTGCTGAGACCACTTTCCTGAGGAGCCTGTTCCAGCGCCCAATCACACTGTGGGTGAAGAATCTCCTCCTAATATCCAACCTCAACCTTCCCTGGCACAGTTTCATGCCATTCCCTCAGGTCCTGTCAGTGGGCACCTGAGAGACGAGTGGCTGCCTGCACATCCCCTTATGAGACCATGATGAGGTTTCCCCTCAGTCTCTTCAACTAGCCCAGAATTTTCAGTCTCTTCTCACACTAAAGTTTTCTCCTGAGCTTCTGTTTAAAGAGGGAAAATCACTCTGGTCACTCCTTGCTTGCAGTTTGTGTTTGGTTGTTCCAGCATTCATTGCAGCTCAGTGTTTACACGGGATACACAACCTGTAAGTCTGAGATTTAACTATACAGAAAGATGTTCCAGGAATGTTGCACATAAACACATGGACTCAGTATAGTCTGAGTCATCCAGACTAATTTTTTCAGAATTCTGACCTCACATCATTTGCCCAAGAATGTTCTCATTTGACCAAGAAGCATCATCACTGTCAGCAAGAAATCCTCATCACATAACTATGGGCCCTCCTGCTGGCATCTGGCTCAAGGAGTCTCCAAAAATTATGAAGAATGAGAATTGGAGCATTTCTGAGCCTGCAGAGAGAAGGTAGGTGGACCATACCGGAAAACCCTGAAAACTGGGTAGCTCTTCTGAAATCATACTCCAAAGTAGGTTTTCTGACTCACTGAGTCACTAGTGAGTCACTGCCCTGGCTCCACAGGAGGAACCACAATCCTGCACTATCCAGAACTTCTTCTTTTGATCAACACACCACAGCCACCCAACATCAGCAGTCACATTCAGCCAGAAACTCACTGCCCACGAGTCTCAGGATCTGTGCAGTGCAGTCTCCTCCCTTAGACCAAGAGAGTCATGGTTATGGATGGTGTTGTGCTTCCTCCCGTCCTCTACCCCTTGAGGACAGAGTAGTCTCCTGGCAAAAGTGCCCAATTCAGTGTGGGGATAATGGGGAAAAAATAAGTAACATTTAGATATTTCCACAACATGACAACCAATAGTGATTGTGTATCCCAACCATCTTGTAAACAAACAGTAATAAACATGCAGTTTGACCTGAGCATGTCAAGAAAGTCCCATCTCTGGTTACTTCTTGCTTTTTAACTTATGCAGGTTGATATAACCCACCACTGCTGTAAAGACCCGCCAAGACAGCACATCCATCTAGCTGTTTGTGGGACTGGCATCTCTACACACTTCTACTGTTGAAATAAAGTCAGGAAAAAAAGGCATTTGGAAACATGACTCAAATCTTAAAGATAACTTGACAACTAGTGGGCAAAAGATAACAGTGCGACATTTCCAGAAACTTATACATGATACAGGTCATGTATGAGTCAAACCAGAAAAAGGACATGGCTCAGAACTTTTGTGTTCTCCTAGAGGACTTTAATGTAATTTAATGGGCCGTACTCCACCCAGAAACCTATTTTCATAAGCCTTTGGTAGCTTTCATATTTTGTATATTTTAAATTAAGACTTAGGCCATCATGAAGGACCCGAGTGGTACACAGACTGAGGGCCATCACCTCTTCATTTCTGGAAGCAAATGACTCAGAGGTGACCTGCACAGAACAGCCCCACTGGGCTTTGCCAAGTCGGATGCATGTCGTGCAGCCTGGCTTTTCTGCTACACCTGCAGCAACACGCTACTTCTGGTGACACTCTCATCTTCCTCACATTCGGGTAACTTTGCTTCATCAGGAGGGGATGAAGCCTAGTGATCAATTACCTCAACTGTTAATTTCTTCCAGCAAAAAGCTGCCTACCTCCCATGGTGTCCATCTGCAGGTGGCACAGGGCCTCCAAATGATGGAGTATCACTGCCCAAGAGTGTGGGCCTCATTGAAAAGCTTGGGCCAACAGTGAGAAATATAACCATAGTCTTGCAAAAGGATGGTTAAAACCCATTGTCCACTAAGTATAGCTGGTGTATTGTTGGGAAGGTCTTAGACTCCTGAGTTTTCATGTAGTCAATGGTGCAGCTATGAACCATCCGGAATTTTTAAAACTATTAATGAAGTGGCTAGAAAAAAAATACACATCTCATCTCAGCATTCTCCAATGGTAAAAACCAGAAATACTTCATTCTGCCTCACAAGGCTGATGGGAAGAGAAATTAACTGAAATCTGTGATGCCATGGTAATGATTTTTGGCAGCTTCCTTCATCAATGGGCTTATTACTGTAAAAAATTAAAGAGGGAAAGAAAATACAAATATTTATATGTGTGTTCCATTAAAAATTCAGAATATTACAAATATTTTTAGCTATGTTAAAAACAGCATATATTTCAGAGAGGGATCACTTATCCATCTTTATTAATAATTCCCTATTGTGAACAAGAAGAGTATAATTTTCCTTACACCTTTAGGGAACAAACAATTTTCCCATTTTCTATGACACTAATACACTTTTAATGGCTCTAAATTGTGCACACATAAGAAGTGAAAGATTCCTATCATTTCAATCTACATGAAAATTTCAGCTGCAGTATTTTTTAAAATTACATGAATGCCCTCACGGATATTTTGAATTAAAATAAGATACAGCTTCTGGTTTAGAGTGTGAAGTTAGCCTCCTGAGGTAGGCAAAGTAATACTGTACAAATCCCGATTCTAGCATTTTTTACACATCAAAATGAGCATTTCTTGAGAAAATTTGGTTGGTACTCTCCCACAGCCCACGGGTATCAAATGACCTAATCTGGAGCAGCACATTGATTCATCACTACATCAGGAAACAAATTTCCTTGGGCCACACCAACAGCTAGGGTAGGTGAAACAGGGTTGGTTGAATGAATCTATCAACCAATAGGAAGGAGAATTCAGGGCTATGCAATTATAGCATGGACAAAGTGTCACTACTGAGTCTCAAACTTACGGTTTCCAAAGCTTCTCCTAACATCTGCTTTCAGCCGCCACATTGTGGAGTAACAGGCACCCAAGAAGTAGGAAGAAGGCATGAGCTGTTTGCACTCAGTGCTCAAGGAATGTGCCTCCACAGTGAACCTGTGTCCTTTCATTAAAGGTCATTCATCAGGTGCAATGTCAAAACCTGTCACTGTAGAGCTAGGAGTGGAGAAAGGACACTGCAACACAGACTTCCTTCAGAGGCAGAAGAAAGCCATTTATTAAAGAAGCAATCACGCTTTTATAGACTAGATCCCAGAACTGAGGACAGAATTAATTTCATTGGTGCAAGGAAGGTAACTCCCCTTGTAAACATGCTTTTACCAAAATATCACGTCTCTCACGCACCCTCCTGTGCACAACACCAGATGTTAGACTTTGTTATTAATTCTTTCTCTTCTGTTTTCTTTCGAGTAGCTTGAGAAAACTCAAGCTTTGTTTTTCCCTAGCTCCTTCCAGCATCCACAAAAACCCAGCTTGTCTTCTAAACTGGTGGTACAAATGTCTCAGGGACCTGTGAAACCTCTCAGTAACTGGGGAGGAAGAGCACATTCCATTTGGGGGTTGGGAAAAGGAGGAAAAGAGAGAGCCAGAGACAGATAAACTCAGAAGGTGCAGCTTCTGGAGGAGAACAACACATTCGTAATACAATTATGGCAGAATGGGAAAAAGACTGATAAACTGAATAGCCTTAACGCACTCCCCAAGTTCTAAGTGGTGATGTGTTCACTGGTTTAACTTTCCACCAAGATTACAGCTGTGTGACATTGGAGCCTATGAATTTAGATAGCTCATTGGTTGTAGGAGACTAAACACATACCCACATCAAGTATGTTTTCAGATCCTTCAAACATGAGGAGAATTCAGGTAGAGTATCATGTGCTGCCACTGCCTTGAGTCTCTGACACAACTCTGAATTTGTATTACAGCTTTTATACATAACTTTCCGACTTCATTAATTCTGGTGGAATTATGATTTGCCTTTCACTTTTTTTTAAGGTTATGTGTGACAAAAAAATTATGCTTTCAATTTGTAAAACCAAATACCTATGTGGAACCTGTCGCCACCAACAGAAGCTCCAAACAATCACACTTGTGGGGTTAATTGGCATTTTAAAATAAATCACTGCCTCCAGATTGATTTATTTTTCCCCCTCTCCTTACACAACATTACAGCATTTCTCTGTAATTATTCAATGCTAAGTTCATGGGTTTGAGGCAGACGACTGCAGACTTAGGCAATGGTGTTTGATTTGTTGCCTTGGAAACATCTTGCTGTAGATGTACTCTAATCCCATGACAACTCTGTCTCTCAAGAACCATTTTTTCTGACATAATAAAAATCTGATCAAGGTCAGATTTAATAACAATCTCAGTTCCCAGACTTTATTTCGTAAAGCTTTAGCAGAGGGGTTTTTTTCCTGAAGGGATTTTCTGGAAACTTTGTTTATTTTCTTAGCTGGACTGGAATTTATGCCCAAAAATACATAAACCTAGTGTGGTGTCATGTTAATTTACAGTGCACCTTTTGTTATGGTTTAATTGCATCGTTAAAAGAAAGTTACTTATAATTGTTTATATTGTCTTGACAGATGTTAACATTTTTCCTAACATCGTTCCCACTAATACATACATTTGGGATATCAATAATGCTTATCATTTCCTAACAACTGGTGTTTACATAGTAGCAAATGCCAGTGTAGCTTAACTTTTTGTTGAGCTACACTTTTCATACTATAACATTTTTCTTAACTATTTATCACAGGCACATTCAAACCTGCAGGACTGCAGACAAGCACCAGTGCTTTATGTGTTCTACCAAAAAACAAAACCAACATACATGCAGGAGGCTCATATAAACATGAAAAAAACCCGTGAAATGGCAGAGGGGAACTTGTCAAGAACTCAAGCACAAGGTTGGCATTTTTTACCCCTCTTGGCACAACTGTATTTGTCCTTTGGCAGTTGGGTACCACTGACACCCTTGAGCAATAACAGCTCCCTGGGAAGACAGAATTCAGCTGAAGTTGCTCAGCCTCACACTCAAGGCTGGGCTTTCCAAAGACAACACCTGGAAATGCTGAGAGACAAGGATGTCTCAGAAACAACTTTTCATCAACTCCAGTCCAGCCCCTGGGCAACTGAGCCCTGAGGATTATATGGCCCCAACAGGTGGGAAAGGAACCAAACTTGGATTGCCAGTGGGGAATTCTCCATTCATGCTACTTGTCCAGTGTCCAGTATGACTTTATAGCCCCTAGAGAGAAAGACTTTTTTTTTACATTTTCATCTTACCCTAAAGTGCACATCAAAAAGAATCAAGTAAATCACAGCCTAGAAAATACATTGTTTCCATAGACTGTAAAAGTAATCCAAACTAATTCAGAAGCAATGGTCTCACCTTCTGTCCCAGAAGCATTGTCTGCAAACCAGGTCTGAGACAGTGAAGAGAATTCTTAGAAAGAATACATCCTTCCTATAGCAAAAATTTATTTTCCCATGTCTGTGTAGTCTTACGCCTATCAATGGTTCTATCAAAGAAAATTTATAATTGACTTTACTCTGTCAGTGTGAATACAGATCCTAAAATTCCTTAATACCATGCATCATAATATTTTGCATCACAGCTACCCATATTTTTTTTCTTATTTGCCCAAGCACAGCTTCCCACATATAGTTGTCTTTTTTTTATCTATATCTTTTTAAGCATCTAACAGTGAACTATTTGATCTGCTCTGGAAATCGGAATCACATCCCTGTGACAGGTGTTCACAAACCTGTGTTACAGTCCTGCTTTGGATCCACAGTGGATTACACAAGGTATTTTACAAGATACATCACAGAAGGTCCTGCAAAAAAAGGATAAGTAGTGATCCCTGCCAAGCGTGGTCTCTGGAAATTAAGTTCAACCAATTAAGCAACCAGTATCATGGCAAAGACAATTTCTGGGACCAATGTAAAAATGTAAGGCATTTGTTCAGAAAAGTTTTATAATGTCATGCACTACCACCACAAAGAAACCAGAGAAACTATAATTTAACCTAAGGATTGTAACAAATTTTGTACATTATTAACTTGCTCAAAACCAACAGCTTTTCCATACTGATTTTCAAGTGTGGCACCACAGGAAGGATATAAACCTTTCTTATAGCCCAGAAAAAACTGAGCTACATCTGTTCTTTGGAATTACAGGTGATGAAGCACCACTTTGATGGCTCAGCTGAGATCAGAGCATATCCTAGGTACCACATAGGCCCACACTAAGATACAGCATCTGCCCTGCAGAGTTTTCATTTTAAGTACTGCAAGACACAAAGAAAAAGGAATTACTCATATTCCTGTAATACAGGTCAGAAAGCTGAACTTCGGGCTTTAAGTACTTCTTTGTGCATTATCAGTATGAACAAGGACTACTGTCAGTATTACTGTGACTAAATAAAAAAATCTGAGGCAGCTTCAGTGAAGATGATATTGTGGTATACAAACCATTTAAAGTATTCTCCATGCCTGTGGGCCAGGAGGCAGAAAATAGTGATGTTACTGCTGTCAAACTTCAGGTGCTCATCACAAACCCTGTGCCCTTGCTGTTGATGTTGTAAATGTGCAGACATTTACACCTACCAAAAGATAGTTTCTGCTCTGGACAGAAAAAGGGTCCCATGAGGGCAGAGCTGCAAGATCCGTGTGTCAGTAAACATAGTAGCACCAGGTTGTCATTCTCAGCATTCAATCTGCAAAATGCAATATAACAGAAAAGGCCACCCAGCAGGACGAGTCAGACAGGCACTCTGCAGCAAAGGGAACAGCAAATCCCACTCACACAGGCTGCCCTGCCATCCTCTTCAACAGAGTCAGTTAAAGGATTTGTGCTCTTCTCCATGCTTACCTTCAAGCCTAAAGAAAGGTTTCTAGTGACTTATCCCAGTGCCTGGACCAAGATTATACAAGAGCTGAGTGGTGCACAAACACAGAACAAAAGGATACTATTGAAAGTAAAAAGCTCAAAAGTTGCTTCTACATTAAAGATTATCAATGTCTATTTTTCTTCTCCACATACTCAGAGCAGGATCCCCAGTCCAGCCTGTTAAACACCAGACCTTAATCACTAAATACCAAAAACAAGTTATAGACAGAAGTATCAATTCCAAATATTGGTTGATTTTTCATTATTTCCTCTTGGAAAGAATGTAAATTCTCAGTTATTTTTATCCAAGGTTTTTCTGTGGAAAAATCAAAATTATCTAAAGATATCTGTGTGGGTTGTTCTTTGGTTTTGGATTGGGTCTGGGGTCTTTTTTGGAGTGGGGGAAGAGGGGGAGGTGCAGAGGAGGAAGGGATTTCAGAGCTCATATTTGGAGTACTCATAAAAGCAAAGTTGCCGTGACAACTGTAGCCATGTTAACATTCTCTTTGAAGAGTAGAAGGCTGTTTTAATTCCTCATTTTTCCTCTCTGTCTACAAGGAGATCCCCTCCCACTGCCAGGTAAGATTCTGTTGTCATACACTGGTTTTACTTCAGTGTATACCCAGAGTACAGCCTGTTCTCGTTTACTAAATCTGGAGTTTTAATATATGTTATTTGACTTTTAAAAGCATTTCATATTAAGATTTTCAGATTCAATTGACAGATATTCAATTTCAAAGTCCTAGTCTCCTCTTCATAAATTGCTAATAGCATTTTATCCTAAACAGAGCTAACCTAATAAACAGATGAAACTTTGTTGTCGTTTCAGCTGCTTGGGGCTGTGGGTTGTATATAATTGCTCTCTTCATTTTACAGTTCTTCTGTTTCAGATTAAACTTTTTCAGGATGTTGCAATGACAAAACACACGTTCTGATAGGAAACTAGCATCAAAGGTAAAGGGCTTACAGACATCTTTGGTGCTTTGAAACTGTGGGAAAGAAGTAACTGCTTAATTTACAACAGTTATTGCAGGGGAACAGACGAGGGAAAGAAGTAAAACTCCATGAGGGAGGGACTCAAAAACGCTCATCACTGCCATGTTAGTGCCACATAAACGAGCACAGGCTGCCAGGAGAGGTGGTGGATGCCCCATCCATGGGAACATTGAAGGACAAGTAGGACAGGGATCTGAGCAACATGATCTACATGAAGGTGATGGACAAGGTGGCCTTTAAAGGTCCCTTCCAACCCAAGCTGTTGTTTGATTCTTCTTATGATATTCTGAATATTCTTCAGATTGAAATAAACCAGTTAGGGAGGCAAATTATTTTCTGTAACAAAATTAAAATAAGTCAAATAAAATAATTCATTGTGATAGAAATTGCTCCATGATGGGGGCTTGGAAGGGTACGTGTGTGCTTCCAATAAAGAATTTGAATTTTTCAAAAGCAGACATTTTTCACCAAACCTTTGATGCAATTTTCCACTCAATAAAAAACATTTTCCAGAGATTGCCTTTAAATAGCTCTAGTTATAACAACAGCACCCACGCATCTTCATGCTCACCTTTACAGGTGAGGAATAAGAGAGGAATAGTGGAGATGTATGTGAAATCATGCAGACTCAACCCTTCCTGCAGTCCTCCCCAAGGAATGAGCAATGGCCCAAGAATAGCAGCTCTTGTTACACGCACAGGTCCCTCAAATACAGAGCCAGATTCTGCATTATGGGCACACTCTTCCTTCTCCTCCACCTCCAATCCAAAACACAGGTGCAGAATTATCAGAACAGATTCGTACTAAACCTGCCCCTTTTCACCTCAATATACAGAACTGGAAATTCAATTTCCTCAGTTTGAAGGCTTAAGGCAGACCCTTGAGGGTTAGTCAAGGGAATTAGGTGGCAAATATGGTTAAGAAGGGATATTCCCACCACTGGCACCTGGAGCCAAACTCATCCTGTAGGGCACTGCTGGATCCCCACGTGTTACTGAAAAAAAAGGGCAGCACCAGTTTAGAATGAAGTCAAAGCAGATTTAAGTGTTTGTGCACATGCCTAAACACAGACAGAAAAGCAAAAATAATGATTAAGATTAACTTGAAATATAAATTTTAAAATGCTGGATAAGAATTGTATAATATCCTAGTTAAATACCATTTTTGTTCAATGAAATATTTTGTTGCCATCAGATTTTGAATAAGCATAAACTTATTTATGGCTTTTTTTTCTCCACAGTTAAGAAATTCATGGGCAAATATTCCCATTTTTCCATATTCAAAAATATTAACTCTATTTTAATTGAAATTGTTATTTTTGGTGAATAATACAAATGTGTATTTATATTTTGATAATCATTTTTAACTACACCTTAAAATGCTTGAATGCAGAGTGATCCTTAATGAAGTGGATACCAATATAATTTTTACTATTTTTTTTAATAGGTTTTTTCCTGGGATCAATTCTTTAGTCAAGTGACAAAGGAATCTTTGGATGCCTAAGACATTGTGATCCACTGGAGCTTTGACTTGGACGTGTTGAGTAACTACTACAAGACCCCAATCGCTCTTAGTCCCAGTTTCCTTCATTGTAAAAGGCTACAAAGTCTCTGTCTTTACAAAGCACTCTGAGGTCTCCAGATGAAGCAAACCATACAATAATTGCCATCAATCAGAGCAGCATTCCAGCAATCAACAGCGACATGTGGCTCATCTCCCAGATTAGTATCTGGGTAAACAAAGACAGAAACAAATGATCAGACAGGAGAAACCTGTTTTCATAGGAATCACACGTAATAATGATATTTATTATACTTTTGTGAGGAAAAAAGGAAATGAGAGGACACACATCTAGCTTCTCTCATAGAGTTGCATCTTGTTTGTAAAATCAACTGGCCCTTATTCCTCCTATTCAGAGGAATCTTTGATAATTCACATGTGAAATTAAAGGCATCTTATTTATTCAGTTATTTATTATTCTCCGTAAAATAAGTTAGGAATTTTTCCCTGTGAATAATGTTAGCCATAATAGTTAATTTACTCCTATTCATTGGCAGTAATAAAAACGTACAAGGGGATGCAGAAACATTATTATTTCTTGCTTGAAGTGCAATTTCATGTGGTGAGAAAAACATGCTAATATGCTGCAAAGTGCTACAGGAATTTAGTTCTCAAAGGAATGTTGGTATTAAATGTATTCTGACAAGAAGAGGCTTTGGAAGGGAAACATTTATCTTCATAGAGTCATTAAATTTACTGAGCAGCACTGCATTCTTACTGCAATCTGCTCACTCCATTAGAGGCAGAGCTGTGGAACAGTCTCTTCCGTATTAGGAACATTTAGGAAATATCTACATTTTTGAAAATTGTAATAATGGAAGGAAAGAAGACTCAAGGAGGAGGAAATAATATGTCCTACTTTTAAAAACTTCCTCATTTAAAACAAACAAACAAACAAACAAATCCCCATCCACCAAAAAAACCCCAAATACCAAAAAGTACAAACCCATGAAAAGCCTCAGAAACTGACACTCAAAACGAACAAGTTTCACTGCCCGCCTTTGGAAAGAAACATATTATAGGGGAACTTTGAAAGATGAGATTTTAAAACCCTGCAATGAGGGCAAATGGCTTTTGAGGCATTGGCAGCACATAACTGGCATGTGAGGGATGCTCAAAATAAAGGGATGGGAAGAGCAGCTTTGTGCATTCATATTTTGCCTGTAACTACCTGCTCATGTCCACACCTACATCTGTGAAATGGAATTGGAGAAAGTAGACAACTCCTGAAACTGGAGGTGGTCTTCTCAGTGACATTTCCCCTGCAGGTGGTTACTCTATTTCTCTTTGTCCTTGATAGTTGGACGTATTTTAAGTAAGAAGATAAAATCTCTGTGTGTTTTGTCGTGCTTCAGTAACATTTTGGATGAAGCACAATGTTCAGACAGCCCTATCCAAACTCTTTGGTCAAAGCCACATCACAATAATCCACACAACTGAACAAGCAAGTCCTTCCTCCAGAGGAAGCAGGGGACTTTCTCTGGACAGGAGAAATCCAGAAAGGGTGTTTTTAGAGAGACCTTTACATACTAACTCAAAAATTAACATAGTCCTCAAATTAGCTATGCCTCAAGTGTGGAAACGGTTGCATAAAAGGTACCAGAACCAGGACACACACACTATCCTTTTCTAGTTCCCTCATAACCTCATTAATGACCTCCAATGCACCCACTGGAGAAGGAAACTATCTGTGCATATTCTGACTATGGAAAACATCAGGAACAGTAAGTTAATTAAAAACCAGTCAAATATGACAGTAATTCTGTAAAACCATTTTTCTGAACAACAGCCAGAGCCATCATTACAGCGGGCTTCAAACATCAGTATCACAGAGTGGCAAAACTCTCTGGGAATTTATTCAGAAACAAAACAGCACAAATCCATAACATAAATACCACAAACCCCCCTGCCCTCCTAACCACAAAATGACATGGCACAGAGAAACACCTCCACAAGAACAAATGCGCAAGCATCAAAACAAGAACCTCATGGTCAGTATAACTGAACTGAACTAAAACCAAGGATAACCAACATTCTTAATGCCTTCACTAACTACAATGGGATTATCATATCTCCCTGAACTGATTTTGTTATTACCACACCCACAGATTCTCTCAAAAACTCAGAAATATTTTTGCCTTGCTTGTGAAAGCAAACCAAGATGTTGATACAACTAATCAACTCCATTTGCAGAGATTGAATGCAAAAGGTTTCAAGTGATGCAAGTAAATTTCTGCTCAAACTTTTGTGAGCAGATAATCATGATCAAGGTCCAGAAGTCTAAGTAGTAACTTATTTCTGGGTTCTAGTAGGTCTGAAGAATTACTTTTTAATGGCTTTACACCACAGTTCTGTAGATTAGTATTCTTCCCCACTTACCAACATCTGGGTTAAAGGTCTGAACCTCCTGGCTTTGTTCTGACTCTAAATGTGCCAGATAAATATAGTGGGCAGATGTCAGATAGCCTGCAGAATAACTGTACAAGCATACCGATTTCTAATATACTTGCAGACGGTTACAACCTTGCCGTTACAGAAAAGGGGGGGAAAAAACTACATCAGGAAACCACAGACTTCCCTAATGGGTTACAGTACATAATTGAGTATAAAGAATAGTTATTGCCTGAACTACAGTTGAACTGAGATTTCCAGCTTCCATAGCAATTGTTCTGCTACTGCTGCTAAGCTATAGCAATAATTTCTAATTGTGTGGGTTTTAAGTGAAAAGAGAAAGAAATGTTCGATTGGTTACCACAAACTATTCCTGCCAACAGTACCAGGTCACTGGAACAAGCCCTGGAAATCAGAGGTCTTTTACCTAAATAACAGTAACAGAAACTGGGAACTAATGAAGCAGTGCTGCAGTAGCATCACAGCTATGACACGATTAGAGGGACAGCATTGGACACCACGAGATTGTCACACACCTTGCTAATGAACCATGTTTTACACACGTTTAATTAATTAATTATGGCTGAAGTCATTCACTGCTAGCCAGCAACTGCGTTATTATACACAATCCTGACCACCTTACCGGAGTGCTAATGAGCTATTAAGTGGGACTTCGCATTACCAGCAATTTTGTGGGAAATCAAGTAATAAGAGATCAAACATCAAATAAAAGAGCTTTTAATCCAAGTGAGATAATTAATTGCACCTCCTGTCTCACAGCTTTCCTAGTACTTTGCAAGAAAAAAGAGCTTTCTCATCAAGTTAATTTGATCCTATTGCCAAAAACTTTTTTTAAATTATGAGTGCCATTTAACAAGTATGACAGGAATTATTATTATTTACATAGCAGTTCCTCCTTGGAATTCCAATATACTCCACAGACATCACTCCAACACACATGGAAAGAAGTTCAGCAAACCCTAAGAACTGAATAGGTGGGGGAGGAAGCAAAGAGAGGAAGGTTACACTTTCTGCATGGGAGCTTCACTCCTTTCTCAGATCTCATTCATTTCTCAGCCGTCCATTTGCTTCTCAAAGTCATGGAGAATACAAAGGTGCAAAGAACTGGTAGTGCATTCTGTCAAAGGCCAGGAAGAACTACAGCCCCTCCAAGTCAGGCAGCTCCCAAGGGCAAGGCAGGGGAGCAGGGTCAGAGCCTCCCCAGCAGTGGGGCTTGGTGGCTCTGCCCAGAACAGGCTGCAGCCACCTCTGTGTCCCCAGCCCCTGCACCTGTACGGCTCTGCACCCCCAGCACCTGTTGCCCCTGCACATTCTAGCCTGGAACAAAAAGGCATTTAAGAATACATTTCCTTGTGCACCAGTTGGGTTTAAAAAAACAAAACAAAAACAAACAAACAAATACAGCCACTCTAAACATCTAAATTTACTTTGAGTGCTCCCAGTTTACAAAATTCATCTCTGACTTCATTTTTCCCTTTGACATAAGTCTGTATGAAAGATGATCAGGACATTTGAAGAGGTTCAAAGCAAGCTGGTTTTCTGGAGCCAGGAGAAATCAATAACCAAGAAGCTTAGTTTTGGAGCCTAAATAGCATTCTTCTTGGGCTTATATGTGCAAGTGTGTTATAAATCCCTGGGGCCTCAACAGAGCTTTTTCATGCAGTTTCAGTCAAACATAGGTTGGCCATGACTTCCACAACACCCATAAACTGTCAAAAGCAATGTGATAAAAGCATATTTTACTTGTCCCTGGATCCAAAATTAAATGTTCATTATGCTTAAAAGTCTTACTACATTTTAGTCCACTGGCTCATACCATCATCTCTGCTATCCATTTCCTTTCAATACCTTGGGTTTTTCCCCTTAAACCTTCCAGTCTTTCAGCATTCTACAGCCCATCATTAGTTAATTCCTGTTGAATTGTATCATTTGTACTGTCCCAAATTGGTTTGTAACATTACTATTTCTTTCTCAACCCCTTTTCACTACATTCTAGCTTCCTCATGCTTATTTTCCTCCTACACAAACAATGATATTTATTGATGCTGAATTCAGCCCACAGGCCAAAAATAATAGTCAGTTGAAAACCAAGTGGTCGCAGTTCTTCAGTTTTTCACATATTAATTTCAAAAAAGAGGTTCAATTTGGCTAAATTCCCTCTTCTATATTTCTAGCTGCTGAAGAAGCTGCACATACAATAAATATTTAATATGAAATCCCCTCCAGCTGAATTCAGGCCCCACAGCATCTCATTACCATGTCTTGGAATAGCATCCTCATTGTCACTTGCTTAATTATGCTAAGAAAGACTTGAATTGTGTGGTTGTTAGGATCAGAAAGTGATTAAATTCACTTGGCAAGACTTTGGATATCTCATTATGGTCCTCATTTAGCATTTCTAATTGAGTCCATTTTTAATTTTTTTTTTTTTTAATTTTTAATTTTCTAGAATCATGATTTGGAAAAAATATTCACAACAACAACAAATATTTAACTTTTCCTTATTCAATACAAATTTCTCCCATGAAGAAGACTCATGTAAGGATTAAAAGCAATTTGATGGCCTGCTGCATCACTAATCATTTTGAAAGGCTCTTCCCCCTACAGAAAAGGGGACTGAAACTCCCTAGAGTAGACACCTACTTTCATATGGAGTTCTCTTTCCTACACATTAACACTTGCTGAGGATCTTGCCCTCTATAAATGATCACAAATGACGGCTTGCTCACAAGCAACCCCCATGACCTCTGCTCTTCAGCAGTTTTTTGAGAGCGTATATCCTTATTTCAGGTGGGGGCATCAGCACGCTGAAGGTGAAGATGAGGATGCTTCTGGGAAGGAGGTGATTTCTGTATGGGAGTTGCTACCTAGCTTTCAGGAAATTCAATTCTCTGAAGTAAACCAGTAGAAGTATTAGGTATCATTTCAATTACAATTAACATGTCAAAAGGCAAGTCAAGTGAATCACAAGTGCCAGATATCTACACAGGGGGTTAATTTCATCCTAAGAAGTCAGATTACAAGAGAGTGCTCTATTAAAATCAACACACATACAGATTACCAGCAGAGATACAGTTCTCATATTAGTATTGGGAAAGCCTCTTATTAGCATCACAAAACAAATTCTCATTGCAATTGTTATATACAGTCAGAAACAGGTTATTCACAGAGTCTGATTTGTATGAAACCTTCCAAAAACAGCATCAGGAAAGCACACCTTTGCAAGTAATGTCTGTCCTGAGTCCTGTCTGAGTGCAGAAACACTGATGAAAGTATCCCCCTCACAATGAGATATAAATACCATACCTATAACCTCTGAAATTAACTATAATCAATGAAGAAAAGACTTTAAAAGTCAAGAAAAATAATTGGGTATCTTAGGACTTCTCCCACAAAAAGAAAACAAAGGAAATACTTCCTATGAACATCCGTATTAGTCATTGCAACCAACAGCCATTGATGTTGAACTGTGGTTGCTACAACTTCATTTTCCAGAGATGTAGGCAAACAAAGGAAGGTACTTTAAGAAACCCTGGAGTAAATCTTCTGCAAGAATAACAAAAGTAAGTGATACAAATGAAACATATCAGCATCCAATAAGGCTTACACATGACATTTCTATTTTGTAGACGCAAAACACAGAGAGGAGAAAAGTTTATGTGACTTTGCCGAAGCTTACACAAAAAGGTCAACATGGCCCAAGAAACAGACCTTTAATGAAGCCCTGATCCATGCAGAGCCCTACTGCAAGGCACAGGCTCTGCTTCAGCATAGCACCATCGCTTTTAGTCTGCTCCAACATCTGCTGTGCTAAAATGGCCAACTCTCCACTCCCAAGCCTCAGAGAATTACATAGAACATAGAACTAGATTTTTCCAAAATCCAGTAATTTCTTTCTTTCTTATCCTTGTAGAAAGACTTCTTTTTTTGCATAATATCCCAAGCACATGGTCCCCTTTACAACAAAACAGGAAACTTTGCAGCTTTTTTTTGCGGTGTGAACTTATCCCAAGAGTCAACATCTGGCCAGCATATCTGGCTATTTGACCCTTTACTTCTAGCACAGTTGCCAGATAAAAGTTTCTCTTCTACAGTAACCTAACAATGTTCTAAAGACATTCTTAGCTGCTGCAAGGCCCAGATTTTGGTAGTCTTACGTAGTTTTGTGAACTGTAAAATATTTACCAGGCATAAACCTCTATTCTACCAGATCTTTAAAGTCTATTCAGAGAAATAAAGGAAGAAAAAGAAATGCCAGAGAAAACTCAAAGCCTCAAGGCCACCATCAGCCCAAGGATTTGTGGTTCTCCTGAGTGCATTTTTTCAGTCTCTCTTCAAGCTGGTACAGGAGATTGACTTTTAAGGTTGATGGTATTGATCTAATTCACAGCCCTATACTCATTTATCATGATTCTTTAATCAATAGCCCGGCTACTTAAGATACTAGGAATTCAGGTCCTTATTTATCTAGATGACATTTTGATAGCACCTATCTCCTTGGGGGCTCTTGTCTTTTAGGTCAGCGCTTCATTATACCTCATCTTTCCCCCAGGTGTGTGAGCAGCGGGAAGACATTAACGTCTCTCACCCCAGCCTGTGTTTGGGTGTGGCAGGAGCATGTTTTGGATCCCTCAGCAGGTTTTGTCATTGTAAGGCCAGATGGATCAGATAGAAGTGCTGAGCTGGTCAAAGTTGGCATTCTTTTAGCATAGTCATTGTGATTTTCACCAGTCTGAGCTCTCTGTCCCACAATTCACACAGGTGCCTTTACTACTAACACAAAAGGATCTGGTGAAGTTGAACCAAAAGATGCTCCCAAGTACAGCAGTTCTCATTATTTAATCTCTTCACTTTTTCCTTCCTTAGCATCAAGAGTAAGCTTCAAGAGAGAGCTTACTGTCAGGCTCTTCAAAGAGAGCTTCAATTCTCCAGAATGAAGCAACCTATCTAGAGCACTCAAACATCACAAATCCTCTCTACCATGAAGTTCTATCAAAATACATGCTGGCAATAAGATTACAACAAAACCACACTCGTTTATTTAAGCACAAGTCCCTGGTTCAATTATTCATTTTAAACTTCATTGTTATGTTGATATTTTTAGTTAGGATGGAGAATTTTTGCTTTTCTTACAGGAGAAGGCAAAGGTTATATGGCCTTCATTGTAAAAGCAATGCTCCTGAACTGCAAAAGACAGCTGAACACTTCAGTGAAAGCAAGCTAAGAATAAACAGAAACCTTCTGGTCCTTCCCTGAGAAACCCTCTCAAGCTCTGTCTCCAAAGAGTGGTGTACTGCGGTAAATCCCTCCTCTCTCCGGCCCCTTTGGCTAGCTGCGGGTCAGAGATGGAAGAAATTCCTCAAAGACAAAAGGCAAAAGACAAAGGAGGCTCCCTCTTCCTTGGTATAACGTCCACGTTTATTCACAATGTCCGAGAGGAGAGAGAGAAGGTAGAAGGTAAAAGGTAAAAGGTAAAAGGTAAAAGGTAAAAGGTAGAAGGTAGAAGGTGGAAGGTGGAAGGTGGAAGGTGGAAGATGGCGGGGGATTTCAAACTCAGAGGGAGGGGAGGGGAAGATGAATCGCAGCCAATGGGATCCCACTAGCGGGGAGGGGCCAAGGCAGGGCTGAACCAGCTCCAAAAGCCACGGGGGAGTACAGAACGAACCATTTTCAGTGCAATATGAACCATAACTTAGGACAATACAACATCTCCCCCTTTTTGTTTAATAAAGTTAAAAGAAAGGTGTCAGGTTTATTCTGATTCCGAATATGGACTTGGCCACCATTTATGATTTGCAGGCAAATTAGACTGCTTTTAGTTTGCCAACTCCATGTGGTTGACTTCTGAGATAGTAGAAATAAGACCGCTAATTGCTTTGAAAATTAAGCAACGTAGAATCCCGAACGCCAACACTATAAGGAAAAGAACAACAAAAAATTACAAAATAGTTTTAACTATTGAAGTCCACCACCCCGTGAGTTCCCAGCTTTTGAACAGTTCACTGAACCAATCCTTGGATTATTGCTTCACTTGTCCAATCAAAATTTTCATGTCTCGGAGGGCTGCATGGATGTTGGGAGCTTTTGAGCTTAGGTACATGCAGCAAAGTCCTTCAAATTTCTGGTACCCATGTCCATTCACCAGCAGGAGGAAGTCTATGGCTGCACAACCTTGGAGTGTGGTCTGCCCGGTAATTTCCTCATCTTCTATAGGAGGCAGCTTGATGGCAGTGGATGTTAACCACCAGCACTCTAGGTGGCCAAATTCACCTAGAACTTTGGCTTCTGAGGGATGATCCACACAACTGTCAGGCTGCTCAGCATGAACAGGATGACAACTTTGAAGGGGCTCATTGCGAGGTTGAGTGGGAGGTAGGTTTTTTCTGAAAAGAAAACCAAACATTTTTAAAGCATATTAAATTTCAGTGCGTCTGCAGGAAGGTAACCAGATCTTAGGAAGGTTTTCTCTCCTCTTTCCAGTGGTGTCTTCTTTTTGAAGCAACAGCTACTTGCTCCTCATTCCCTTCTGCTGGAGTTGGATTTTTGGGGACGAAAGGTTTTACCTACTTTTGGGGTATCCATTGTGGGCCTGAGGGGATGGATACACATGCATAGCCACGCCCCCAGGTAATGAGTTCATAAGGGCCCTTGGTCTCCCATGTTTCTGGGTCTTTAATTAAGACAGGTGGACGCTGGGACACAATTTAGAAAGTTAATCGTAAACATGGCTTTGCAGAGATTTTGTTGTGGCGACATCCACACTGTTGAACCGCACTGTCTATCTAGGACCTGCTTGAGCATCTGATAGCCACGCTTAATCACAGCTCGGCCTGTGGGGGAGTGGGGGAGGCCAGTTGTATGTTCCACTCCCCACTGCTGGACAAACTCTAGGAACTCCTTGGACACATACACTGGGCCATTATCTGTTTTGATTTCTTAGGGATCCCCAGTACTGAAAAGGCTTGCACTAAGTGTTATTTGGCGTACACAGCCTTTTCTCCTGTGTGGGCAGAGGCATAAACTGCACCTGAATATGTGTCAATGCTTATATGTACATATTTGATGCAACCAAAACTGGGAATGTGTGTTATGTCTGTCTGTCACACTTAGTAGCTTCCAAGGCCTTGGGGGTTAACCCCCACACCCAGCAATGGCATGGCCTGGAGCTGGCAACTGGGACAGGTAGCCACTATGGCCTGAACCCGACGCCATGTTAGCTGGAACTGACGGATCAGAGCTGGCACATTCTGATGGCATTGCTTCGCCTGTTGGAAGATGTCTGGGAGGCATGCTTTTTCAGCTGGGGCAGCAAGGGAGCCTGCTTTACGATTCGCTTCTGCAATTTCACCTGGCAAATTGGTATGTGACCTTATGTGCATCACATAGAACGGATGCTCTTGAAGTGAAACTAATTAAATTAGTTTTGAGAGCAATCTGAAGAGACCCTTGTTCTCAATGTCTCTGAGAACTGCCTGCTCTGCCCTAGACACTACCCCCACCACATAGGCTGAGTTGGTTACCAAGTTAATTGGCACCAAGAACTTCTCAAAAGCTCTCACCACTGTGGCCAGTTTGGCTACCTGGGGTGACCACTTCCCAAACTCAACATCAGCTTCCCAATGCTGAATCTGAGGATTTCTCCAAGTCATCACCGACTTGTGGGAAGCCCTGGATGCGTCTGTGAACACTGTGAGAGCTTTGAGTGGTCTCAGACTCCTCTTCTCATGAGGAATGAGGTGGAATTCCTCATTAAACAATTTGTGAGATGGGGCATGGACTGATATTTGTCCACTGTAGTTGTCCAGAGATAACTGGAGGTTGGCATTGCTCTTCAGCAGGTGCTCAAACTTCTCTTTGGTCAGCCTCTCAAGAGAGATCCTTCCCTCCTCAGAAAGTTTGACCGGGAGGTGAATACACGCAAAGTCACAACTAGCCTTATCCTGGCTTTCTGGATTAGCTGAGCCATCAGCTCTTGTGGCTTGGTGATGGTCTTGGATCGTTGGTGAGAGAGGAGGGCTCACTCTATGATTAAGAGTGGCTCTTTCTGCCCTTTGATCCATTGGAATATAAACCCATGTAAGTGTGGCAGCTTTCCCAGGACAATGAATTTGAAAGGCTGATAACAATGAGTCTGCCTCTCAGTCAAAACCTTCTGTGCTTTTTTGATTGTGGCCTTTGCCTCTGGGGTCAGTTCCCTGGGAGAAACCAGCTCTCTCTCCCCTTTCAATAAATTGAGGAGAGGGGTCTAGGTTCTCTTTGGTGAGGCCTAACCAGGGCCTGACCCAGTTCAAAGACCCACACAAGGAATGGAGATCTGCTAGGGTTTTGGGATCACTATCCATTTCCAATTTCTGCAGAATAACAGTCCGCACAGTGATCTCCATGCCCAGGTATTTCCACGGTGGCATTCTTGTCCTCCTGCAGTTGGAATCCAGTAGAGGTTACAACTTTAACCCCTGGGTCAAGTGCGTGTTGGAGTATAGAATCATCAGGGGCGCACACAAGCACATCATCCATGTAGCGGAGGATGATGGCTTCCCTTTATTGGGCATGCACCGGGGACAGCAGTGAGGCCACGTACCTCTGGCAGATGGAAGGACTGCACTTCATGCCCTCTAGTAACACTTTCCAGTGGTAGGGCTTCACTGGGGCTTCTCAACTGATAGTAGGAACTGAGAAGGCAAACTGTGGGGCATCTTCTGGGTGTAGGGGAATTTGGAAGAAGCAGTCCTTGATGTCCAGGAGAGCCAATTGCCAGTTTTGGAGGAGCATCTCTGGGGAAGCCATCCCAGGTTGGAGTGACCCCATGTCCTCAATTATTTTGTTTATTTCATGGAGATCATGTAGGAGCTGCCACTTGTCCTTCCCCAGCTCACGAGAAATCATTACTCTACAAAAGAACCCCGTACTTCCACAAGCTTCCTTTGACTGGCTAAGTGTTAAATGATTACAATTTATAAATGTAAGTGCATACACAAGGATTAAAAGGTTGTCAGTGGTGCTGCTGTCATTCTGAGCATTACTTTCTTTTGGAAGTAATTCCACCTGTTGCAGAGAGGTTCCTCAGAAAGCACAGGGTTACTGCAATCCAGAGCTGTGGGATTCCTGCCTCCCCCATCTCTCCTGCTGCAGACACGTCTTCTCTCCAGTGTGGTGACTGAGAGTGAGTGTCTGTGTGGCTGCTACTGAGTTTTCAATCTGTCACTATAATGGCTGTGTGCCATCACAAGGCTCACTGAGTGCCAAGTGTCCAGACTGCTCCCTTGTCACTGTGAAGCCTTCCTATCCCATAAACTTCCTTGTTCAGCTTCACTGTTAATTGTAATCTCACAGCACTAGAAGGCAGGATTATGTCCACCAAGGTCTGTAAAGTGGCACAGTATGGCTGTGCAGCATCCAATCCACATGTACCTATGAACTTCAAGTCGATTTCATCTGAAAAACATATATATTGCTTTAGACAGAAGAGCAAATATAGTAACTACCCACTAAGAGAGTTTCCCTAAACTCACCATAATCATGTGGATGAAATCTAATCCTGTACATAAGGTCTTCACAATCACTTCCATAATTTAAATAGGTTTATCTATGAGGGAAGTGTTGTCTGAGCTTCTGTACAGAGGGGTGAATTTCACCAAAGCCATTGCTTTCCAAATCAGACTAACAACTACAGCTGCTCCCTGACATGCAGGGACGTGCCATCTTTTAGAAGGGCTGTTACAGCTTGTATCTCAAAGGCAGAATAAGTAATGTGGGGTGACAGATGCTTTCAGAACTGTTTTTGCATTGTAGAACTTACATAGAACATACATAAATATATCTACTACCCATGCAAGAAAGACTTTATTTACACATTTCCTTCTTGTCATATTTAAATCATACCTGCACACACTTAGTCTGCTGTGTTCTGACTTTGCCAAATCCTTGTTCGCCAAACTATCTTCCCTCAGCACTGCAACATCCTAGGGGCACACAACTGAGAGAAGAAGGAAAGCCTGTTAAGTGATGAGGATACAGTGTTTATAAAAATTAAAATGTGTGCTGGGTGTTTGCGAAAGAATGAAAAAAATTCAAGAGCTGTATTGAAGTATGCTGAATAAATTTAAAATATTAAATCAGGGCCTTAATTACTATGTCTCTAATCTCATACAGTCACACTTCACTTTGAGGCAATTTGTGATTAAATAATAATACTTTAAGGCAAATAACAACACTTGGCACTTTTATAGTGCCTTTTGCCTAATTAGTTTGGGATTAGTTCCTTCGCATTGGGTATGGGGCTTTGAAGATATAAAGCGCTAAGTATCATTATGACCTGAGGATCTCAAAGCATTTTACCCTATGCATTAATTAAGCCTCAGAGCACTCCTGTGAGGTAGGTAAGTATTATTGTATGCTTCTGCATTTGGCAGGCCCGAATGGAGAGAGGCTTGGCCAGTGCTTTCAAATTTGCAGGCACACTCTGGAAGCACTGCTGTGCCCCAGCTGCTTTCCTGGGCTGGACATTCCCATGGCCCTCAGCCAGAGCAGTGCCCGCATGAGCATCCTCACATTTCACTGCAAGGCTCCTGTAGCAGACAGCTCTGCAAGGATGGCTGGGAACTCAGATCACTGCCTAGGAAAAAGCCAATAGCGTTCATTCCTACCTGCAGGAAGCCCAGTGAGAAAGCTGTCCTCAATTTCTTGGTCCAAAGAATGAAACTGAAATATTGCAACAACTCAAATCCAAGGATTTCAGTGGCGGAGTCAAACACAAAGTAATGGTCCCCACTGTTGGTCATACAGCCCTCAGACTCTCTCAAGAAATTAGTTCCTTTTATTCTGTTTGTTTCCTCCAAACACCAAAACTCAGAGGTAGCCCAGAGATCACAGGCTGTTACCAAAGCAAAAAGGCAACTTATTTCTTTTTAGTTCACCCTTTATGAAAACATAAATCAGCAATAAGAAGCTACAAAATCTTCATTATATTTATAATTAATATTGTACCTGAAGCAGTCACCCGCAGAAGAAAGAGGTATGAAAGGATTTCAACTTACTTTGATAATTAAGGGTATTTAGTGTCCTTTAAACATAAAGTCTAAAAAAGAGGAAATCCACAAACTGCCTGAATGTTCTTAGTTCAACAAAGTCTTTGAGTTGACAGCTAATAATTAATTAACAATGAATGGTGTCTTTCAGGCTGTCACAGTGATTGACACTATCATCTTCTGAAAAGTGAAAGATTTGTTAATGTGGCAGACTACCGTCTGGGAAATATTAAACCTTCTCAATTCCCACTGCTTTCAGCTAAACGCTTGACATGACAGGTTACCAGCTTGAGAAGAGGAGGAGGTGAAGAGAACAGCAGCAACCTCTGCCGGTGGAAGCTCAGTTTCCCCTCCAAGCACTCATTTCCTTCAGAGAGACATAAGAAATGAGGGAGAAAATCCAAGCGGCTGGCTCAGCAAGGCTGGCTCAGCAGGCTGGGAAGCAGGAACTCCTCCCATCACTGTGCTGCTGCCGCTCTGGTCCTGCTCAGCAGCCCGCAGAGCCTGGAGGGGCCTTGCAGATTCACTGGAAGGGCTGCTCCAGCCACCTTCCCCCCACTGGGATTACCCCACCAGCAACAGACAATGTGATACCAGAGCTATCCCTGCATTCACCGAACAAACACCAAATAGCTGTCTAGGTTAGTAACTGAGAGCTTGTTTTCAATTATAAATATTTGTTGATTTTAAAAAAATTCCTACTTTTACAGACATTGCTAAAAACTATGAAATACGTGTTCTAACTTAAAACAATTGATTAATTAGGCAGCGAAGAGATACTTAATTTTAGTAAACAAGGAATCTTGCAATCCTCACTGTTGCTGTTGGCTCCCTTAAATTCAGCTTTGTCATTCACCTTCCTCTGCCACTGGCTCTTGGCTTTCCTTGAACTTAACTCAAAGACAACTTCTGTACCAATGAGCTGTCTGTGCTTATTGTCACCATATCCTTGGTCTCACACCTGCAGCTCTGGCTTGACCCTACTGCTGCAGAGCCCTTGTTCTACAATGCCTTTATTAGCACTTTCTCCACCTCTATCCTGCTTCATGACTGTCAGCTTTTTCACAATTCAATTGCTTCACGTGTCCAGTAAGCAGGAAAAGCTTTTGTTTGCTTTCAGCCTCCTCCTCACTACCTTCCTTTCCATTTATAAGATCTCTCTTACTCTTTCTCACTTAACAAGACTCATTTTCCAAGCTTCAAACCCAGATCACCTGCATTTACACCACATCAGCTCAGTTCAGAAAAGAAAGCAGTTCCAGTAGAAATGTGGAGACCAGAATTACCTGCTCCACCAGTTTCTCTGGTATGTCTCTAACAAAGTCTGCTTTTCTGATAAAAATAAATCCACCTCCACAATTCAGTCCACACAGGCTTTTGCCAACTTTCTACCAAGAAAGGACACCAGACTTTTAGACATTTGAACATCTTATTCTTTCTCCTCCCTTCTTCCTTTTCCCATGAGGCATAGAAATTACTTTGCTTATGCCAGCTTTTAGTTCTTCAGCAATTTTTCGCATCTTAATCTCATTTCCTATTTTCCTCTGCGTCTCCTTACATTCAGCATTCCCACATTCAGTTTGTCCCTGCTCAAGAAATCTCCACAGTGATCCTGCTTGCTTCTCCACCTGCTGGTTCATCCCTACTCAGTCTTCCTTTGCTGATCCTGTCTGCATAATGCTGGGTTTTTTCCCCTGCTTTTTCACACAGGAATCAGTCAATCCTGCTGTCACATCAACATTCTTCTCTCTGGCCTTCCTAATGCCATTGTTCCCCACTACTATTCCCTCCCAAACCATGTTGCAAATACCCTTTTTTGAGTTCAAATCTTGCTGGTTTTCCCCTACCCCCTTTGGCTCTCCCTTCTCAATTATTTGTGGATTGCTCACCTTGAGTTTTAAGACTGTTCATGATTTACTGACACATCCCATTTCCTCTCATCTGCTCCCAAGATGTTGGTTCTTGCCTCCAATCAGCCCTTGGCATCAAACTTCTCCATTTTCTGCTTTTTAAAATCAGGCCTTTTTTTGCTTTCTTTTCTTCCTTCCATGTTGTCCCCTCACACAGGAAACAACCTAAAAATTATTTCATTCTGGTTCTCAAAAATTTTCCTTTCCATTAATACCTAAAAAAAATATAACAACAATAGATCATTTTTTGCTCAGATTTCTTCACCTAAAATATTGTTTCCTTATACTATTTACACTGCTGCCTACCAGGAATGTTCAAAATCCCTAAATGGATTTTCTAGTTGCTATAGAAATAGAAACACTAAATAACAAAAAGAATTTGGAACTAGAGTAGGCAAAGTACACACAATTTATACCAGTTGTTCCTTGCAGAGAAAACTCCGGAGAGCACCTGCAAATAAACTAACAACCTCACATGCCTAGCAGGCTTACACGCCAGTATTGATGATGGGATGCCCAAGCTCTATGCATTAGTTTACCATCCTCCTTCAGGTTTTATTTTCTTTATTTAGAAGAAAAAAGTCAGGGGGAGAAATAGGGAAGAACATTGCAAGATACCCCCCCAACACACAGCCCCTCCGCGGATGAAACTGGGGGAGCCTTGCATTAGGCACATTCAAACCACTGTGAGCTAACAGATGCAAAAGAACACAACAACTTGACTTCTGTGGGACTCCTGCAAGCACAGTCTGCTTAGTAAAGGCCTTAATTAACAACTTCGCAAAGGACAATGAGATTATAACAATTATTCACTGCAGGTAGCCTGTTTTTTCCTCCTCCAGTCTCCAGCATTTGCTTTAGCTTGCATTCCAGATAAATATTTTATTTTGTGCAGGCAGAAGGTTCATTATGTAAGTGACAAAGAGAAAGCATCAACTGCCATACACACAGATCCTAATGCACCTGGTTAATGTAGTTATAATATGTCACTGCAAAACATCTTGTCAGCATTTTGTAATTAAAAAGGAAAAGCTACTACAATAATAAAGGCCATGTATTTAACAGAGATAAATGTAAGATGATCTTTCAGAGCAAAAATAGACTTTACCAAAGCAAAGCCTTGATAACCTTGTCCTTCATTCTCTAGTACCCTCGAATGCTCTTTGGCCCATAAAGATCCCTTTTCCTCTCTACAACAGCACTATTCAAATAAGTAACACTGACCAATCTAGAGGGCTGCAACATTTTTCAAAGGACAAGAAGCATTTCTTTCCCATTGAGTCAGCAGGATATTTATTTCCTCATAATAAAGAGTTTTCTGAACTGCTGAGAGATTTGTCAAAACGGAGTCACAAGTGATACATTAAACAACCAGAGGGGAGAACTTGCTATTAGGCATTAAAAGAGAAAGCTGCAAGTTTACAAATAAGAATAGGACTGTGTACTTGACTTTGTAAATTCTCAGTTAATGAGAGATCAAACATGAAAGACAAACATTTAATCTAGAGTAAATTTAGTCATTTAAATCACAGTCGCTCACAATCCTTCTATTTTACACTTCATAACACACAGCAAAGGGCAACTGGCAGGGCAGGGCATAAACACGTGCCTGCTCAGTACTCTGGAACATGCTGCAGTTATTTAAATATCAGTTATCAAACCATCAGAATAGAATTTCTAGATTTTCTATTACAAAAATACCAACTCCCTGCATTGCAATCCAGCCCACGATAAAAGGCAGGTCACAGCATTGGCATCAGCACTTCCTCTGGCAAGGCAGCACCTTTCCTTTTCCAGAGACACGCCTGGCTCACAATGTGGGAAAGTCTCATTGCCTTTCTCCAGCATGATGACCCCTGGGTGGTGAAATGCAAATGCCCAGCCAGCCACAGCACCCTCAGTGGAGTTTAAGACTTACTCAGGAAAGAAGAAAAAATGGGTTTATCTTTTCACAACCCAACCACCACATCAAATCTACGCTCCAGATTGCAGCCATGAACAGGGAAAGGCACAAGTAAGTTTGGTTTCTTCCATCAGAGTATCACCTACTGTATTTTAGCAAGGCACAACATGATACGGGCAAGACTTCACTCTGATCTGACACTGCTGCTTTCTTGCTGCCATAACTCCAGAGAAACAGAATTAAGATTTGCTCATTCCTGAGCTTTTCCCACTAGCTAAACTAAGTACCTCCCTGCTCAGCCAGCCCTGTATCCAGAGTCCATGGGGGTGTTAAGCTTTTCCTGCACATGCTAAAGCCCCAGAGTCTGATCAGGATTGCACCCAGGAGCCAGCTGTCTCTGCATCCAGGGCTCGCTCCCCACCGATTATCCTGACCTTCCTTACAGACAGCACAGCACTGGGAAAGGCCTCCTGGGTCACAGGCTTTCAAAATCATAGTACTGGAAGACGCCCCAGAAGGCCATTTAGTTCATCTTTCTGTTCATTGTGAGATGAACTGTAAATATGGTATTTGCTCTTAAAGGTCTCCAGTGATGTAGACATCATCATTTCCCTGAGAGTCTCCCCTTTTTGCTGTCCTTTCCATCAGTGAGAGTTTGTGTTTTTCCTTAGTATCTAGTTTGAAGTTTTAGCTTCAGTTTAAGGGCATTACTTCCTGCCCTCTCTTCAGGGACCTGAGATATTTTTTAAAAAACACAAGTTTAAGGACAATACTGCACTTCTTATATAGAGAAAACAGTTTACGCAAGCAGAAACCTACCTTTTTCCAAATGTGACCTATTAGTCTAACTCAAATGAAAGAGTTTTTAGAATTAAAACTCTTTTTGGTTTTCAAAACAAGCACTATGTTATATGAGAACAGGATAAGGGTCTGAGTGTAGAGAGAGGAAATATAAAAGTGATTCAAACTTTAGTCCTCATATTTCCAAATGTTCAGAGATGGCAAAGACACATGCATATCTTAGTGTTGGAGAGGAAGATTAGCAATAACAGAATGGTTACCATTATTGATCTGAACAGTTTCTTTTATTCAACATTACAAAGGGACTCATCTCACCAATTCAGAGTTTCTGTCTCTGTAGTTGGATCATGCTTTCAATTATTACACAGGAACATACATAATTATCCTGCAGGCAGTCAAATTTAAGCCTTGTCTCCTTTCCTGTTCATTCTCATGTACATCCATGAGCACACAGGGTGTTCCTCTCTAATTTGGTACCCCCCAGCATAAGCAGTTCTTTATCTGTTACTGCAATCAAGGCGGGAGGATAAAACAAAGAGGAAAACCAATACCAGAGTTGAGGAGAAGCAGTCTGTGCCAAGAACATGTATTGAACGACAATACAAGGAGGAGTGTATTGGTATTTATTTCAATCTGCCCATGGCCAGAACAGCTGAATAGTCCCTATTATATGTATATTTTAAGTGGTTTATGACTTTAAAAGGGCATTGATCAGAATATATAGACTATTCAAGAAAAGATTCATCTAATATAGTATTATAATGTGGCAGTTGGAAACATTTCCCTGCTAAGGACTCCCTCTATCCTACATGCTGTAACTACTCCAGGAATATTTCCTAAATGGAATGCTTGGGGCTTTGTTTTGGTTTTATTGGAATTTCTTGTTTTGTTTTAGGTTGCAGTTTTTTGTTGGTGGTTGGATTTTTGGGTTGGGGAGAATGCTTTAATTTTTTTTTATTCTGTCATGTCTCCACAGCAGCAGAAAGTTAATCTTTACCTGACAAATGCAAAAGCTTAGACAAATCACAAACACACTATTCAGCATGTCAGGCTTACAAAGAAAGTTCTGGTTCTATCAGGTTTCCATGCCACATACAGCTGCAACATTGCCTTATATTACTAATCACTTGCAGTGTTTGTGTCTTGGGTTGTAACAGATGGTGTTTCTGAAGCATGCAAAAGCTTCAAATAGCCAAATGGTACAGCAGTTGAGATAAGGCAAAAAATCCTCCAAACAAAATACCCATCCCTACTGTGGAGGCAGGAATGTGAGCAGTGTTTAAATTATTCCTGGTCTCTGCAAGCATAGTGGATTTACAGACTCTTAACCCTAAACAGGACTAGAGTCAATCTTTCATATTTCATTACTCCACTAAATCCACACAACACCAGCTCATAGACCTGATGCACAGAAACACAAGACAAACCACAAGACAGGAAATTTCTGTTCCTGACACTTCCTAGGCCTGCGCTCCAGACTACACCACTGCAACTCAGGTGTAGCACACAGATGTTTTGGTGGCATCTCAGTTCTGATGGCAAAATGCAGTACCCTATATGCTAGGGCACGTCAAAATTCATCAGGGATGCACTGTTAATGCAATCCACTCATCTGCAGAGTGTAGTAATCTGTTCTACAGTGCCCCAATAAGCCATAATTCTCAGTGTTGAGCTGTGAGCAGGTAATTTTTAGGGAACTTCTATAAGCCTCCACCCTGGGGAACTATTTTCAGCCACGAGCTTTTTTGTCT
Source organism: Catharus ustulatus (assembly GCF_009819885.2). NCBI lineage: Eukaryota > Metazoa > Chordata > Aves > Passeriformes > Turdidae > Catharus > Catharus ustulatus. The sequence continues at coordinate 1,911,709 of NC_046234.1, read as the reverse complement.
ATATGGTGACCTGGTTTAACAAACATGGAATGGATGAATGACACAAGGCACATCTTCATACCAGCACTTAACTTCCTGACATCTCTTGGCAGTTTCTCTTGTTTAACAAAGAAAGAAAGATGCTAAAGCCCAGGGCAGCTGCCAGTCAAGACCACCTAGCTTGTTTTGAGATGAAATAATAGAGACAACAGAACTAATTCCTGTCAATGCTTCCCCAGATTCAAGGCCTTCTAACAGCATTCTCAAATAATACAGTTTAAAAAACTATGACTGCCTGTTGCCTGGGGTTAATAATCATTCAACAACATAGTGTGAGTTAGGGAGAAAAAACATGCTTCTTAACTAAAAATTGTGGCTGATACTGGATCTTTTGGGACAATAAAAAGTCCTTCCCCAATTTTTATTGTTCATTCTTTATCTTTCTTTTACACTAAAAATATGAGGATGAGACAAAGATTAGTTTTCTTCATTCCATAAAAGAGAATGTTTCTTAAAAATAAGTTGGAAGAAAAGTTCTTTTTTATGAATAAAACTTTTAGAAGATACTTTGACCACTGCTCAATACCATTATGCACAATTGACTCATATTGTATTAAACACAGCTGGGATCATTTATTTCTCTATTTCTGAGGGGTTTTAGCATTGATAAACCAATCTGCCTTGCTTTTAGAACTCTTCCAACATACAGACTTCAGATTCTCTCACCACTGGCTAGTGGGTTTAATTTTATGATGATATTCATGCTGCCTTTGCTTTTAGAACTGCCTAGTTTTGTGTAAAGGATGATAGTATTTAAGCACAATGCCAGCCTGAACAGCCCTTACCACAGGTTTTTATGACCTTGACATGCACCAGCACTGACATTTATTAACAGTGACATCTGGATGATACTTTTGATGTTTCACTATCACATTTGGAACCACTGAAGAGAAAAAAATCTCACTATTACACTTAATTGAAGCAGGCCTTGTTCCACAGAGGGATGCCCAAGAACATCACTACAGAATCTTGTTACTGCAGAACTCAAAGTACAGAAAATTAATATAGTATTAAAATAGATAAAAATGTGCTTGCCTGGGACAGATGCAGAGCTAGAAATGAAACACAACATTCAGGAAGGATTCATTTAAGCACCCAAAATCCTCTTTATCTCTGTGGTAGCAAAACTCTAGTCACCTGTCCAGATAATCAGCACTTGCCTTTCTTCTCTGCATGTCAGGCCCACAAAGCAATCAGTCATTTGATGCTTCTGAGTGCTTTTAAAGCATGTGATGTTGAAAATAACATCTCCTCTCCCACAGGCCAGAATAGAGTTGAGATAAACCTCGGCACTGTGCAGGCTGGTACATGATGTAGCTCTATTTGCTTCTGCTATGCCCCAAAATAATGGAGGAAGTCCATGTGAGTGGAAAAAAATGGCTCAACATATACAGCCCACAGGGAGGCTTTCAATAAAGCCAGTACCTATTCCTACAACAGCCAGAATACTCAGGCAACACTTCTGTCAGTCATGTCCTCCACTGCTACCATTAGTGACCGAGTGGTCATATAAAACTTGGGTTGAAATCTCTCTACTTGTAGAGCTGAATGTGGAAGTAATCTTTCGCCATGGAAAGGCACCAAGTATCGGCTGGAGGTTATTGGCAGATCTGGAGGCTTTCCTATATGGCAGAATCTTGCAGCACACGTCAGCATCTTGGGAGTACCAAGTACTCCCAAGCACTAGAGATGTAAAATCACATGCTACGGGAACACAAGCTACATTCTTAATATTATTAGGCAAAATCCTGCTTAATTTCATCTCTGTTAATGGTTAAAGAAGGAAACAGCTTCTCAAAGAGGCAATCAGTCTTGCTAAAATACATGAGCATAAACTGAACCAGAGCTTCAGAAACTCACTTTACATTTTATGTAAAAATAGAAAAAGTAATATATGCAATAGACTCATTAAAATGCATATGCATTTGTGTGCAAGTTGTCTTTTTTCTCTTCCTTTCCTCCCCAGCTTGATAACTATATTGTTGATAGGAATAAAATATCAGCCTTTACTTGTACACATACCCGAGATCTCGTAAGTCATTACAACGTGTTTTTGAGATTTGCCACTTCACTGCTCTATAAAAAGCTTCCTGAAAAAGTATTAACAGATGGCCTCTTACTCTCTGAGACTGTTCGCAATACACCAGATGGCAACCTGAAAGAGAAAATCCAACTTACATTTTCAAAACTGAAAGAAATGTGACAATATCCTCACAATAAATATACAGCATGAAGGTAGCAATAAATGATCCGTTTGAAGCAAACTGGCTTTATTTAAGCAGTGAATCCAGCCCTCACTTTAAAACATATTGCAGAATGCTTCATATCCAATGCTGGAAGTAATTTCTGATGCAAGCAGAAAGTTTGCTTTAAATGAACAACAGATTTATGAGAGGCAAGGTTATTTGAAAGAGTGAAAAAATGACCCAATAGCCTTGGGCATTAAGACTTTCTTTACTGGATCCCTGGTATCTGGTTTGTGTCTGAGAACTAGTTTGTAAATTGCAGCATTTTTACTATTAGTGTTAGAAGTATTAAACCCAACTTACCAGTCAGGATCTTGTTAGGGGAAGCCAGCAATTCTTCCAGGTCCTTACTGCTTTCAAGCTTTCCAAGTCACCTGCCAGACAGCAGCTTAGCTCAGCTCACAAGACCTGGAGAGCTCTGTTAAATACAATCAGCCTTTCTCACTGTCAGTGGCTGTTCTCTCGGGCTGGGACTGCCACTTAGATGAATCAGGGTATCCTTCAGATAGAGACAGTAATCCCTTCCCCACAGCAAGTCCCACTAAAACACAAGGACCGCTGTGAAGGGGTTAGACATGTCTTCCAGCACACATCAGGAAACCAAAAAAGAGGTCTCTACTTCCACAGTATCAGCATGATGTGGCTTCTTTTCTGTATAAACTTTTGAGTTTTTGCTGCAATTTCATTAACATTGATCCAAGTTGTGATCTTATTTCTAATGCCAAAGTCACAAGGTATTCTAAAGAGATTAAAACAATTCTTAAGGGAGGGCAGGTAACTTTCCAGCTCTCTTGCACTGTGGATCATTGTAATTGTCCCTAGAAAGTTCACCTTTCACATGCAGTACACACCTGGGAATCCCACTGATTTCTTCCTCCAAAGCCTCTCCACAGAAGCACCCAGGGATTTGGCAGTGGAAACACAAATGCCTACACCTGCCCTCATGGAAATAGAGTGATCAGGTTTTAAGCAGAATTTCCTATTGAAGTCATTCCCTATTGAATATTCCATAAGCATAAAATTGCCTGTACGACAAATTATAAAACTACAAGCTAGACAGCTGTCCTACCATTGCCCATAAAAGGTAACCAATTCTATAAAACTGCTATTTATTAATAATAATATAAAATATTTATAATTATACCAGATGTATGAAAATTGTCACGGAGAGTTTTGCTCTTTGCTTTCACATTGGCAATAAGCCCATTTTCAAAAGCTATAAACAGTAATGAAATTATTCTGTGGCGATAACACAAGGACTAACATAGGACTAAAGCTGGGCTTTTTGAGACAGTGTACTACCACAGACCTAAAGGACTTTCTTTGTTAGTCCAAGACACTAAGACTGCAAGAGCAGAGCAGAGTTTCAGGCAGGAGGAGAAATCTGCTAAATTCCAGCCTACAGATTCCACCTGTAGCTGGAACAACTCATTCAGCCTAAAGCAAACATTGGCTTAGTTGCCTGCTAATATTGTACAACTTTATCATTTTCTGATTAGGCTGTAGATCCATAATGGTAAAAAGCATGCTGCACAAAAATTATCCTGCAGAACAACATGGGATAGAGCAACATCCCAATGGGAATATTATTAAAATTTTTTGAGTTCTTGTCCAAGCCACCAATTATATGCTAAAGCAGCAGTGTTTAAATAGTCTTTTATGCCAGACAAAAAAGTCTGGATCTTGATAATGCCCACTTTGCAAAGTGATAGTATCACTATATGAATAGCTCAGTGCCCACCTGGTGCTCATCCCCTTCTGAAATCTGGCCAGGCTACCACCTTCACCCTGGCCACAAAATACTAATGCACATGCCAAATTGCACTGCTGCCTCCATACAACCACCACGCTCTCTGCAAAGCCACTGGAAAAGTTCAGATACGCTACTAGGAAGGGAAGGCAATTGCATTGCTATGATCCATCTTTTTTCACATAGGTGCCAAGTTCTGCAAGGCAAGAGATGTGTCTTAGGCCACTCACTCCTTCCCGCTCGGGCTCTACTCCTACTCTGACTTACTGGTGAGCTAAATCAACAGGAGGCAGGGGAAGAAGGAAGTGTTTCTTGGTGGGTTATCATGGTGAACTGGTTTCTAGGGAATCAGACATGCACCAAAAAAGGGCAGAGCCAGCCAGCTGTGAACACCAGCCCAGGGACAGTCCCTGATGTTGGCAGCTGGCTCAGCCACAGCTCAAACCTCCCCCCTTGGTGGTTTGTACAGTGTCTAGCACTGTAAATGGGAGACCTGAAACACTGAACATTTTCTAGGAAAAAAAAACAACAAACCAGAACACAACTTAAACTAGAAATCTGCCTTTGAGTGAAGCAATGCAAATGTGCTAATCCCAGTGCCTTTCATGCAGTCACACAAGCAGAAAACTTGATTTACGTTATGAAAGAGGCTAAAAAAAGCAGAATTCCCATTATATTTCATTTCTCCAACTCATTCAGTGATCAAACGCATAAGAGTCCCTGAGTGTACCCTGCAAGCCCAGGTCTCCATTTTAAACCCGATGGAATGACAGGGTAGAACAGATGATGATGGCCTGTCACCATTCACTCTGGAGCTGGCAGGCTGGAGGGAGACCTCTGCCAATGTGCAAGCTCAAGAAACAGAGATGCCAGACTGGAAGAAATGACTGCCCTGGGCTTTTAAGAGCACTTAAACCATTCAGCCCTCTGTCAGTGACTGCTGGCTGTGAAGATCTTTTTGCTTTGCTGGTGCTAAATAGGGAGGTGTTGGTATTGCACCAAGTGGGTCAGGGCTACTGACCAGGACATAGAGATCATGGCAGTGTGAGCTGGCAGTGAAGGTGCTGTGTAGCCCAAACACTGCCTGAGAAGATAAATGAAGAAAAGGACACATCTTCACAGTCTGATCCCCATTCTAAATGTAACTATTATTAATAACATCCTTAGAAAGCTAAATACCATCCCTCAAACTTAGCTCCACGTCCTGCATGTAACATTTCCAAGGCATAATCATTTCTTCAAAACAGACACATTTAGAATAATGTATTTTGCTGCTCCAGCCCAAGAGATACCTGCATTTTCAGTTTGCAACAGGAGCCCCATGCACATGGTTTTATTTCATTAAATTTTCAGTTCAAGACACACTGGTAGTTTTTAAATGCAAACATGACTTTATATTCTCACTATTCAACAGGTTCCCGATGAGCTTATCTGTACAGATAGTACTTTTTTGGAATACTATGTTTGGTTCCACTCTTACCAGCTGTAGCATAAATCATAATATACATGCAAGTGTAAAGTGGTGTGAGGGGAGGAAGTAGGACTTGAGTAACAAGACTATCAAAACGCCTTGGTCTAGGTTTCTGTCTACAGGGAAAAAATCAACTAATACAAAAATGATGGAAACAGAGATGTCTCCTTCATAAAGACAGAGTGCATTTCTTAGGGGTGCAGTATCCAAACAGGAATCAGCATTTTAGCTGGAGACAAATGCACTAATCACAGTCATGAATACAGCTGAACTAAATGCCTCAGCAAAACCACTCAGTAATGGCATTAGTCATGATAAAGGAAATGAGTATTTTCAGGATAGGACACACTCAGAGAATACAAACAGAATCCTTTGTGCCTGCTTTTACGAAGAAATAATTCAGAGTATGTATTTGACCAACTTGCTATTAAAATGGCAGTACAGCTCAAGACTCCTTTAAAGAAATACATCTGGATGAGAAAGAGATACTCCATAAATTGCTTTTAATTGTCCAGATGACCAATTCCTCTATCACTGAGTAGAGACAGTTCGGCAGCAGAAAAAAATAGAATTGAATGATTATAGAACAATAAGGGTTATTTTAAAGTAAATCGAAACAAACAAATCTTTATGCATTCCTAAACCCGCCCTTTATTAAATAGTGACTGATCAAAGTTATAAAGAGACAACAAATAGGACTCTGAGCCTATCTATAATCTACTTTTAACCACCTCTGCTCCAGACAGTAATAGTCTCTTCCAAGCTAATTAGCTAGCCTTGTCAGGAGAAAATGCCAATGTAGCTAAAAGTGACTATATAAAGAATTAGCAATAAAAATTTCTGAAAATCAGATTTATCTTCTAAACTACATACCAAGTCAAAATGTCCAACTTACTACATAAGACCAAATGATATTAAAAGGGTGATAATTTTTCTTATTGTTTAAAATTTGGAAGCACTACTTACAACATGCTTTAATACCAAAAAAGGAATTTTAAAAAATAGAAAATAGAAGCAGTCCACTGCTCTTGTCCCATAGCTGTATGACTTATAGCTGCTGCTGACTAACCAAATGACAAGTCTTTATTTCAAATGCAAAATGAAATGTTTAGTGGCAGCTAATATCCTAGAGTTTTCAGTTTTCAGGCTCCTGTTCTTTGATGTGTTACTGACCTCTAGTCGAGAACCTCTGGAATTACAGAGCAGAGCCGCTCTCACATTGCAGATGGCATTCCAAGAACTCGTTCAAAATCCTAACAAAGCAGGGCAAAGCCAGAGGAATCCTGCCTCCTCCCAGCTGTGGTCTCGAGGAGGAAGCGATGCACAGCAGAGTTGGGCAGTGTCTGTAAGCAGGGGAAAGGTTTGTGGGCGACACTTTATACATATTATTGGGTGTTTGCATTTCCTAGCTTTTAGTTTTTATGTCTTGTTACTCATTTAAACCTCTCAGTAAAAGTGAAGTACTATTGATCTTTAATCAAGGATACAATAAATTTTGAGAAATCCAGACCTGGCTCTTCTTTTAAACTAAAAACTATGAGAAAGTTTGAAGGGAGAGGTGTAAGAGAGATGTGGGAACCTTATAAAGCCTAACTAGCACAAAAATTCCATCCTGTGCTCCCAAAACCTTGCCATGTTTACCCAACACATTCCTCAAAAGTGAACAACTGACCTTAAAACACGGAGCACCAAGAAAGTTTTATTTCCTAGCAGAAATGAAATCTTACTGATTAACACTCAGTCCCCCACTCCAGCAGGTCTCTTCAGTCCACTGGTTCTTTGGTGGCACTGGGATGGTTGTGCCACAGACTTCTGGCCCAGACTCATCAGAGAATTTTAAACACAAACTCAGCTAACACACTTCAGTGTTTTACTGACAAGGAATGTACTTACGTGCATGGCTTAATGCTTTACTAGGTCAGGCCTTCACTGTATTTGATAAAGGTAAATGAAGGATAGCGCTTATTCCTTTCACAAAGTAAATCTTAGAAGAATCCTTAGACAAACCATTCCTTATTAAGGCAGTGAAAAATTCTCATCTCATGTGCATGGCTTTATATCAGGAGGAACACTGTTGCTTTAACTGAGCAAAATTGAACAAATACAGAAGATACTTGGCTGTTTCTACCACGTATTTTCTTGGAATAGAGTAATTCCAGGCAAGAGTAGCAGTCACAGAAACAAACAACCCTCAAAAGAAATGAGGGTTTGCAAATTCTTAAAATATGAAGATCTGTTTGAAGAAAAACTCATCACAACTTCCGTGACCAGAATGCTATACCTTCAAAATAAATAGCTTTAATCTCTGCTAATCTTATTTCAGCAAAGAAAAGATAAAGCTGGTGACAAGAAAATTATTATTCCATCAAGTTCAATAAGTCAATCTATTTTTAACATCCCTGATCTCGATTTTGTTTAGTAAAAGAAGATATCCAAGTTTTCCAGCAGAGCAGATAAAGGAAAAAGATAAGTTTCCCACAGCTGCATGTAATGAGAGCTCCCGAAGTAATGGATCACATCCTTCTTACTGTGAAATATTCAAGAGTGCTCAAGTAAAAAGAATCATTTTCTTCAGCACAAGATAAAACTCACTTTGAAACCAGGAAAATATGGGAAGTACTAGGCTAGGCTGTAGGTTCAGTCAAGGATAGGTATTACACACTTCATACCTGCCAAGATTTGTCTTCTGGGAATTATGTCCTAATTCTATTACCAGGAAAATATTTCAGAAAAGGCTCTGTTCTTTAAAGCTGGAATAGCAGACACAGAGATCAAAACAAACTTTTTTCCAGACTGGTGATTAATATTTGCCCTCTTATTAGGCAATTTGTTGGGAAAAAAAAAAATAATAAAGCCCTGCTTAAAAGTCACTGCAGATCTCCTGCCAGAGGAAGCATTTTTTTGGCTGCTGCAGAGGCTGTGTAGCCTAACTTTCCTGGAAGCAGAAGTATCTGACAGCAGCAGGGCGTGAGCTGTGAGGCAGTGCAACAGAGCTTGACGGTGGCAATGAGATGGGAATGGGAACAAAAAGTTGCTGCTCCATTCCTCAGAGAAGAATGAGAAACACACAATCCCTGAGCTGGAAGGGACCCACAGGGACCATCCAGTCCAACCCCTGGCCCACTCTTCCTAGAGCACTGCAAAAAGAAATGGCCTAAACCAATTCCAGCCCTCAACACTCTGCTAATATGAATAATTACTTGTGAAACCAGATCAGAATTGGCATTTTAATGCCATAAGGAGATACACGATTTGGGATTTTCCATCACTTTACTGCTGCCAAAAGACAAAAGTTAGAAAAAAAAATCTGTTTCAGAAACGTGAATTGACACCTGTGAAATGAGTGGCTTCATTTTGATGCAGATGAACACTCCCCTTCTGAGATCAAAATTTTTTGTTTTGACTTTATTATTCTTACAAAGTAATTGCATTGTCATTTGTTATAATACCCTTTTAAATTATGTCAAAATTATGCAATATAATAAAAATTGAAATAAAGTGAAGGTCCCTGATCTTATCAAAGCAAAACTTTTCAATATAGCTGTCACCAAAACAATATCTCTACATAAGACAGTTTGATTTAATCAAATCAACACTTCCCTGACAGAAAAAAAAGAAAAAGGCTGCAGTCAGGTAACACTCAGGCAGCTCTTACAATGTCTACAGAAGATGCACAAGCAGGACTTTGTTAATGAGACTTGCAGCCAACACAGCACTGCAGCATGACCACATGTCATTTGTCCCCACCTTACCAAGCAGCCTTAGCAGAATCCAGCCCCAAGGCCTGCCAGACATTCAGTGCAGGGTGGCCATGGAGCTCAAACCATTACAGGTTTGTAACCTACAGGTAACTGCTCTGCAGTGACACAGACAGAACCTTCAGCACAAGTGTATCACATACTAGAAACTACAGACTCTGATTCTACTGTGGCATTGGGACCAAAAGAAAAGAGCAGGCATTTTGAATGCAAGGATGATGCCAGATTGAATATACTTGGGACAAAAATCACAACATACTAAAGCAGATTTTGAAAAGTCCTTCAGAAATAAATTCAAAGAACTTGTACAAACACAACATTTACAAAGTTCACAGATTTTAAACTTAAAACAAAGAAGAAAACTAGAGCAGAAACAGGAAGATCTGAGTTCCCCTAAATGTCTGCAGAAACTAAAATCAGAATTATAAATATTTCCCCTCACAATCTTGTTCTCTTTAGGTTTCTGTTCTGTTTTCTTGCTGGATCCTACTCTTTTCCAATCATGACTTATATCTGATTTTACTGTTCATTGCATCTTACTGTTCCTTTCTCTAGAAAGGAGAGTACTCTCACTCTAGTAGAGTGAGTCCTACTTCACTCTATTATCCTGCACCTACGGAAACATCTCAGACTCTGCCATTTCCTCTTGCTTAGTCAAAGCTCCATTATAGTAGGGCTTTCACACACTGCTGGATAGAAATGTTCTTCTGCTACTCAGCACTGAGACGAGTTTTATGGATAGAGGGCAAAAAGCTCTTTTTGCTGCTTCATATGGTAGATCTTGACATTGGTAGTCTATCTTCTTTCATAAGCAGAGCTCCCACAGACTTTAAAAGGAAACCTGAACATTTAGGCAGAGAAGAACATTGGAGTCAAGATCCACCCATGCAGATCTGAAGATAATTTTCATTAGCTAGGAAGTCAAACATAGAGACATAAAAAGTTTTGACAGAGTCATCTTAACTTGGTTGGGAGTTTCTGATGTGAAAAGCAAGAAGTTCTATAGCCTAGAAAACTGTAAAGCATTCAAAAACCTAGTTATCAGGAGGGCAATTCCATTCTTTATGTAGCGTTTCACATTTGAATGCTAAGTAACCACTGGAGGGGAAAAAAAAAATTACACATTCAACAAAGGAACTCAGCTGCAACTACCAGGCGCTTCCCAAGTATATGAAACTTAAGCTGTTTAATTTAAGTGCCCTGCAAGTCTGGGTGCCAACCATGACATTATAGTCCTTTTGCCACTGGGGATATTGCTGCCTATCAGAAAAAATACACATTAGCACAGGATATAAGAAACATCCCTGATATTGAACCATCAAGTCCATATCCCATCCTTCATGCTGTGGAACACTCGTTCCAGCAGGGGACTCCACTTGACCAACACAACACAGCAGCAAGTCACTAATACATATTTATCCTGCAATGCTGATTAATTAGGCAACATCTGACCAATAGCTGGGACTCTCAGCTGCCTTTGCCTGCCTCAGCACACAAACACACTTGCAACTCTCACATTAATCCAAAATGTACCCCATTTCCTCCAGCAAGCACAGGGCAAAGGGCAGGGATTCCAATCTGTTGCACAGCACAGTGTGGAGCTACAGCATTTCCATCTACTCCAGTGTGCACAGCATGCCTGAAATTAGACCCAAATCTTTGCTTTGCAATCAGCATGCCATACACATTCATGTAGTGCTACAGAGAACACCTAAACGAAGCCACCTCCATTTTTTTTTTTTTTTAAGATTCCAATTGCTTCTGCTTTGTACATAGTGTATATTTTACTTTCCTTCAAAAAGTTTGATTTTAGGGTTCTGTGGATCTATACACTTGAAAAAAAAACATCATGAGTTATGACTGACTGATGTACAACTGTTTAGGGACCAAAATTTTAAGTCCATTTCTTAATCACTGCTGTACATTAGCTTATTAACAGACGTCTGTTTATTAACTCTGCTTTGTGCCAAGTGCTTACAGCGGCAACTCTGCAGTCCCCAGTGGAGGCTCTCCATACATGTACCACAGGTAATAATTCCTGCTGAGGCAGTATCATGCTGTTCTTCCAGCTGTTCTGGTGCCATCCTGAGAAATAGGGTCAACGCTGGCATCTCATTTATTTCCTGATGCTCGGCTTGCAACCTCTTCCCTCTAGAGACAGGGCTGCTCACAAGAGCACTTTACTTTTATTGCTCCCGTTAAACTCTTTTGTTCTTCAATGGAGTCTGCTCAGCCCGGAAAGACCCACAGCTCAGGTTCTCCAGCTAAAGCAGTGTTTTGGCTTGCTTGAAAAAATGGGCCTTCTCCATTTGTCACTGCCGGATTTGCACCTCATTCACCCAGTTCCATCACACAACTAACATGGAACTTGCAAGAGCAGAGGTTTTTTACTGCTATGCCGCTTTCATCCCCAGAAACACTCTGCAGAAGGGCCCAGCTCTCTAGTTGCACTGTAAGTCCCTGCTCAGGGACTTCTGCAATTACTCAGGAATGTCCTTGCCCTGAGCTTGCAGATACATCTTGATTCACTGGCTGTCAGAGACAATTCTGTTTCATGCTCCCCCAAAAGATTACTGGATTTTGATTAAGAAAGGTCAAGGGCAGCTTTTCCCCTTCAATATAAAGAGAATGACTTGAGGAAAAAATGATCATCACCTAGCACCAGGACTTTTATCTCCACTTGAAACATTAAATTGCCTGAAGTGATGGAAGGCTTAGGGCAGGGTATGCACAGAAATGTTTCTATGCAAATAAAATCCTAAATCATTTATCTATATGCTATAATTCTACATCCCCCCAAAACTGTGGGGGCTTTTTCTGCAGATGTCTTAGCAGAACAAAACACAAAGCTCACATAGCCAAATCTCAGATAATATTCATTTGCCAGAACAATTTTAAATGCACATTGTATTACTGACCCAGCATACCAGAGATCTAGATTAATCCTTAATGCTTCAATACATTATCCAAAATAACTTCCCCAATATTTGATTTTCCTTTGAAGGAAAGTGTGTCAGAGATATAATTAGCTCTAGCTGCAGACTCCAAATCTCTGCCTAGCACTGCTCGCAGTAAAACACACCTTCAGCCCGTGTGAAATTGGTACAGCTACATTGAATCTGCTACATACAACTGAAGTACTTCACACCAGCTGAGGATCTAAGTATATATGCTTAAATGAGGAAAGAATACATTTTTACCTGGAATAATAATGCTGCAGAACACACAGGATCTCAGGCTGAGTAAAACAAATGACAAGTTCATAAGAAATACATTCTTATGATGGAGTTAAAGGCACTAAATAACCACTGTTTTTAACAGAGAATCAAATGTATGATAGGTATCCCTACATTAATTAGGAATAAAACTGTCACATGGATTTTAATGAAATAAAGTTATATCTATGGCTTCTCCAGGATATTAAAATAAATTTATCTGAGGAAGACAAGTAATGGCTGGCTTTTTGTTGTGTGAGAAATGACCCTCGTTTTTAGAATTTCAGAGGTTTATTAAAACCTTTACAAAAATACAACAAAAGACTGAATAAGGAGAAAGAGCAGCACTGGGAACACAGGACTAAACTGCCACATGCTCACCTACAAAATGGATGCTCTGACTTCTATTGCCCAGGCCCTCCCAAAGTCTTGTTGGTTAACTCCTTCTCTATCATCCATTGGTGGAGACTACTTTTTTACATCTTGATTGGAGGTCAGGTGCAGTACCAAGCCAGCCCTCCCCAAATGCCCCGACTACCCAAGGTATCTCATGGCAACAATACAAGCTGGAGGGAATGGGGACTAGGGGAGGATATATTACAGTAACATATACATCCACAAAACTTATCTTAACATACACACACTCTTCATCCTTTAATTTTGAGAGCCAACCATCACAGTACTCATCTGTAACAGTAGAAATTGGAACAGTTCATTAAGGAAGGTAGTAGGAGTTAACACCATCTGAACAAGCTCTTATTTTTTAAGGCACAAATTCTGAGACTCTCAATTACCAAGACAGAACTGCAGAAATCCAGCAGGCTGATAGAAAACAACACCAATTACTGCCCTCACATGTACCTTACTGCCATCATGTACCCTGCGGCTGTGAGCACAAAGTACAGACAGCACTTAAATAAAATACTCAGCAAAACCCTTTTTCTCAGATACAAGCTCCCAAACATATTTATCTTTATGCATTTGGTCATCTGGACATTACCTTCAGCATAGTTTAGGATAACTAATGCTCCACATACTGTGCTGCTAAATGCCACACTAAAAATTTTAATGGGAGGCTTTTAGCTCTCCTAGTCCAAAACAAAGAATGCCAAGCCCATTAGCACCTAGGAAGGCAAACATCCAGGTCTCTGCCACTGGATGTGACAATGCCCAAGTGCACTGAGCAGTTCCACAACCAGCCAACTCCTAAAGCTAAAGGTTTCCATCTCCTCTCCCTGTGGAGACTGATTAGACCAGTCTTCAGGAAAATCCACAGAAGAGCATATTGCTGTTACCTTAATCTGCCAGTCTTACTTAGTGTTTCAGTGATCAAAGTACAGTAATTTCACGAATACAAGCCGCACTGAGTATAAGCCGCATCTCTGGGTGTTGGCAAATATTTCGTTCTTTGTCCATAAATAAGCCACACCTGAATATAAACTGCTCTGTCGTTCGCAGCGAGGACCCGCATGCAACAAAGTTGCCAAATACTAACAGAACCGCGGCATGGCGGGGGGTTTACTGGCTCAACTAAGGCTGTGCAGGCTCGGCCCGCTAGGGGCTGCTGACGGGGCTAGGTGGCCCAGCTCGGTCGTGCCGCTCGGGGCTGGTCGCCGCCTCTGGGTTTGCTCGCCCCAGCCCTGCTCCCGCCGCGGCACCGGCCGGGCATGGAGAGCGCGCCCCGGCAATGGCGGCGCGGGGTCCCCCCGTCTCTCCCCCGGAAGAAGAGAGCTCTCCTGCCTCTCTCCCCAACCCCCGTGCTGCCTGCAGGGAACCAGGGCAACAGAGTAACACTTTGTAACAATCGCGAAATGCCAGTTTTTACTGGCAGGCGCTTGGCTCGGCGCCCTGGCTGGCACGTCTGGGGTTGTAAATGTCAGAAAATTATTCACATATTAGCCGCCCCTGAGTATTAGCCGCACTTCCAGGTTTCCACTAGAATTTTTGTCAAATTGCTGCGGCTTGTATTCGTGAAATTACTGTACTCATTTCACACACATTAATTTAAAATTCAGATTCTTCTGTTGTATCAAAAGAAGCATGAATTCCAAATTAAATCTTTTATTTAAAATAATTAAAGTTTGGATAAAACACGTGAAGTTTCTCTTTGGGCTCTAGTAAGAGGTAAGGCTAACGAGAGCAAATACCTCAGCCCTTCCCACTACCAAATGTCTGTTTGACTACTCAAGCCCCAAGTCTCCTGGGTAAAGGGGACAGGACCCATGTCACGACTTGCATTCTCCACACAGCCACTCAAACATCTAAGTTGCTGTTTTTCCACCTTTCACACCAACAGTTTCACCACACAGATAATGAAATTTAATTCTTTACTCGCTACAGAAGACCACTGAGATGTTTCACAGTATGGCCCTGATGCTCTGTGTGGGTCTTTCAGAAGTGTTACAAGCTTGTGCTTGAAAACAGCTGCAGAAGTTCCCTCTTACTACTTCAGTGCCATAAGGGCTGCAACAAGACAAAGGCAATAGCCAGTTTTGATACAAACAGGATTTTTATTCAATCCAAATGTTTTCTGTACAACAGAAAGGTTTTATACAAAAGAAGGAAGCATTAATTCAGTTGCAAGAACAGGCACAAAGAAGTTTCTGAACCCTAGTGCTTTAGAAAGTCAAGAATTTTTTTGAAAAACTGACCATGTGAAGTATTGTAATAGATGTTATAATCCTGGTTTGGGTCACTCTCCATCATGTACAACTCTCCTGCATGGACATCCTCAAAATTAGCACTGAAGTTGTTGGGATCAAACTGAACCCACACAGTGTACCTGTAGTCAATGGTACGCATGGAATAGCCCATAATCCTGATGTCTTTCAGCTTTGGTTTGTCAGAGTTCCACTGGGGAGTGTCTGCAGGCCGGGGATATTGGCTGAAAGCAAAAGGTTCTTCCTTAAAACACCTGTCAGTGCTATCATACCCTTCCTTGCCTTCCTCCAACATTCTTTCAGAGACATTAAAATAGTGGACAATACTTGACCCCTCAGTGCACAGCACAACACCAAATGACATCTCTGGGCAAGCAGGAGGAACCTGCAGGCCAGCAAGTTCTGCAATTGTTGGAAACAGAGACACCAGCTCCACCACTTTTTTACTTTGCCCTAGAAGAAATAATAACAAAATATAAGTTATGGAACAGGGTGGTTGGACAGCAACTTTTTCTAATAATTCAGTTGTTTTTTATTCAAAGTGCTTTGTACAGGATTTTTGGGGGTACCAAAATCAAGGCAATTAAGGAGTGGCAGTTAGTTGTGAAGATGCCACTCCATGCATTTATGATGTACTTTTAGTAAGAAAACTTCTGCACTTATGTTTCTCCAACAGCCTTAGACATAATCATATCCATTTGTTTGAAAAAGAGTTCTTCAGAAAGACAAAGTAAATTCTCAAAGTGACTGGAGATACATCACCACCTCTATGTACCCACTGCAAACAAAAAACAAACACAGGATATTTACCTTGAGGTGCTGAGACTCCAATATGGCTAAAAGGGTCGAGGTAGGGGAAGACCCTTGCTCCTTGACTGACAGGGGAAGTTGTCATTCCTGGGACATAAAACATCAGCGGCACTCGGGTAGCAACATCAAAATTGCTGTATTTTGCCCATTCACCATGTTCTCCCAGGGACCACCCTAGGTGACAACACAATTCAGAGCAGATACTGGTTTGTAATTTAGTCATCTTCACTGTAAACAGATTCTGACTATTGAAGCCACTAGTCTGTTATAAAGGTCATATTTAAAAGTAAATAATCTGTATTTAGATGTAACAAGACTTTTCTCTAATGTGGAAGCTATTTCAACAGCTAACTAAAACTTGCAACTTGATACTCTTCTATAAAGGAACTACAGTAATTTCATGAATACAAGCCACACTGAGTATAAGCCGCATCTCTGGGTGTTGGCAAATATTTCGTTTTTTGTCCATAAATAAGCCGCACCTGAGTATAAGCCGCTCTGTTGTTCGCAGCGAGGACCCGCGTGCAACAAAGTTGCCAAATAGTAACAGAACCGCGGCAGGGCGGGGTTTACTGGCTCGGCTCGGGCTGTGCAGGCTCGGCCCGCTAGGGGCTGCTGACGGGACCAGGTGGCCCAGCCCGGCGCTGCTGCTCAGCGGGGCCGCTCGGGGCCAGTCGCCGCCACTGGGCTCGGTCACCACGGCCTGGCGCTGCCCCGTGATGGCAGGCAGGGACAGAGCCCCTCCGGCTCCCGCGGAGGCGGGCGGGGACAGAGCACCCTGCCACCTCCCCGAGCCACGGCCATGGCGGCGCGGGGCTCCCCCGTCTCTCCCCACAGCCTGTGGCAGAGGAGGGAAGGAGAGAGCTCTCCCGCCTCTCTCCCCGCCCCCCGTGCTGCCTGCAGGGAGCCAGGCTCCACCCGCGGTGCAACAGAGTAGCAATTTGTAACAATCGCGAAATGCCGGCTTTGCAGCTGCTCGGGTCGGCACTCTGGTTGGCACTTCTGAGGTTGTAAATGTCAGAAAATTATTCACATATTAGCCGCTCCTGAGAATTAGCCGCATTTCCGGTTTGGGAGCAAAATCTTAGTCAAATTGGTGTGGCTTGTATTCGTGAAATTACTGTAATTACACCTTTCCTTATTTCCAGATTCTCAAGACTAGAATTAGGAAATTAGCATTAAAATAGCAGAAAAGAGGAATTGGGGTATGTCACAGTGCCTGCAAGAGTCTCCAGTCCAGTTCCACAAGGCATTAATTTAAGTTTTGGGCAACAGCCAGCTGTCCAATACTCCTGTTAACACTGTAGCTCAACATCCCTTGGAGCCAAGGCTGCTCTCCATGCCAGACTGCCCTATCCGGATGCTATCCCTGAGGAAGCAATAGAGAAAACTTTTCAGCTCTCCTCTTCCTCTTGAAAGAGATGCCAACATGAATTCCTTCCAGGCAGATACACTGCCAACTTCACTTTGGGGGAAGACAAAGGAACTCTGTGACAACAGAGCTACATTAACACATGTTTTTTCTTGATCACTTTGCCAGCCATGGTACTAGAAACACCAACTGTTTACAGTTACCCAAAGCAAGGAAAAGAAAAATTCAATTTACAAACAAGTCAGAAAGAATGTCTAGAGTCACTTTAGTACCAAAGTATTAATCCCGTGGCTCTGCAACTTGTAAGAGCTTGTTTATACACACATGCTTAACTAATTAACTATATATGTGACTTTAAATTGATGTAGTTAATTCATATCCTAACTGGTTAAAATCAGCTAAGCCATCCCACAATTAAATGGACCATGGTTATTTTAATGAATTAGAGTATTGAAACAAGCATTAAATTCTTGACGTATTTGTCCTACAGTTCAAATTAAGCTTTTTACCACTAGGATCCAGAGTGTGCAGGATCTCAGTTATGAGAGGGAATCATATCCCTATCAGTTTAGATGATCCACAAGCAGAAATGACAAGTGTAAGAAAACACACTTGAGCAGTTAATGAGAAAGCCTGTTATTCACTGTACCAGATGGTTTTCTACAAATGGTAAGGGGGCAGGAGTGGTGGCCACGCTTTTAGAGCACAGTTCCCAGCAAGAGTCACTCCTTGGGTAGGGGGTGGGAATACAGAGAGTTCAGTCCTGTGTCCTGGCAGGCAGCCTCATCCCTCACCAGCAGATCCTCAATCTGTGGGGACAGAACTGCACAGCCAGAAGCCAGTGCCAGTTCCCTCAGTCTGGCTCAGACAAACCAGAGGTACAAGGTATGATAGCTCTACTGACATTACCGAAACACACACTGGATTAATATACCAGCACTGAGTTGCACAACGAAGTTCTTAACAGTAAACTTGAGAAAGATTTAAATGCTTACCATGATCAGCAGTAAAAACTACGATCGTGTTATTTGAGAGTCCTACATTATCCAAAGCATTCAGAAGCAGGCCAACTTGCACATCCAGGTAAGAAACTGCAGCATAGTAACTCTGACGAATCTGCCGCTGCAAGTTAAGAAAACAGGAGAGAAAAAAAAAGTTTCTCCCCAGACACATACAGCAGAATCAGGGGGTGGTTGTGTAAAAGAACTAAAGGACTCTACTTGTAAAGTTTTAATTTTAATTGTCTGTAGCCCAATTAATGTCCCAGAAAAAGTAAACTGGGAGGGGGCAGTTAGAAAATTCCACCTCCCAGAAGTGCTTTCAAGCAAAACACTACAAACCAATCCATTCCGCATCTCTTGGTCTAGCCAGTGCACCTAATTTTGGGATAAGCCCTGGAGAGTCAAGGAAAATCTTACAAAAGAAGATACACTGGGTGCTGGCTTGATACAGATAAACAGACTCAGACAATGAACACGAACACAGCATTGGTAGCTGCTACATCCATCCCCTCACTGCAGTGACAGCGAGGGTTTGCCTGCAGAGCTAGAGGTGACAGTATACAAAGCAAGGAATTCATAATTGCAAATGGTCAGCTGCTAAATAACTGGGAGCATCCAAGAGCAGCTGACTCCTCCCTTGCATTCAAACAAGTAAAGGCAGTTCGACTTGAGCACACTGTGTTGACAGCTTACCTGGAAATCATCTGGAAGTGCTCCATAAGGGAAACTAACATTTAACACTTTTACATCATCCCTCTGTCTGATATCTGTCCAGGGGTTATATGCCACAGAAGGTAGTTTCTTAGGTACCCAGGGATCTGGAGCCAATGTGATATTTTCCAAGGGGTACAACTTGAGAAATTCCTTTACAACACAAAACACATATAATGACTGCCCTCACCTCCAACAGATACTGCGAATTTTGTGTTTAAACAATAATCATTTTCCCTTGCAGGACCCTTTAACGTTACAGTTTACAAGGCTTCCTTCCCCTACCTCCAGAAAGTGAAACAGAGCAATACGAGACATCCCCAAACAATTCCTGAAAGATTAGTTAGTAAATACCTAAACCCAGCTTCCTGTATCTCAAAACAACACTGCAATAAAAGGTCCAACACCACTTTGAAATTGGCAGTTTTGCCACCAAGTCAAACAGAGAATGAAATACAAGATCTCATTATGTCATACTCCATCAAGCTGAAGCCCATCTCCATGCAACAGCAGTCACCATTATGGTGGCAGAAGCCTGGCTTTTGGCTGAGTAGTCACAACTCATTCTCATTAAACGTTCTGAAATACATCACAGGTGACTCCTTAAGTTACACCAAATCAAGGCTGGTTTCCAACTTGCTTTCCAGAAACAGCAATAAAATTTTTTTTAAAAAGCAACATTTATCTAAGCTCCCTTTCCTGCAGGTTCCAGTCTCCTCACCTGTGGGTACCTCAGTGGGATATGTGGCTTGTGGTAGCCAACAGCCAGGAAGAACTTTTGCCTGTTGGTTTTCATGACATTCAGTAAGCGTACGGCCTCCTCAGTGCTCTGAATATCAGGCAGAGTCCCCCCAGGCATTTCTGTCACATCCACTGGGCACACCAAGTTTGCATAAAGTTTTCCATCTTTTCCCCTACAAGTCTTCATGGGGAAAAAAATAAGTTAATTCAGTAACTTCTGTTAAATACAAAGACAAAATCATCTGATCTGTAACTTTAAAACCAATTGGTTTCTACCAACAAGATAATGCAACTTCCAAGCCTATGAAAATGCAGAAATCCTCTCAAAAGCTGGGTAGAAGATTAAATGTAGTCACATGGATCAAATGCCCACAGCTTCTATAATGAATCTAACAGACCTAATGGAGATACAGCAGCATTTGGTTATCCTATATACACATGCATTTTAATTCTTTCTAATCCCAAAAGTTCACAGAAAGCTGCCTGGAAGTTACTGACTTAATTTCTGAGCAATTGCCAGCAGTGGTTGATGTGTGATCAGTGAAGAGAGGTACAGTAATTTCACAACCATAAGGTGCACCGGACTATAAGGCACACATTTTTTTGCAGCGAGGCTCCGCCCCCAGCTCCCCTCACGTGGTTGCTGGCCGAGGCCCTGCCTCAACCCGGTAGCCATTGGCCCCCGGGCCTGCCTCCACCCGGCAGGGGCAGTGCTGCGAGCCACCGGGCCCCCCTGAACCCGGCAGGGGCGGTGCTGCGGGCCCCCTGGCCCGCCTTCCCCCGGCTGCTGTGGCACTTCCGGCTGCCCCCACGGCTCACAGCTTACACTTCCGGTTTGGCAAATTTCGCCGCTTTGTATATTATATAAGGCGCACCGGACTATAAGGCGCACTTCTGGGTTCGAGGGAAAATTTTAGTCAAAAGGGTGCGCCTTATAGTCGTGAAATTACTGTAAATTAGACTAAACAGTGGCCAGGGAAAGCTGGCCTCAGTAGGGGTGTTTAGGAGGGGTGCAAAAAGAACATACTTTTCCTTATGTCACGGATGCAAATGTTGCTGTTGTTAAAACCAGTCTTTTTCCAGCAGTAAACCCAAGATCAAAGCACTGCCAAGACTGTACCCTGAAGATTGCAGCCCCTGCTGGGCAGTGTACAGACTCCAACACACAATGCTAATACAATGTTTGCATAAAGATAAACCAGACTTTTTGTGCCACACTGAAGAATAACAAACAGTATAGAAAACTGGATCAGATTATAAAATTTCAGATTACTTAAACATTATTTTAATTATGGCCCCTGTTCACTCAGTCCTGAGCTCTTTATCACATTAAGTTTACCAAGACTACTGACAATGTTTTGTCATTAACTAAAGCAAAGCCAGATCAGTTGCAGGGGTAAGTTGACAACCACACTTTTCAGATAAAGAATTCATGACCTAGACACAAATAAGGATCATTCTTGCCTATATCTCAGTAACTGAAGTTTCCAAATATGAATTTAGAAATACTTAAAATATCTGCAGGATGGGCACATTGATTAACAAAACACATGTGAAAATCTAGGCCTTCTTTCGGAAAGTACACAAACAATGTATTGAAGGCATTAGTTGTTTTATTGCACAAGGGTGCAGCCTCAAAACCCAGAGAGCACAGCCTGTCCTTGATACAAAGAACTTGGTTATATCCTGATCATCCTTCTCTGTTAAAGTGCCACAAATCACACTTACCTTATCATTCTCATGCTTTTCAGCCGAAGGATGAAAGGGTGGAATGGACCAACTGTAGGGATAGTCATCATTGTAATTGGATGAAATCCCTGGAATGGATAAAGATATTAAAAATGTTTAACTTGTCTTTAACTGAGTTTTTTTTTTTTTTTTTTCAAACATGCTAAATGAAGAAACATTTCAAATGAATCTCTGTCAACTAAAGAAAAGATAACCAAGAAATAAAAGTCAAAAAGTTTAAGCCAGGTATTTTTCCTTGAAATACATCTTTTACTAGTGAGGGAGACTCCAGCCTGTTGAAGAGCCTCACCTAAGAGAACACCAACAAAAAACTCAAAAAACCAAAAACCAAATCAAATTTTAAAAACCCCAAAAAACAAAAACCAAACCACCCAGGATTAATAATAGTCTTCATGCATATCCTTATTAGCTTTACTATAAACTGAAACACATATGAAACTATCCACACAAGTTTAGTTCCACGATAAGGAACTGCCAAAAAGAGGATCAGTATTACAATATCTTTCAACTCAGCAGTGTTACTGCTTTTTAACTAGTGAACTAATTTCCTACTGAACTTGAAGCATTAGTCATACATTCTGCATGTCTTGATCCAGATTCACAGTCTATTAGGAAACATGAAGCATGTACAGGCAGAACTAAGGCAACAAGTAATCTCATTTTCAGTGGATACATAACTTCCAGATGTATTTCTAGAATGTTAGACATTTATTCCCACAATTCCCAGTCAAGATGTGAAAACATTCATTAGATAAAAGTACAGTAATTTCACGACCATAAGGCGCACCGGACTATAAGGCGCACCCGCCGGGAGTTGGCAAAATTCGCAACTTTGTAGATCAGATAAGGCGCACCGGACTATAGGGCGCACTTTTTTTTTGCAGCGAGGCTCCGCCCCCAGCTCCCTCCGCGCGGTTGCTGGCCGAGGCCCCGCCTCAACCCGGCAGTCATTGGCCCCCGGGCCCGCCTGTACCTGGCAGGGGCGGTGCCGCGGGGCCCCAGGCCCGCCTGCATCCGGCGGGGCCGGGGCATGGCCGCCACCCCTCCGTGCTGCCTCTCCGGGGCCGGGCTATGGCCGCCGCCCCTCCGTGCTGCCTGCACGGGGCCGGTGGATGCCTGTGGAGGGGCAGCTCCGCCTCCACGGGGCCGGTGGGTGCCTGTGGAGGGGCGGCTCCGCCTGCACGGGGCCGGGGGG
This sequence comes from Catharus ustulatus, assembly GCF_009819885.2. NCBI lineage: Eukaryota > Metazoa > Chordata > Aves > Passeriformes > Turdidae > Catharus > Catharus ustulatus. Next base: position 1,888,991 of record NC_046234.1, on the reverse strand, counting down.
TGCCTCTGGACAGGCGGCTTCGCCTGCACAGGGCCCGGGCGTGCCTCTGGAGGGACGGCTCCGCCTGCACGGGGCCCGGGGGGTGCCTCTGGACGGGCCGTCCCGCTTGCACGGGGCCGGGGGGTGCCTCTGGAGGGACGGCTCCGCCTGCACGGGGCTGGGGCGTGCCTGTGTAGGGGCGGCTCCGCTTGCACGGGGCTGGGGCGTGCCTGTGTAGGGGCGGCTCCGCCTGCACGGGGCTGGGGCGTGCCTGTGTAGGGGCGGCTCCGCCTGCACGGGGCCCGGGCGTGCCTCTGGAGGGACGGCTCCACCTCCACGGGGCCCGGGGGGTGCCTCTGGAGGGACGGCTCCGCCTCCATGGGGCCGGGGCGTGCCTCTGGAGGGACGGCTCCGCCTGCACGGGGCCGGGGCGTGCCTCTGGAGGGGCAGCTCCGCCTCCATGGGGCCGGGGCATGCCTCTGGAGGGGCGGCTCCGCCTGCACAGGGCCGGGGCGTGCCCGCCCCTGCTCCGCCCCACCTCCACCTGGCAGCCATGGCCCTGCCGGCTCCCCCCGTGGCTCGCAGCTCGCACTTCCGGGTAGGCAATTTTTTTGAACTTTGTCCATCAGATAAGGCGCACCGGACTATAAGGCGCACTTCCGGGTTCCAGGGAAAATTTTAGTCAAAAGGGTGCGCCTTATAGTCGTGAAATTACTGTAATCTAATACATTCGTCTCTAATGCCTTAAGACTTACTGAAAACCACGGTAAAATCTGGTTTATAATTATGATTTAGGTTCTCAATATAGATGAGAATCACACATCAATAGTTATGTAAATTTGTGTGATTATACACATCAAGCATTTCTATGTTAAGCAAATGACAATTCAAACCATACCAGGATGAAAAACTTTCCCCACAGATAGGGTCATGTAGCCATTTTCCTTGAAATACTGGGGCATGGTGGAATAGTTTCCTGCATGAACTCTCCAGTAGGAGTAGAAATCATAGAGCCGGGTGGTGTCAGGCCTGCGGCCAGTGAGAAATGACACTCTGCTGGGAGCACACACAGCTTGCTGAGGAGAAAGACAGCCAAGGAGAGAAATTTGGAACAAAAACCAAAACACAGATATGAACTAACTTGGGCATAGTGATGCCTTAAGTTTTAGCTTTCATATTTTCCAGATTCTGTACTGCATTAGTATGTAAGTCTGAACTTCATACAAAGTGTTAGCAAATTCTCTTCATGGTTTAGTTAGACAAAACAATCCTTTTCCAGCCTGAGAACCGAGAACACTGTTGCAACTTCAGGCCCAAAAAGTATAAACCACAGTAAATTGAGGACACCAGTCTGGGAGGATGGGACTTTATAACCTGAAGCTGTAATTGGACAATTAACCCCAATATGTAAATGGTCCAATACTTATAAAAGTGTGAAAACATGTGATTCATCATCCACCTTGGGTGTAGTCTTGGACAGGCTCTTTTACTGCCCAAAGTGTATCCTTTGAAGGCCTTTTTAATAAATACCTAATTTATTCCTTTAACACTGTCAAGCCTCTGTCCTAGGTAGTCTCTCAGTGAATTAATAGCTGGGCCATAACCATCTGAAAACTCAGGAATCACAGGGAACAGGTTTCATACCACTTCAGGCTGGAATGAACATCATCCTTATCAAGCATACCAATTCCAAACTGCAAGCTTTTAAAAAAAAGCAAGTCAGGTTCCATAAAGGCAGTGCTTTTGAAATCTGATTGTTCACATCACACAGAATTAAGCAGCAGTGGCAGGTGGAGTGTGCTGATAAAAGACTGAAGTCTAGTTGATCTGGATAGCCTTAAGAATAAAGAAAGGATAAACACAGAAGGTCTGGGTTATAGTCCAAAGCTCTGACCAGTTCTGCATCACACTGACAAAACCCAAGAGTTGCTTTGAAGTCCTATTCCCTAGTTGAAATTAGACCCAAACTTCTAATTTCTCAGCAGAGAGGAACTTGGGAATGTAGATATCCTATGCAGGGTATTCAAGCGAAGAGCAATTAGTGACATTTTGAGTCCTCTATTTCAGAGTTTAGCTTACCCCACAAACTGCCCCTTTATGGCAGTCTATAGAATTGATTTCCTCAAAAGATTAAAAAGTAAAACATAATTTTTTATAAACAGTAGAAAAAGAGAATTTTAATTTAGTAAAATGGCATTTTTAAGAAGCACTTGGCTGCTAACAGTGAAAATGCTTGAGTGGCAATCTACTCCTCCAAGGGCTACACAAATACTGTAATTTAGACGCCCTGTTTTCATTTTTCTCACCTTAGTAAAGATAGGTTCACACACTACAGTTCAGCCTAAGCATTTATTTTTTACTGAAACTACTTCAAGTTAATTAATACTTGTTTTTTTCCAATGGCCTGCCTAACGCCTACTGTGATAAAGCCAGTAATTACTTTGCATAGAGAAAACATGTTTTAGTCATTTATCTCACCTGGGCATATGCATTGCTGAACACCATACTTTGCGAAGCGAGTTGATCAATGTTGGGAGATTTCACAAGCTTATCTCCGTAACAGCCCAGCACAGGACGCAGATCATCCACAATTATTAACAAGACATTCATGCCATCTATGAAGGAACAGAATTAAAATATAAATTGACCTGAGCTCCAAAGGTTACTTTATGCCGATTTATCAGTTTTTAACCCTTAAACACATTTGAGGACAAAAATAAAATTAATAAAATGAGCAATAATATATTTGTGAGGGAATGTAAACAATGGGATTGATTCTTCAAAGATAGAAATTAATATTTGGCCTAGAAAGAAGTACAGTGGTTTTCATTTCCCTTCCCATTTCACTGCGTGTACCCATGGTATTTTCACATGCTGCTACAAACAGCATCTCCTTGCAGCTGGCTAAAATAGGGTGGTGCAAAATAAAAAGGTATTTTATTAGGTCTACCTACCACCGAATTCTACGCCTGCAAGCTTTCAGAATGGTGTTAAACCCCAGGTAAACAACCCTACAGTCCTGTATAATTTGCTCTCAACAGATAAAATTATTTTTCTTCAATTAATTACACACATCTTTTTAAAACGGCCTCTCAAGGTGGCGGACTCTGCTGGGGGCTGGACGTGCGCAAGACTCGCTCGCCGCTTCCCCAAGGACACACCGAGACCCTCCGGACAACACCGAGCCCCTGGGACAGCACCGAGCCCCTCCGGACAACACCGAGCCCCTCCGGACAACACCGGGCCCCTCCGGACAGCACCGAGCCCCTGGGACAACACCGGGCCCCTCGGCCCCGGGCTCCCGCCGGACGCTCCCCCAGCCCAGTTCCCGCCGCCAGAACGAACCCCCGGGCCCCGCCGCCGCCGGGCCGGCCGCGAAGGCATCACGGGGCAGCCACAGCAGGGACACGCACAAGAACAGGCATAACCGCACCGCCGCCATGTCCCAGCAGGGCGGCGGGGCCGGGCAGAGGCGGTGCGGGGGGCGGTGTCTTGAGTCATGGCTGGAGCCTGAACCCCGCCAGCAGCGGGCTTTCCCCGCGCGAGGGCGCCGCGGTTCCGCGAGCGAGGAGCCCCGTGGTGCGGGGGCTGGGCCGGGCCGGGCCGGAGCGGCGGCCCCGCGGTGCGGGGGTCAGCCCGGCCGGGAGTGGGATCCAGCGTACGCACTGCGCGGTACTGTACAGTTCAGGGTGCAGCGTTGCTCCTGCGGTTCGTGCCGACGTCTGTTCTTGCACCAGTCTCAGCCCCCGCCGCAGCTCCCGGGGAAAGGGAATGTCAGTGGCATTCTCAACGTTCTTTCTCGTGGAAATAACATTGGGGAATGAGGAAATCAGGGTTTAGTATTGAGAGGAGCTGTCTGAGTACTTCAATCCCATTTGTGAATCAGTTAACACTGCGTGGTCTTTAAAGAAACCTTTAAAGTCTTTCTGGTCACCCAGCTGTCCCCAGGCCGCCTGCTGGTGCGCACCCTGTGGGGCGAGGGAGTCGCCAGTGGATTGAAAGCTACTTAAACTAAAAAGCTCCCCGTAACACTAACAGTTTCATTAATAACTAGTTTTATTAAAAAGCTCAGCAATTCTTCATGGTTTCTATCTTTAAATGCAGTAGAGAAAATCGATTTATTGCTAGTATTCCTGCACAAAATAAACTCACTGTTAACTATACATATGCTTCCCAATCAGCAACTGTAACATTATCAAAGATGTATAATAAAGCAGCTGACAGGAAGATTTTAAAAGACTGTAACTACGTTGTCTTACACATGTACCAGGCAAACTGATGACAAGTATACCAATATTGAAAACAGTCAACATGAACTCACTTGGATGTGGGAACCACTGTGACAATGATACATGTGCATGGATATATGTGCATTTTTCAATTTTAGCAAGAGATAGGTACACCTTTGAACACAAATGAAAGTTTAACAGTAAAATGTACTGGTAAATATCATTTTCTTTGGACCAGACTATTAAAAAAGCCCCAAAACAACTTGAGAAAAAAGTCCCATTTACAGAAAAGTACAGTAATTTCACGAATACAAGCCACACCAATTTGACTAAGATTTTGCTCCTAAACCGGAAATGCGGCTAATTCTCAGGAGCGGCTAATATGTGAATAATTTTCTAACATTTACAACCTCAGAAGTGCCAGCCAGAGTGCCGACCCGAGCAGCTGCAAAGTCGGCATTTTGCGATTGTTACAAATCGCTACTCTGTTGCACCGCGGGTGGAGCCTGGCTCCCTGCAGGCAGCACGGGGGGCGGGGAGAGAGGCGGGAGAGCTCTCTTTCCTCCTCTGCCACAGCCCAGGGGAGAGACGGGGGGGGCCCGCGCCGCCACTGCCGCGGCTCGGGCAGGCGGCGGGGTGCTCCGTCCCCGCCTGCCTCCGCGGGAGCGGGGGGGGCTCCGTCCCTGCCTGCCACCACAGGGCAGCGCTGGGCCGTGGTGACCAAGCTCAGTGGCAGCGGCGGCCGGCCCCGAGTGGTCCTGCCGAGCGGCAGCGCTGGGCTGGGCTACCTGGCCCCATCAGCAGCCCCTAGCGGGCCGAGCCTGCACAGCCCGAGCCGAGCCAGTAAACCCCGCCCTGCCGCGGTTCGGTTACTATTTGGCAACTTTGTTGCACGCAGGCCCTCGCTGCGAACGACAGAGCGGCTTATACTCAGGTGTGGCTTATTTATGGACAAAAAACGAAATATTTGCCAACACCCAGAGATGCGGCTTATACTCAGTGCGGCTTGTATTCGTGAATTTACTGTAATGCATCTCTAATGGGAATCTATAATTTGATTCTTTCAGTGCCTCAGGAGTGTATTGGTTGCTCTTTCTTATCAAAATGAAAAGTTCTCAGACAAAAATGCTCTCATTTGTCACTTTTTATCACAGAGAAAGGGATTAAGAATAATCTGCTTTTCTGGTCTATAAAGATTCATACCTGAGGCCTCAAATACGCTGTTGTATGCACTCACCATAAGATTACCGGGAATGATGGCTACAGTGGTCTGTCACAATGCTATTGTTCAGTGGAATGTATGACTCAAAAGTGCAGTACATTGTGTATTACACAGTGTGTGCATACATATTCAACTATGTGTACTTCCTCTAAACTATTACAGTGAAGTTTATTTTGATGTGGGTTTTACACAGGATCTTCCTTCCTGCACATGCTGGAAAAACTTGAATCAAACGAAGAACACTTTTACTACAAGTTTAGCTACTACTGAGCACATGACATGCAATCAACTCATGAATATTATTCAGTATATTTGATGTTTGCATATTTTGGAATTAATGTTGTGTATAAGCAGTATATCTCACAGGTATCAGCAACTCTCCTAACATGGATCATCTGCTGGAAATGTATCGAACATTGTATCCCCAAGTGACAGTTCTCTTCATTTGGAGACTTTTTATGCAAAAAGCCAAGGAATTATTTCGCTATTGCACATGCATTTAATTACCATAATGCTTGCCTCTTTCAAATGCAAATACACTAAGTGGTACTTGATATGAATTTCCTGGTTTGCCTAACATGAGTATATAGCAATCTTACTAAGTTCAGTCCACTAGAAGAACAAATTACAGAGGAAAAGTCTCTTTCAAACAGCACACAAGTTCTGGTGCTAAAAAGCAAGTTGGGATGATGCCAGTGAATAATTGCAGATACTGAAATTACAGACCTTGGACAAACTGGTATCACAGCTCAAATGTCCACTCCACCCCGGATGTCCACTCCACCCTTTGAGCAGCCTGTTGTTCAGCACCTGGGCTAAACCACTTCTGGATTCAGTGTGATGAGTCGGGAGTGTCACAGGAAAGGTTAAACCTAAACCTTGGCCAAGTGGCAGCACTCCTCCTTAGTCACTCTCCTGGAAGTCTCAGGTGAATGTCAGACTTCTCCACCTACCACCACCACTGAAGATTAAATCCATATTAAGCTTAGCAATATTCTAAGGCATATACCAAAAGTTTTGGGCGTCTACCATAGTGCTTGCACAAGTGCTAGTAATGTAGGTGAGGCCACCAACATAACAGCTAAATATCATAAAATCAACTATTTTCCATGACACACTCACATTAAGACATGGTAAAAATTCAGCACAGCAATATTTTTAGTGGTAAAAATCCTATTCATAGGACTCTGTAAGAAATGGCTGTCCTATCAGACTCATAGAAGATCTTACGAAGTATCATTTTCATGTCTGGATACACTCTCCAATAGTTCCTCTGACAAGGAAGTGTGTTTTGAGACTCTGTGAATATGGTCAGGCAATATATAATAGCCCTGGTATTGAACTGTGCCTGGAAAGGACATCTTGACTCTCTGCATGTGAAACCTGCCCTTGCATATGTTCCCCAGTGATTTCACCAGCACACTTGGCATTTGGCACAGAAGCAAGTCTAATGAACTTTTATGCATCACTCAGTAATTCTAAGAAACCAGGTTTTCACAAATGGTTGGGCACTGTGGTCAGCTTACTCAAATGCCAAAAGAGCAAAGCAGTTTTCAATTAATCAATATAAATAATCACTAAGTGATTATCATTTAATTCTCACGTATTATAGAAAGTGACTAATCACTACAGGGAGCTTCTGGCTGGCGAATTTATTTATCCCTAAATTGATTAATATAAAAACCCCACTGTTTTCATTTTCATTTTATGGACTGATGAAATTTATTTCTGTACAAGCTATCATGAAGAAAATGAGAGAGTGATCTATTAAAAATATTTATACCTGAATTCATATCTGTATCCTCCTCTGGCACATATGGTGAGGAAGTGAAATACTAATAGCAAACATGAACCCCTGAGACATAATGTTGATATATCTCTAAACAGCATTTTTATCCTTTAAGAATTCCATAGCTGTACTTTCAGAATCAAACCAATCATACTTTTTAAGCCATCTGTGAACATTAGCACTCAAGGGAAAGCCACAAACATTGTATGAGAGGCATCTGGATAGACTTTCAGTTTAACATTCTTATGATGAGATGGTATCATTGTAGTCCATCCTTGCAGCCTGAATTGCAGACCTGTGCACTAGAAAATACATTGTAGACTTTACTTATTAATATTCCTAATCCAAAAATAGTCATTATAAGCCTTCATTTCGTATACAGTTATTTCTCTACAGCTGAAGTGAGTAATGCAGATCTGTTCACCTGCAGTATGCTCCCTCTCTCCCCAAGGCCCAGGTCAGTGATCTCACACCAAGAGTTTTCCCAAAGTCATCAGAGCTGTTTCTAAGATACTATCTAGACTTCTGAGTACTGGACAGTAAGTAAGGCAGATGCTGTTATCACCAGCAAAAGCACTGGATTAAAGGCATACCTCAGTCCTGCTTTCTCACATTTCCTGTTTGGGTCTATAAACGTGGCAAATTAGACACTGGCAGCTCCAGCTCTGATGTGCTGGCTAAACAACAGTTGAGTGGCTTGAGGGACTGGAGTTCTCCCTGACCCTCCCTACACATATTTCAGGGAATGTGCCTACAACTCAGGTAGTGCTCAAAGAAGTCACACTGTCCCAAGTGCTTAGTGAGGGCAGGCAAGCACAGTGCAAAAATAACTTTCATGTACGTAAGCCCTGACACACACAATTTCTCAATTTACATGGTGAGTACAATAATAAGATAAGGTCCCCAAACAGGAAAGCCTGTGTAAACAAGATGTCATGTAAGACTATTGAATTCTTTAAAGTGGATAGCTGGCAGGGGTTGGTCTATTATTTAAACATCTACAAATTCTGTTTTGTTTGTTATTCAGGATTAACACTTGCTGCAGATTTTTGAGGGTATTTTGAATGGCATCCTCAGCATGATAACAACATTGCAGTTGTTTAAAACCCCAAAATAACCCATCCCCCCATTTATTTTTAACATGAAATCTATTCCCTCTTTTTCTTCTGTACCCTCTCTTCCCCCTTCTACAGCTGCCTTAGAGGGGAAGTGAATAAGCTCATCAGTATTCAGGTATTGCTAACAGGGAAGTCACCTTCTGTTAAGCAACTCTCAATTTCAATCTTTAAAACCTTGCAATTAGTAATTTGACAAGGACACCAAAGTATATAGCTACTTTGTTCTGACTAAGGTGATTTTTTCTGAGTGTAATTCTACTTACAAAGTATGAGAGGAGTGATTCCTGCGAAGGGGCAAATTCTACTATTTGTATGTGCAAACTGTTGGATTTAAAGCAAGAGTCATGAAGGTAGAAGCACAGGGGTGATAAACAGGGATCTGTAACTAAGTAGAGCAAGGTAGAAAATAATTGCTCAAGGTTAGGATAGAGCCTTTTAGAAATTAGCAAGGACTTGCTAATGAAAATTCCATTAATGACACATTGTATTATGCTTGACTAAAACAAGAGTAGCAAGACCAAGAGACAAAACTAACAACTGTAATAGTGTATAACACTGTCTTTTTGGTAAGATCAAATTCTTCCTTTCTCTACTATCTTCTTGCTTCACAGTTCACCTTTGGGAACAGAACTGTGAGGCAAAAGATTGAGAAGCACAAAAACATTTTTCTCACAAATACTGTAGACATTTCCTGTGCTGCTCTGAGTTTACTGTGTACAGCGTAGGACACTGGTTCTGTGACTATATTAGTATGTTCCAGACTCTGATTTGTAGGAACATACAAAGTGATCTACAGCTACTCATGAGTAACACTGCTTCATGTGCTGAAAATGGCCAATTCCTCCAGGAGCATCCCATCAGCATGCCAGGGATGAACCCAGTACATAGCCAGCTCCACAGGAGGCTGTGTTCTGGTTCTTGAGAAGCACCACAGTAATTTTCCCAAATCAATATGTAACATACCAAAATATAGTCCACTATGTATTCAGGAATTGGTACTACTCTGTGTACAACTACAGAATGGAATAGCTTGTGTCTGGTTGCTAAAATAATTATTCTACATTTAATTCTTTTTTAAGTGCAAAAGCAGGAAAAAAGAGATTATTTCTGTCTAACCTGCATCCTTGATCTCCTACCATATGTGTAGTGTACTGGATCCCAAAAATCCCATGCTGAGTTTACTGTTTTAAGCATGATACTTCAGCAAAGTAACTTGTCTGTTCTGGATACCATCATTTTCCCTTCAGTCAGTGAGACTCAAAGGTGTTTTGCAGGAGCTGTTTGATGAACGGCTCAAACTAGTACGTCCTTTTCAATCACTCTTTTCCATATAATTTGTCGATAGTATTCTATGGTTCAAAAGGTTCAGGGACAAATGTGTTCTAGAATGTGTTAGTTCAAATGAATAATATTGCTGATCATTTTTTATGCAAAGGTCTTTCATATGTATCATGAAATGCTTTAGTGGTAATAAGCTTTGGATCTTGTTGTCAACTTCCATGAAGGTGATAATCTTATGAGCCTTCTTTTAAAAATAAATAAACAGAAACCATTTTTCACACACTCAGCAGAAACTCCAGCCTCAGCTGAGCACAATTTTCTGCCACTCCAAGCAATGGCAAGAGAGGCACAGAATAAAGCTGCTAAGAAGTGAGCAGTTGTGATCTGGATACCCCTTCTGCACTGCTGCCTCTTGGGCAATGCTCTGTCTGCCTTTGGAAGCAGGCCAAGGAGTGGGGAGGCAATTGGAGGCTAAGGTATCATGCTGTTTCAATATACTTGGAGCAGAGAAGTGTTCATCTCTTCACTAAGAGTATTTCATCCCTTTAATAAAAGGATGGAATTACAGAACAGAGAGAAATGAGAGGCAAACAGATTTTGTCCCACTTACTTTGTCTATCTAGAACTTGATTTTCCAAACTTAGTGTTGTTACATAATCCTGTAATAGAGGTTTGAATGAGCATGGCTACTAATAACTACTGCAGATACGAGTGAAGTAGGTCTCAGGATCTCCATCACAGATACCCTGTGGGTAAGAATTGCAAAGAGGAAAAAAGGACCGGTGAAGCCTGGCTTATACTCACATAGACACAAGGTAAAAATTTGATTGCCTTAGGGAAGATCATTCTTTCTCCTCCTGAAATTCCTTGAGTCCTTCACAGAACACCTTTCACCTTCAGCAGCAAAACCATATCCAAGATGATGCTTCACTAGACAACTCCAACTTACTGCAGGAATATGTGGGGGAAAGTAACATGAGATCTTGCTGTTGAAAGCTGCTTTGCACATCTTGGCTGTGCAAAAATACTTATACTTTAAAATATTTATTTTTTAAGGTTGTGGTTTGTATTTGGTTTCTTTTTTCCTTGTAAGATATACATGTTCACTATAGTACAAGTTAAGAAACAAATGGCTGATAGACTTTTGTAAAGCTGAAAGCCCAGGGGAGATAAATCACCTCATGCTATCCTCTTACTGAAGTCATCCTTTGTGAGCGCAGAATTCGTAATCCAGCACTCCTCTTTGGACCACTGAGCTGAAACCTTCTGATTTCCTCTAATGTTTAAATTGGATAGCTCCTAGATCCAAAATGTCATCTTGCTACACCAGAGACCTGAAGCAAAGGATTAAAAAAACCAAAAAAACAAACAAAAAAAAAGCTAATCTCCTTTGGTGTTGTTCACTTTCATTTCCTGTCTCCCATCTAATTTGGTTAACAATTGGTCTCTTACTTCATGGCTGAAACATCAGAGACTTAAGTAAGCTGTATTATTTTTGGATATCATTGTATGTTTTTTCAGTGTGGTGAGATGTAAGTCCTCGTCACAGAATATGCAGCAAGTAGCTGGTTAAGAGTTTTATCTCTGTAAAAGCTATGTAAATTTGCTACAATCATATTGATATTTAACCTAGTTCTACTTTTCCCTGAATGCATTGCAAAAGGAGCTATGATATATCCAACTTCTGATAAGATGAAGCCTGATTTATCCTTGTCCTGCATCGCTGGCTAAAGTATGTTGCATAGTGTTAGTACATCAGAGTGCCAGTGTTGTAACTCACACTGTTGCAAATGACTGCACTGTTGTGAGGCATCCTGAATAGAACTCACCTTTGATGTCCAACATCCAAAACCTCTCATTTAATTTGGAGGTATTTAATAATTTATCTTGTTCTATCTCACTTACTTCTGAGAGAAGCTCAGAAGAGTCACAGACAGAAATTGCATTTGTAGTGTGAGTTATCCAGACACACAGATCCTTGAGATTTTTGAAACACCTGATCTGTGCCAGTACTAAAGTTCTTACCTTGATTAATGTTGTATATAAAATTTCTAGGTGCCTTTACTCAAGAAAAAGGAGTAATGTAAATAGTTAGATGCTTAGTGTTCATCTGGAACAAGTAGTTCAATCAGGCTGAAAGTAAACAACTGCAAATAAACCTTGTTTTGTACTGGATGGGTTTTAAGAACAGAAGAGTATATTAATTTTGCCAGGACAATATGCATGATCTGAACCTCCATCAAAGTCTTGAAGGAGATGAAGAAGGAAGGAGCTAAGAAGAAAGAAATTAAAAGGGAATTAAGAAGGCTTTGAAGGAAAGAATCGGCTCTGATAAATTACTGCTATTAGGAAATTGATAGGATTTATTTATAGAACAATGATCCAATACCTTCTTTTCATGCTTTATCTTAAACAGCTACTAAACACAGTGCAAGAAGAAGTTATGCAAGAAAGCTCAGGAGTAGAGCAACTTAAAAAATTAATAACTTGGAAGCTGTGGTTAGGCAGAAAAACCACACAGACTGTGTAAGAAAAGAAGCATGGAACACAACTTGCCTAAATGACCTTCCTTTCAACAGGAGAACAAGTAATGAGTAAAACCAGCTGAACAGTTTAAGACAAAAAACATAGACTATAAACAGACACATCTTTTTCAGGTAACATCAAGTCATTGTGTCAAATCCTGCTTAGGCCAAACAGTTGTGCAACAACGCATTTTCTAACATCCCACTGGCACAATAGCCTATGAAATTCATAGTGGTTAAGTACTGTAACTTGCTTCGCATCACAATTATAGTTGGCATTAATATAAACAGAAACTTGTTGAACTGCTACAACTCTACAAATAGGTTTCAGGCTGGAGGAGAGTAATTGAGAGGCACAACATGCAACAGACAGAAGCAAAAAGTTCAAGGCTAAAGGCTTTAAATTGTTCTAACTTCTCAAGGAGGACACAAAACAATATTACTGCAGGAATTATTGAAATTTTCATTGAAACTGAAGGCTCTAATTTCAGAACCAAGCGTGTAGTGCCAATGAGACTAACACATATGGACTTATTAGATCATTACTGTTCTCAACTGTGCAAAATTACTGGCTGGTATAAAGACATTATAATAGATTGAACAATCTCTTCTTTGTCAATTATCAGTCAAACCCTGTTTATTCTCTGAATAAAGTAAGGCCTACAGCAAAATCAACTGAAATTCAAATGGGGATTTTCAAACCTGAAGATTTGTTTTTGTAAACAATTTGATGTTCTGTCATAGACCATGAAAGATGATCCTAGAAACAGGTCATGACTCTGCTGTCAGCGACATCAGTCAGTTATTGCTGAGCTGCTGTCCTCCCTTTCAATGCTGCAGTGTTCCAGTCACCTAACATGGGCACTTTGAGAAGCAAAAAGAACATATGAATCATATGGTATATTAGAAAAGAGTCAAGGCTGACTGTCAACAGAAAAGCAAGCTTTTCAAATTAGAAGGCTGATTCAGGTTTTGTTTCCTGCATTTAATTTTGGTCTGTCAAGGACAGGGATGCTACTAGTTTATATTTTTAAAGCAGAATAAGGACACAAGCAGATGGTTCATGAAAGCAGTAATGGCAGTGACTATAAAAGAGACCCTATATATCCCTTCTTGAACTAATTTGAGAAAACAGATAAATGGAGGTAAACCAAAATTTGTGTTTGGTCTCCAACATAAACTGTCTCAGGGGATTCACTTAAATACCCAGCATTCAAGTCTCGATCAGCCATAGACACAAAGTCTTAACAGAAAGCAGATGACTTGCAGCTTCTTTTGTCTTCTGCCCATATTACATACTCATCCTACCATTAAATTACTATAAAATGTAAACTTCATATAAATCTAACAAGTCCTTAAGTTTAGACTAGAGCTTGAGTTTCCTTTGCTCTCCATCTCTCCCCAACATTACTCTCGCATGTGTAGGTAGTATCTAGCCATAGTAGTCAGAAAATCTGAGACCACAAAAATAAAAAATCTAAGAAAGCTCCTAAAATTCACAATTATTTGACTTCAAACAAAAAAAAATAGCTCAAGTTCTCCTGAGGTACCAGTACACAAGTAGGTTCCGTGAGCTTTCATTTCTGTAACCAAGCATTTTTTCCCAGTTCTTCATACCTCATAGGAACTATTTTGCTGCCTGGGCAGTCAGCCAAACATTGTAAATGCAAAACAAATCTTTCTTGATTTATTTCTACAGAACTTCATGAATATTCTCAGAAATGCCAAGCTGCTTTATTAGCCTTCTGAATTATTAAAAGTTCTCAAGCTAATTCCTTGTTATTAATATTTTTACCTTGTTTTGTGATTGCATCTGGCTGCAGATTATGCTTACAGGTCTTGTCTAGTAGCTTCTTTATGCATTGCAGTGGATGTATTTTATCTTGGACAAATACATTATGCGCAATTGTTCTCTCTTCCAAACCCATGAAGCTCAACTTTTTCAAAAGCATAATGAAAACCAAGGTTCTCATTTCCAGATGTTTAAGCCTGTTAATTCCTTGGTTCCTTACAAGCTTTTGTACTGCCCTGGCACAGATCCTGTTGTCGCCCTTTCCATTTTATCAGTCTCTGAAGACTGTCTAGTCTTCATCCTTTCCTTCCCATTTATTTCATTATGTGTTCTTGCTTCTCTCTGATTTCTCCCCGGTCTCCTCACACCCTCTTCACTACCATTCCTTGTGCTGGCATGCCCTTGCTTTATCAGTTGAATAAATTTTGTAGAAAGCTCCTGGTGTGGATGTCTGTCAGCTGTTTGTGCTCTTGCCAGTGGAGTTACAGTTGTATCTACAATCTGCCGGTGAATGTCTTTAGATGAATCACACCTTTGAGTAGATCTGTAGTAATGAGTACTGTCAAGGGCTACGAACAGCTGTGGTATTTAACAAATCACACTGCATGTATACCTAACTTCTTAGCTGGTATAAATTATCAGTCCTGCTAGCAGGTGGTGGAAGATGTAGACTATTTACTTAATTTCATCTTTCTGCAAAAGCTAAAGCTTAAGATATGATTGTGGTTGGGGCTTTTTTGTTTTTTGTTTTTGTTTGTTTGTTTTAGCATTAGCATTTCATTTGCAAGATAACCATGAGGGAGGAGCTCTGGGGATTTTCACTTCAAAAAACTGCCAGATAATCTACCCTGGCATGGAGTCATCGTGTAAACTACCCTGATCTGCTACAGAATTTCATAGGTCTTGTTATAGTCAAACTCATCAGAATGAGTTAGATTAGCATCTATTTCCCCAAGAGCCGTACGGACTTTATTTAAAAATGAAAAATCTTCTGTTTCTCAGGGTCATTTGTTTCAACAGCTAATTACTTTCACTTAAACAAAAGGACAAACCAAAAAACCCCAAACAACAGAAAGCCCAGTTCTCTCCTTTCTGACAACAATTTGTTTTACTTAAGTCCACCTTGATTCTTTTTTATGCCTTTTCTAGCTTGGCTGAAGACTTTTAGTACCCAGTATTTTGTCTCCAAGAAGATGCATACATAGTTTGGGGTTTTTCAAATTTGTACTTGAAACATTTCTCAGTGAATACTGGATTATGACAAACTTTTTGTAGAACTGTCCCTAAATGTGCGGGTATCTAATTGTCCCGGACACTGAAATGTCCCAGAATTGCCCAGAGATTCTGAAACTTCATCCAAATTCTGCTCAGCCTGGAGAAGAGAGGCCCCAGGGAGACCTTAGAGCACCTTCCAGTACTTAAGGGGCTCTGAGAGAGCTGGAGAGGGACTTTTACGAGACCATGTAGCACCACGACCCGGACGACTGGGTTTACACTGGCGGAAGGCTGGTTTGGGCCAGAAATGAGGAAAAAACCCCGGGAGCTGCCGAAGCACCGACACAGCCCCGCTGCGCGCCGCAGCTCCTCACGGCCCCGCCCCCCACGGCCCCGCCCCCACGGCTCCGCCCCGCTCTTCTCCTGGCAGACCTGCCGCCCTGCCCGGTGCGCATGCGCAGCGCCGGCTTGCGAAGCCCGACAGTGCTTGGCCCGCCCGGTTCCCGGCAGAGGCCCGTGCGCATGCGCGGGGCGACGGCGAGACCCGGGCAGGCCAGGCCCTGGAGAGGTGGCGGGGCCGCGCCATGAGCGCCTGGTAGAGGGGCCGCGATGAACCTGCGCGGCTTCTTCCAGGACTTCAACCCCAGGTGAGTACGGCACGGGCAGCGCCGGCCTGGCAGGGTTAGCCGGGGGCCCGGTTGGGAGCAGCGCTGCGTGCGGGACCCGTCGGCTGTACAGGGGAGGGCGGCCCGGGGTGGCCCTTCCGCACCGCCAGCTCGGGCATTTGGAACACGCCGTTCCCGGCCGGTTTCCTGTCCAGAATCATTGAATCAACCATGTTGGAAAAGATCTCTAAGATCGAATCCAACCTTCCCAGCGCCCCGGGTGTCGGTGCGTGCTCCCCGCAGCTGGTTCGCGTTCAGGGGCTGGGAAAGCGAGCGCTCTACATCTGCTTTCCAGCCCCACTTCCAGCCATCCGCTTTGTTATTGTGTAGCTTTCTCAGATTACTCCCAGGCTCTTTCTGGTGTTCGAATGCTTCACCGCGGTGCTTTGGTGTGCGGAGGCTCCGCACGCCTCCGCGTCCGCAGGTGCGAACAGCCCTGGGCTGCCGGGGGGGCACCGGAGAAGGCGAGCCCTTCCTTCGGCTCCCTGAAAATTAACAATGCGATGGGCACTGCAGCCTGGGCTTCTGGTGGCTCTGCAAACAACTACGGACATAATGACTTTTAAAGAAACTGAGAGAATGAGTTAAATTTTACCGGGTTTTACCAGATATTTCAAGACCACAACTAAGGGCCTGCAAGTAAATTGTGCAACGTGGCTTGAGATGCTGAGAGTCCTTGAAGAACCTTGCACGTGCAAGAGGCTTTACATGATGCCAGTTATAGCAGGCTGTGTTCAATCAGTTGTTTCGACAAACAAAAGGGTAACCAAAGCTCCAGGAAATGCATTGTTACACAGGCTGAAATTAACAATTGAAATACGTGTGGTCAGAGTAATGGAAAAGTAAGAGCAGAAGTCCTAGAAGCTTATAAAGTTTTGTTACTGCAGAGCAACGCTTGCAGCTTATTTGGGTGCTGAGTGATGAATGAGCAAGCCGAATGTTGCACTTTTGCAGGTGTCTGTGTTTTGATGTGCCTGGAACACCCGGGGAGCAGTGGTATTTCACTGCTGTATTTTTTGAGAGACCAAGGAAAGTGCATATTAATAAAATATTTAATGTCAAAAAATGATGACTAGCCAAGGAACTGAGACATCTCTTTCTTGCTATGAAGTGTGACTGGATTATATCATCCTATCCTGAGGTAGTTTCATCAAGCATGTGGGGAGATGCTGACACAATAAATCTGTTTTTCAATAGGGTGCAGATGAGACACTGTAGTGATCCTGATCTGGTGAATGCTTTGTTATTTGATATGAGTGAAGGTGGGTAGTTTGAGTCGTGCTGTTGGAGAAATAGTAGTATTCCTGACTGTTGCTGCGTTATTCTGTTCCTTAGGTTATCCATGCTTTAAAATGTGTACAATTACTTCAGTGAAGCAGTGTTGAAACGTAGTTGTATCTTTTATAAAGCAGTCTGTGAGCTTCTGGTGGATGGGTGGGAGACTTTTCCCTTCCTGTCCTTTGAAGAGATTGCCTACTGTGTAATTGTTTTGTCTGATTTTTGGTGGTAGAAGAAGTTGCTGTGCCACTGCTCAAGTATTCTGAACATTCTTAAATTGACTATGCTATAAACTGTATCAATGTAACTATTTCAAATTTTTAAGCATCATTCTCAATATTCCAGTGAAAAACTTCAGTGTATAATAGGTAACTTTGCTAAAAGTTTAACCTGTTGGATTTTTCTTTTCTATAATATTGTTTTTTTTAACGGAACGTGAATTTACAGTTCATAGTAGCTTTTAACCTTTAGTTAAAATCTGTGGATAAAATTTCATAAATTATGTAACCCACTTTTGAATATCAAAAGCTACTTCATTTGATTTGTTTGAAAGAACACAATTTTTTAAAACATGTACAGCTGGTATATTTGTGAGCCTCTAGTAATACAGCTCCTGACTGGATCCTTGTGAAAGGGAACTTTATCTCGGTCCATTCACTGAGCTTGTTGCACAAAAATGCTTTTCATGTGTTTCCTTGAATCAGTGGTTTTATAAGTGAAAAGAGATGACCACCTATGCTGTATCTGTGATGAAATATTTCTTTGTAAATAAGCTTGACACATTTTCTCTTAGGAAGTATCCCAGTGAAATTTCAGCTGTGACTTATTTTGTTGTCCTCTGCAAAGCTAATGTGGAGTTGCCTGCCTTGATTCCTCACTGGTTTTTTTTGTTTGTTCAATAGCAAATTCCTTATTTATGCCTGCCTGCTGCTTTTCTCTGTGCTGCTCTCTCTACGTCTGGATGACAAAATTCAGTGGAGTTACTGGGCTGTGTTTGCTCCAATATGGCTGTGGAAGTTAATGGTGATTGTTGGTGCCTCAGTGGGAACAGGAGTATGGGCCCGAAACCCACAGTATCGGTAAGTTGATAATGTTTGTTTGGCAAAACAAAGGGAATGTCATGTCTTTTCAGTCTAGGACACAATAACTTTCACATCTTTAAATACATTAGTGCTGGGTTTTTTGGTAGTTTGAGTATACTGTGAATTTGAAGGTCCCAGGGCAAAAGAAAAATTACCTCAAATGAAGTGCAATAAAAGTCTTTTCTGTGGTGAATATTAAATTAAAAATTTTGATGCACAGGTCTCCTGATACACCCATGTGTGGTGTGGTTCAGATCTTGTTTGCTACTTCTGGGAATGGATCTAATGGTGTAGGTAGAAGCTCTGTGTGGGCTGATATTTTACAGGTATTTTACTTTTAGTAACAGAAAATATTTTTTGCAATACTCTGGCTTAGGTAAATAAAGGAAATTTTAGGAAAAGGTGCTGATTCAAGGAATGCTGGTGCAGAAATCAAACAGATCATTTTAAATTTAGCTTATTTCCTAACAGCCTGCATGATAGCTTGACTGTTGATATGCTAGGAAAGAAATCGTATTCTATCTGCCCAGCTATGGAATCCTTTCTTAAAAATTTCTTAAATTGTAAAAATCCCACTGCACTCTTTGACTAAAATACTTTCAATGTGCAGCTTTATTGGCAAGAAATCTGCTTAGGTCATCAGGAGTGGAGTTTAATGGATATAATGTGTATGTTTATTAAAAACAAATGTTAATATCTGAAGCTCAGACAAATGTCCTGGGATGTTTGCAGGGTAATGTGTTTTCTTACAGGCAAGTAAATTCTTCCTTATCCTCTCTTCAGAGCAGAAGGAGAAACCTGTGTGGAGTTCAAAGCTATGTTAATTGCAGTAGGCATCCACCTGCTATTGCTGATGTTTGAAGTCCTGGTGTGTGACAGGATTGAAAGAGGAACCCATTTCTGGCTTCTGGTCTTCATGCCACTGTTCTTTGTGTCTCCAGTCTCAGTTGCAGCTTGTGTGTGGGGATTCCGACATGATAGGTCTCTGGAGGTGAGGCTTCATTTTTGATGTGTAAGTGTCGTGGCAAGGCAGGACCTGGGATCAATTCTGTGGCAGTTTGTCTCTCAGGAAAGCACAATATAGAAGGCTACATCAGTCCAATTAATTGCACTCACCTGCAAATGGGAGTGAAATCAGGGTCAGGAATAATACAACTTTTTCTAGAATCTTCTAGTTTTTTCAACTACCAAATTGCAGTATGTTTTGAACCTGCTTTTATATTATTTTGTGTTAAAATAACTTGTCAGGAATGCTGAAGTATAACACAATACCACACTTAGATGGAAACAACAGAAAAAAATTCCGCTGCTTGCAAACCATTATCTCTAGGCAGAATTGAGTTTCCAGAGCCCCACATAATCAAGAGTGAAAATGTCTTATTATCACAATCTGTGTGTTTAATCTTTTATTTGGGAATGTGGAAGGTAGGCAGTAACATTAAGGTTTTATTTTTGGCCTCTATCTTATCTCTAACTCCCTTTGGTTTTGGAAGAACCTTGTAAGGATTCTCAAGGTGCTCCCTTGTGACTTTTTGCAATGAATTTAGATTTAATATTGTTTTTTTTAAGGAGTTTTTTGCTTTGCTATGTCCTCAAACTACCCCATGACAGTTAAAAATCTGATTTTTTTAGATGAGGTACAGCTTTTTCAGGTACTTTAATTTCAAGGGCCTGTTTCTCTAACATTAGCATAAGATGAGTTTTTCATTAGAGAGAAACATTTTTGGTAAGTGATTGTTGATGATGGCTGGTAAACTGATATCCTAAATTCATTTTGAAACATTTGCCAATAGAATTTTATTTTGCAGGGTTCTGTTACCAGTTAACCATTGCTAAAAGTAAAATTTGTGTGGAGGTGCTTGCCATCTATTGGATGATGCTTGATTGCCCATTGACTGCACAGCTGCTAAGTACTGGCAGGAAAAAGTGGAATCCATAAAAGGCAACAGCTGTCTCAACTAATTTTTATTATTTTTTTTTTACTCTTAGTCATCTTCACTTAGTGCTGTTCCGCTTTATCTTCTTTTCACTCTGTGAAGATTTCATTATTTCCCTTTTATTTGCTAGAAACACAAGGGGTCTGCCTTTAATCCAGGACATCAGTTTTTGACTTGAGTAATCAAAGCAGTTGTTAATCTATTATTATTTTCATAAGTATTTAATCTGAAATATATTATCTTTTCATTCCTGTTCTCCATCTGATTAGGTGATCAGTAAGTACAAGCTGGATTTTTGTCTCTCTATCATGGTGGGCTCAGAAAATGCTTCCTTTTATGTGTTACGCTCTTTTATAGTCAGTAAAGCACTATTTAAAGCATGTTGAATTTATTAAGTTGTGAGCACTGCAAAATATGTGTGCACTTAGCATATAGATCTAATATGTTAACTTGATTCTAGAAATTATTTACAGTCAATCCTCTGATTTTTATATTTTTCTCTCTTTGCTCTTGCAGCTTTCTGGTTGCTTCGTCTTACGCTTGAGCGGGGGGCGGGGTTGGTGGTTTATTCTTTTAAGAAAGCCAAAAAATTTAAAAAAAATAAATAAATAAAATTTAAAAAAAATTAAATCTACTTTTTCAGTCTTTTCAAAGTAATAGTTGAACAGTGGAGTCTTTGGTGTGGCCCCTGAAGCTGGCAAGTGCCTGCTGCCTGTTGGATTTTTGACTCTGCACTGTAACTTTCAAAGGCATTTTTCCAGATCACAGTCAACACAATCATGTATGTTAGTGAAAAGTAGCACGTAGTGTCTGTCTTCAGAGAAATATTACATTTAAAAGAGGCCTTACATAACTGCATGCTTTTTATTAAAATAAGTAATGATTGTAGCTTGCATTCAAAAAAGCTTCAGTTAGACTTTTCAGGTAATAATTCTGTGGTCTCTGAAAATCCTACCCATTGTAGGGCTGCCCATAAACTTTGGAAATAGAATCTTGCCGTGTGTGATGGTGTTTCATTGTCTCACTTTGTTCAAGCTAGGCACAGATTTTTTTTAAAAAAGGTATAATGAAGGGCTATTTCTCATAGTGGCAAGCAGGACTCATGAAAACCTTTCACTAACATTTTAATGAGAAGTACTGTTTTTCTCTGCTGCCACAAAACCCATGTCTTCAGTGTAATTTAAAATATCTCTCAATTATACAGTAAATTATTTGAATTTGGATGTCATATTCCAATATTCCATGAATTTATTTTTCCCTAGATAGAGCTTTTGATTTTATTTAGACTTTTAATTTGGACTGTTGGTAGTTCTGCCTATTACTGAAACTATGAAATATTCCAGAAGATTAGTTTTGCTACTTTTAAGTTGAAGGTCTTTTTACTACTTAATTTAATTCTAGCGGCATTTCTTGTATGAAAAGTACAGTTGTTTTCTGATACCTTGCTTTTTTCATTCTGATTAGTTTGGCTTTTCTTATTTCTCTAAGTACTCTAAGTGCCTTTTTTTTTTAATACTAGGAAGATCTTGAAAACAGCTGACTCTACATTATGTGGTTGGGATCACACCCACACAAATGTAGGGATGTTTAGTAATAGAAAATGTAAATGCAAATAAATTTTCATATTTCACTGATAGGAATGGGGTCAGAGAAGTGGTTTGACAGGTTCATTGGTTATTCTGGAAATAAGTTTATCATACTAAGAGTTAACTAATGTTTTTTTCTTTTTCTAGCTGGAAATCTTGTGCTCGGTCAATATTCTGCAGTTCATATTTATTGCACTCAGACTAGATGAGATCATCAGATGGCCATGGCTTGTATGTAACCAGTCTTCTTGTCTTTGTTTAAATGCTGAATTTCATTAAGGTATTTATTCTAGGGAACAGTTATACATGATCAGTCCATGATCCCATTTTTGCTTGCTTAGCAATCCTTCACTGAATGTCTGGCATTTTATTCAGTGGTCATGGGAATCAGAGGCTGTTCTTTGAGCATGTCATCATCTGTGGGATGAGGAATGTGCCATCAACTGCAATTAAGCTCTGGCCAGCAGTTGAAAGGGAAATTCTCACCCAAAGTTCCCAATAGGAACGCTAAACAAGCCATGATAATTATTGGTGAGTTAGAGAATGTATTGGTAAATAACTAATTTTATTTATTGTGTTAGCATGAATGTAAATCCACTTACTCTGCAGGTAGTCACTGTCAAAACTGCTGAGATGTCCTGTCCCAAATGCATTTAGAATACAAAAGCGCTGTTTCTGTGTCTGGGTTTTTGTGAACTACCATAAAACTTACATTGGCATGGTTATGTCTGTCCTTTCTGTTGTAAAAAAAAAAAACAACTTGAGAAAGGATTGAAACCTTTTAAAGTAAGTATCCATTGTAGGAAGTACTTGCTAAAAATCAGTTTCAAGTACAGTTTGAGCCCAGGCAAAATCACAGAAGTCTTAGCAAAGTTGAACTACATTGTCCTAATTTTAAATTGTTTCAACTTGATGGGGTTTAGAAAGTTGGGGAACCCCTGAACTGATTTGTCTTGAAACAACACATGAGTTTGATACCCTTCTGTTAGACATATTGGTTGAAGACCTAATTTTCTTGTTTAGGCTTAATACATAGACGCTCTTTATTTAAAAAAAAACCAGCAAAACCATCCCCACAACTGAAACAAAAAAAAAAGGTGTCTTTCTTTCAGGTTGTCTGTGTTCCACTGTGGATCTTGATGTCCTTCCTGTGCCTTGTTGTTCTCTATTACATCGTGTGGTCTGTGCTGTTCCTGCGCTCCATGGATGTGATTGCTGAGCAAAGGAGGACACACATAACCATGGCTGTCAGCTGGATGACAATTGTAGTTCCACTGCTCACATTTGAGGTAGGAAAAGCTGTAATGAATGCTGATTTTTGAACTTCCTGAAATGAGAACGCTGCTCTTTGTTTTAGAATAAAATAGTAACAGCAAATATGAAAGACAAATGAGAATTCTGTTGTCTTGTTTTGAAAGACAGGTGTCTGCTAAGAAAGGCAGGAGCCTCTCTTGAAATGGAAAATGTAAACCCCCTCCCTCCAAATTATTATAATTTTAAAATTAAGGGGCTCTCAGACAAAGATATGGTAATAGGAATAACAGTTCTTTACTAGGAAAAATTAAAATAGAAATACAGTATTACAAAAAGCAAACCCAAAACACTGACAGAGTCAGAGTACAACCTGACACCCCGTCAGTCAGAGTGTTGGTAGCAGTCCCATTAAATGGTGGCTGCATCTTCCTGCAGTGACAGATGTGGTTCTGTCGAAGCAGTGGTCCTGTAGAAGGCTGCAGTTTTCCTCCAAAAGTCTGGTGATGTGGAAAGGTCTGGTTTTCCTCTGGAACCCATCAGAAAAAGGCTGCTCTGATGTTCTAAATCTCAGATTTTTATCTAGGTAGGAAATGCTTGGCTCCTCCCCCTGGGTCGAGCATCTCGCAATGGGATGATGTAATTTTATCAGTCATGCAGTGGGATATAATGGCCCATTAATAGAAATGGCCCATTAATAGAAGATATCTCCCCTCTGAAGGAAGGATGGGTTGTGGAAAAGATAAAGGTGACTGCCCCACCTGGTTTTTAACAGATTGCCCATTAGCAGAGGATATCTCCCACAGAGATCAGGACCACTGCCCTACCTGGTAACAACACATGGTGATAGAATATATACTTTTGGTCACATCCTATATTGCAAACTAAGAAATCTATGTTCCTTTAACATTTCCTGAGTAAAATCTGTATCACATTGGAACCATAACTACATGCTGCTGTGGAGACCATTTTTTCCCTTACAGATGTGTGAAATTAAAGATTTCAGATCCAGCATATGCTTTAAGCAGTCTGAAAGTGTGTATTGCAATGAAATTGACATTATTTTTTTTTTTTTTTTTTGCCATTTAGATCTTGCTAGTACACAGACTGGATGGGCATAATTCTTTTTCTTTCATACCCATATTTGTTCCTCTCTGGCTTTCACTGATAACATTAATGGCAACAACATTTGGACAAAAAGGAGGCAATCACTGTAAGTATTTCAGAATCCTGGAAACAGATTAAAATTCACTGTATTTTATTAAGATTGATATTTTTTAAAAGGGCTTTTCTGTTGCTACTGTTTTCAAACAGTTTTAGTAAGGTTTCAGTGCTTACAGTGTCCTCCCCTGTGGCACTGTTTACTTTGGTTGAGATGCTAAATCTTTTGTGCTCCTTTTCTACTGATGTGACCCGACACCGTGTAATGTGTGAAACTAATTGATTCTTGCTGGGGTAGTGTAACTGTAATATTTGTAGATGGATATACACACAGGCATGCATTTGGAGACATGGAACTGTACAAATGCTTGTACAGGCTGTCTTTCTGTATATAACATAAATTGTAATGTTATGGTAGGCATAAGGAACGCTGAGAAGCAGCATTAACAAATTGTATTTATATGCAACCAATCAAGAGACCTTAAATAGTCTGTTTACTTAAGTGTTCATTCTGTTAATAGTGTAAAATTATCTGGTTTATTTTAGGGTGGTTTGGAATTCGCAAAGACTTTTGCCAGTTCCTGCTTGAAATTTTCCCGTTCTTGCGAGAATATGGAAATATCTCTTATGATCTTCATCATGAAGATAATGAAGAGACAGAAGAAATGCCACTGCCCGAACCGCCAAAAATTGCACCAATGTTTCGAAAAAAGACTGGAGTGGTCATTACACAGAGTCCTGGAAAATATGTGATTCCACCTCCCAAGTTAAACATTGATATGCCAGATTAAGATGACGGTAGCATATTAAACTTGAATTGGTCATCAGCAGACAGATGTATTTAATCTCATGCCTTGTCCCAATTCTTTTAAAATAGGTATTGCTGAATCAGTGGCTTGGATTACACAAATCAGGAATCTTGAAGATAATCTGAGTGCTTTTCCAGAAATATGTGGTTGTCTAATTTGTGAACCTTCCGAACAGGTTGGTTGCACACTTGCCTGTATAGTATTTATATGAACATTTTTAGCAGTGTAATATATTGTTTAAAAGTCCTGTTGTGTACAGTGTAAGTATTATCTAAAAGTATTTTTTTAAAAACTGTGTATGAAACGCCTATGCTATTCCAGGTGTCTTTTAGGTCCTAAATATACACTTGTTTTCATGTCTCTCTTAAATGCTTTGGGATGCCTTAGCTTAGTACCTCTTTACTGCTTTCTGTGTTCAGCCACAATCATTGTCTCAATCACAGAGGCACAAGAGTGTTGCACTTCTGAGGTAACACTGGAAAGCTTTTTTTTTTTTGAGGAGAAAGTAGAATATTTGGTGACTTAACATGATGCTTTTGAGTTAGCTATGTAAATTTTCATGTAAGTATTTCAACTTTTGTGCTGGCTTGGGAGTTACATGTTTTTGTTGGTTTTTCCGATTTCATGTTTTGATTCTTCTTGAGCAGTATGACCATTCTCTCATTAGACTGGCTGTTTAATAAGCTGTTTCTCCTTGCATTGTGTGGTCTATGCCAGAAACATTTGTGATAGGTTTCACAGCTGTTGGTTAGCTGGTATAAATATCATAGCTTGGTTTTGGTTACCAACTTTGTGTTGGTCAGTGTAAATGATTAAACTTTTCAAGATAGGATCTTCGTGTTGGCATAACATTTTTTTGTCTGAAGACCTGCTTTGTGTGCCGTGGACTTAGAGGTGGTCTGGAGAAATAGTCTATGAAATGTTTAGTCCTGTAGTTTATAAAAACAGGTGTCTCATGTTCCCAAACCCTTGCAGCTGCTCTCTTTGTTTAAGTAACCCACAGTTTAGATAGCTTAAATACTATGGATGTCATTTCTTTAATGCTAGTATGGCAGTAAGTGCAGAGTGTGTGGACATTTCTGCATGTGTTCAAGGTGTATGCCTGAAAAACTTGGATGCAGCACTTCCATTTGTGATGCTCCAGATCTCCCCTTTGTTGGCTGTGGACCAGCTACAGCCTGAAACCCAACCCAGTACTGTGCCATCCCACAGTTTAAATTTTGTTGCAGTTTTATTTTATTTATATATTTTTTTAATTTATATTTATTACATTCTAGTTCCAAAAATCTACCATCAATGGGATTGTTACTGTGTGGGAACAAAGGACTTCTGAACAGCAAATTAATATGATTATGCAGAAGCAGATTTATTGTTTACTTTTAATTCTACTTATATATTTTAAAACTACTGTTCACATGATTATGTATTTTTTGACTAGTGCTTCTGTCCCAGGTGCCTTGCACGACCCTTGCAGGTAAGATGATTGGTTGCAGCCTAGAACTTTACTGCCCACCTTTATTTTGGGTCTTTTATAATTTGTTTTTCAGCTTTTTGTCTCTTGATTTAGCACAGTTTATGTTTCAATAGGCTTGAATAGTTCCAGAAAGTTTGCTAGACTGCAGCAAAACACTTAAAAATGGCTCACTCAATGTACCTGTTATAAACATTGGTCTAAACTAAGAAATATGTAGAAAAACAGCTAAATATAGTTTGGCTGGTGCACTTAAACAGATTATGGCTCAAACTGTTCAGCTACATTGCTACATTACTGGATGTCAGTTTGCCTGCACACTGCCATGGAAAAGAAATCAGATGCTGAGCGTGCTTGAGAAACCACTTTTCCAGAGGAGAGCAGTCTGTGCGCAGCAGGTCCAAGGAAGAACAGGCACAGCTCTGCACTGGGGAAGGCTCACAGTGCCGAGGCAGGTCCTTGAGGCATGGTGCCCTCACAACTCCTTGTGCTCCTCCTCAGGCAAACATGGAGGAGCTCCAGCCTCTGCACCTTTCCTTCAGCCAAGGCACAGCAGGGCCTGGCTGGGGCCAGGGAGCTGCTCTGCTTCACACAGCCCTGCCCTGCAGTCACTTCCCACCCCTCCAGCTGTGCTGGCAGCAGCTCAGTCTGTGTCGAGGTCATGGCCCAGCTCCATATGTGGTTCAGACAGTGAGCTGCAGGCACTGGCCTTCGGAGCAAGGTACCTTGCACAGCTCTGGCAGAAGTGCTGTAGTCCAAGGGAACAATTTCCTAAGTGCTCCAGTAAAGTGAATGTCCTGTTCTGTTTTTAGAGCTGTGCCTAGGTGTGGCAGAAAAAAATTTTCTGGATTTGCTCCAGAACTTCAAAAGGATTTTCACTGTAATGTAGGGTGTGAATTTTGAAAAACTCTCCAGAGTGCCAAAACTTCATGGCTCTTATTTATATGTCTTCACACTTTTCTTGAATTCAGTATTAGATTTTCAAAAAAAACTAGTATTTTTCATCTTAAATAAGATGAAAAAAAAGTGACACTTGCTCAATTTAATTTTGTACAAGCACCTTCTCAAAATGGCCTCTCTGTAAAGTCTGTCAGGTCACAGAGCTATATCCATCAAATGCACATCTCTGTGCCTGAGGTGTGAATGAAAAGAATCTATCCTTAAGGGAGGACAAGGCGTGGTCTGGGACAGATGTCCTATTGTGGCATCGAGCTTTTAAGTACCATTTTCTTACAACCAGAGATGCAGATACCAAAAAATCATTTTAATTTACATTTAAATTGACACACAATCCATAACTCTACATTTTAAAAATGGCATTTACTTAGTTTATACAGGAAAGGTCTAGGAGAACAGTAATAAAGACATTTTGTATATTTTGCCTCAAAGAAGCAGTTCTTCAAATGTATTTGCCGTTTCAAATAGTTTTGGAATAGAGTCCTAACACAATGCTGATGTAACTCACAAGTCAGCATCTTAAATACAAGTCTGCATTTAGGCAGGAACAATTAACAGTAAGGGACAACACCTACAATTCTGAAGGGATCAGTTCTTCAGGGATGTCCACCTGCCACACCCCATTTCTCCCTCTGGCAGGAATTGGTTCCAGGAGCCACCTGGGATTTGAAACAACAGTCAAGTATTTCTGTTCTAGATTACTGAGGACAGCTTTGTTTTCCAGCTCCAAAATCTCTTCAGGAGGCAGGTTTTCTGGATATGGTGATGTCTCTCCAATGTCAATTAATCCTGTATTTTACAATTAAAAGAAAAAATTAGTTGCCAATTTGATCTAGAGAAAAGTTTTTCACAAGTAGCCCTCCCTGAGGACACAGAGAATAGCCAGTTAAGATAAGCACTGCCAGAGGGAGGCATACCTCCCACATGTGCTGTTTGCTGCAAAAGTCCACGTGACTCAACTCGGGTGGAGAAAAGGGAGAGGACACAGTTAAAATCGCCACAAACCAGTGATGCAGAACTCCTTGAAAAGCAGCCTGCATCTAACAAGACACAGCTGCTACCAAAACTCCTGAGCTACATTTGGCCTTGGACCAGCTTCTGTAAAGGATAAAACTTTCTCTGCTCCTCTCAAGCCACTATTCTATTCACATTTAAAAATCAATAAGCTATTTTGAAATTCCTATCTACTCCACAATTAAGCATGCAATTTATGTTATGGCTGCAAATCTACATATTAGGTAGGACCTACAGTTTGCAGCACTGTAGAACCACAACGATGTTCAGTGTATGTGATAGAATTAATTTGTTGTGCAGGAACAGCCAAAAGTATTCAAATGCCAATGAAAGATGGTGTAACAAAGATACCCTACAACAAATTAGTACAAAATGAGCACTGGATAAAAACTTTGTAGAGTATGCAACCTCAGCTATGTCTGCACTTTCTGCAGCGAAACATCACTACCTCTGCACTGTGTTACAGGAACAAACTTCTTCACTGCCCAAATACCAAAAGCGACAGAAGGGGGTTTGTAAAACTGAAAAAGGATTTATGTCATTATTTATGTATACTCTAAAATAACATGCAAAGCGCCGCAACATCATGAATTCGCTTGACCACGAGTACTGCAAAATGGTTTCAGCAAGAGTTCCTAAGCTCAAAATGCAAGAAGTGTGGAATTGAGATGTATTCTGCTGAAACATACAGGAGTGGAAATAGCATGCTCCACTCCTTCTCAGTGTTAAAGAAATCTCATAATGAGTGAAAACACATAAATCAGATGTGTAGTTAAGTTGACTGTTAAGGAAGCGAAAGTCTGCTTAGAAATAGAATAGAAAATATAACCCAAGGATCCTTACCTGCAATAACTCCTCTGCCGAATTTTTCCCCTTCATCCAACAAATCTTGCAGTTGTTTTGGTGTCATGCCCAACCTATTCAGAAGAATTTCTCTCCATGTTTCATCTTCCCAGTCCTTAACAGCTATATGAATAGCAATGGTGCAGTTCTTGTAGCCTAGTAGCAAAGGACGCCAGCGAGTCTCCACTGTTTTGACTTGGTTTAGGAGCAACCCTGCGTACGGCTGTCGGAACGAAAGGCAACCGAATTTCATCGTGCTCCTCGCAACAGAAGCCGTTGATTTCCTGTAAACACACAGCCGCCCGGGAATCAGTCTCCACAAGCGGCCGATGCCGGTGACAAGCTCCCGGCTCACGGAGCTGCGCGGAGGGAACTGCGCGGCCTCCCCAGGGGCGGGTCCGGCCCCGCGGGCCCCGCTCCGCCCGCGCCACCCGAACTGTCGCCTCCGCGGCCGGGCACGGCCTCGGTCCGGCCGTCGCCTCACGGCTGCGGGCGCTTGCCCCTGCGGCCGGAGCTGCCGGGGCCCCGTGGGCTGGCCCGGGCCGGGCCCCTGCACTGGCTCCCGCAGGGAGCGCTTCGCCGCCGCGCGGCCATGGAGGCCCCGGGGCCGCCGCCTACCTGCGCTGCCGGCTCCCCTCCGCTCTGCTGGCCCGCCCGGACGGTGGGTGCCGGGAGCGGGTCGGGGCGGGCCGGGAGGCGGTGTCACCGCGGGCTGGGCCGCGCCGTTCCTGCGGCTTTCCGGCGGTCCCGGGCGCGGGAATGCGTTTGTGGCCTGGTCCTCGGCGGTCCGGCGTGGCGGGTGCCCGGCAGTGGGTGCAGAGGGGAGGAAGGAGCTGCGTGTGCCCTGCCTGGGGAGTTGCGGTGCAGTTTGGGGATGGGTGTGGTGTCCGCAGCACCTCGGGGTGCCCGGCCGGCCGGTGCAGGGCTTCGCGCCTCTGCTCGTAAGTCACTGAGCATAGGAAAATTCAGTGCGGCCCGACTCACCTCCTTGCTTTCTTTAGCCACTGGTTTGTTTGGACAGAATTTCCCAAAGTGCTCTCATCCAGCCCTACTCTCTGAGGACAGTCTGACCTGTATCCTGTTGCATTCAATTACATCTTTTGCATCAAGGCTTTGCCCTACTAATACAAGTGTTTTGAACAGCGCAGTTATTGTTTGACAACAGGTTTTGTGTGTGCTGGTCCCACTGTGACCCCTGGCAACAGGGAGCAACGGGTGGGGGCCTAGTGAACACTGTAAAATCAGAGACATTACAGGAAAATATGATTTGGAAAAGAAGAGGGTTAGAATAGATGTATAGTCCCACTATAAGTGTTCAGTTTTAAGGGGCAGCCTGTATATATTTTATGTCAGTGAACACATGTTTGTACAAAGTGACTTCATTAAGGCAGACATACTGAAAATGGCTACTGATGCAGCAAGTTGAAGAGTTGAGTCCTGCCTGAATTTCTCCAGGTACGGAAGATAAAAAACTGCAGATGTATGTCTGTCCACATAAAAATCATAGAGATTCATCTCTCTTGTAAAGCTTTGTCTTTTAGCTCAGGGCAGTACATACAACAAGTTTTTGGGGAGCTTTGCCATGCACGCAGGGTTTGAGAGAAAGGGAGGAGAGAATGTTAACCAAAAGAAGTGAGTTAGGACAGACAGATAAGAGGAAAAAGGAAAGTGTTAGGGAAGGAAAAGAAAAAATGGTAGTATTCACAAAGGGGAAAAGTAATGATGACTTTTCTTTTATCTGTTGCTCTGTTCAACCACATTTTCTTAATCATGAGAAATCTCAAAGCTGCTTTAACAATTTCAGGAACTCACAGGTGAAAGGAATAAAGTGATCTGCTGGAATTACATGGAGAAAGAGAGATGGGTGGATCCTATACTTAGAAGGGCAGAGGAACGTCACATAGCAAAAGGTAAGATTAGTCATGAGTTTTTTTGTTCAGGTCTCTGACTTTGTGAATAATGGATATTTAGTAGTAAAATCTGACAAGTAATCTTATTATTTTGTAACTGCAGAGTTAAGTGATTCTTTTCTAATGATAAGCCCTTCACATAACTTTTATGAGAAGTTTTGGCATATGCTTTAAACATACCTTCAGTGAATATTGTGTATTTTGAAGTATTTTATGGCTTATAGAATTTAACTAGTTGAGACTAGTTGAGACTTAGTTTTACTTACTACCATTTTCTGGAATTTCTGCTTCTTTATCCCGATTTTCCCCTGGATATTTCCAATATCTTGTTCAAAATGTTCCAGATGGAGTCATTCCAGTCCTTTATATAGCATTATAATGCAAAGAGAAATTAGTAGATGATGTGAATTTAAATTCATTGTAGTTTTTACTGGGTTATTACTTTAAATGCTTGTTTTGCTCTTAAGCTTACTAGATATGCATGGTTAGTACGAGAACCTGTTGAATCTACTTAGAGTTTCAAGTAAGTAATGAGCATTCATGGGGGGTTTGGTATTTGCTTTTGGTATTTTTCCACTGTATCATTGGATTTTATGTGGGGTTTATTTATTTTGGGGAAAATATAGGCCCAATTGTTTTCATGTTGTGTAAGCAGCTTTGTTTTTGTTCGTGTACCTTACAGCGTGATTTTGTATCACATAAATAAAATAGATTTTTTTTTTTTTTTAAATCTAAGGAGAAATTTCCAGGGTACTTAAAATCTCAAGTCTGACAGCTCTAAATAAATTATAAATAACAGAAGATACATGGGCTACTACCGAAGGTGAATAAATATGTTGAAAATCTCCTCTCACAAAACTGTTTTACTTGGTTTTTGGAAACTTTGTTCCATATATTGGAACACTCACCAGCAGCATGTAAATAAGGCTCCGTAATTAGCAATTCTTGTGTATTGTTCAGCCTTTTGTGTGACGAGTGGTAAAGGGACATTACAGTAATTTCACGACCATAAGGCGCACTGGACTATAAGGCACACCCCCTGGGAGCCGGCAAATTTCACAACTTTGTACTTTATATAAGGCGCACCGGACTATACGGTGCACTTTTTTTTTGCAGTTTTTTTTTGCAGTGAGGATCCGTGCCATGCGCAACAAAGTAACGAATTAGTAACGGAATCCCATGATCGTGGAGTTTACTGGCATGTGCTCAAATTGGAAATATTTTAATAGATTGGTGTAGCCTTTAAACGCAGTCCCAAGCGCCCTCCCCATGCACGGGGCCCAGCACTCCCACCCGCCCCCAGCGCCGGCTGCTGAGGCAGGGCTCGGGGTGGCAGGGATTCGAGGCGGCTCAGAGCGGCCGGGGCTCGCCACGGCACAGAGCAGGCGCGGTGCACCGTGGCATGGAGCGGTTGTGGCTCGCCACAGCACAGAGCGGTCGGGGCTCGCTGCGGCATGGAGCGGTCAGGGCTCGCGGCGGCACGGAGCGGCAGCGGCTCGGAGCAGGTGCAGCTCGGAGCAGTCAGGGCTTGCCACAGCTTCTGCGGCAGCCCGCTCCCTCCCTCCCCATGCCGTTCCGGCAGCCCCGTGCAGCTCTGGGAGCCCCGCGCATCCCTGGGCTTTTCCCCCGCGCCGGCACAGCCCTGATGCCGCTGCCGGGCGGGCTCTGCTCGGCTCGGGACTGTTGCGGGCTCGCACTTCCGGGTTGGCGAATTTCACAACTTTGTCCATCAGATAAGGCGCACCGGACTATAAGGCACACTTCCGGGTTCGGGGGAAAATTTTAGTTAAAAGGGTGCACCTAATAGTCGTGAAATTACTGTAGTTGGTTTTCTCAGGATTGAAGAAAATTATTCAAAGTGAATAGCAGTGAATATGAGAAAGAAAATTAATTTTGATTTTAGCAGATTATCAGCTTATGCTTGGCATCTTAGATGTACTTTATTATTTTCTGGTCACTGTGACTTTCACATGCTAACACTAATCCCAAATTATCTCCTCTTGGTGCAGTACCTCACATATAATCTCACCAACAGGAAATTCTGCAACTTTTGTCTGTGCTTCTGTAATCTCTACTTCATTTCAGTGCCCCTATATTAGCTTTTCTTAGGGTGTCTCTAAGTTTAATTTTGATAGAACAAAGACTATATAATTCCCATTACAGAATGTGTTACTGCTTTCTGTGGAGCTAAAACAATCCCTGGTACATCATTTATAAGCATTCAGGTCTGATCTCATCTAGATAGGCAAGCATTGCTTTGTTCCTTGTCACATTCACTGAGTAGCAGATTTTACAGGGTTCAGTACACAGCAATAGGGGCTGGGATATCTTGTGTCAGAATCAGGTCAAGGGACTTGATCAGCTACAGTTCATTTCCAAAGTGGGGACTGATGTGGTGCAGTATGTTCCAGGAAATTGGTGGTCAAAACTCAAATTTCAGCTGTTAATAACCCATGAAATACAATTCAATACAATTTTTTTATTGAATGGTCACTATTTAATAGTTGACATTTATGAGAATCTGTACTGTGTTGATATTTAAATGTACACTGCATTTTACTGGCTTTTAGAACAGCAAACAATGTGAAATGTGCTGTTGCAACTGTATTCTTTTGGCAGTAATTCCATCAAAGGGACTTCTACCAGCCTTCTATATTTTGCCCCCTTTGCCTCAATTTTACTCAGTCTCTGATTCTAACATTATAGTTAAAATAA
Organism: Catharus ustulatus; assembly: GCF_009819885.2. NCBI lineage: Eukaryota > Metazoa > Chordata > Aves > Passeriformes > Turdidae > Catharus > Catharus ustulatus. The sequence continues at coordinate 1,855,162 of NC_046234.1, read as the reverse complement.
TACTTATATTTTGCCATGCTGTTTTGTATCTCATTGTACTTATCATAAGAAATTATGATTAAACTTAGTCTTAAGCTTAGTTCAGTAAACATATCTCCAGTTTCTTTAGATGGTTCTCTTATTACCAGATTTGTTTCAAATTTGTTTCTGAACAAGTCTCTGAAAATTTGAATATTTGGCTCTTAGTTTTTTTACACATACCTTGCCCCCCACATCCTGCAAGTAGAGCGTCTTTCTGGTTTGTAACACATCACTGACATCACTAGCCTTTCAAAATTTCTTTTCAGTACTCAACAATGGGCTGGACACCCCAAGATCCTTACTGCCCCCCCATCAATGTCCTGCTTGTCCTTTTTCCATTAGATCTTGTTGCTGAATTTTCCATGTGTTTGCACTGGACAGCAGTTGCGTTAGCGTGAGACAGGTCAGGTCTGCTGTGACTTTTATCTGCTAAGTGATTTATTTCTAAACTTATAGGTGGCTAGTATTTAGAGACCATCCTGGTCCTTCTGCTTTTCTGAAGGTTAAAAGAAGGTTGCAGCTATAGGCTGTGCCCCAAGCTAGCTGATTTAGAAAATCTTGTGTAGCTCTCCATAGCAATCTATTTTGATTGAGATACGTGGCTTCATGCTGAGGTAATGTGCAGGGGAAGGAGAGCTTGTAGTAATGAGCTCTCCTTCCCCTGCTGATTAGTATGTCCAATCCACAACCAACTCTGCTGTATGTGGCTGCATAAAACATTTTAAAATATAAGACTGATCAACACCTTTTTATGGCCATAAATCCTCAGCCAGGGATCGTGCCCTCTGAAATGCTGAAAACTTTCTTAAAATTAATCTGCACTCCTGCTATAAAGGGAGTGTAGGTATCTTTTCTTCATCTAATTGATGCTGTCTGTCTAGCTTTGTAACTATTTGGGGTTTTAATCTCTTTTAAGATGCAAGGTATTACTGCAAGTTTTAAAACATAATAAAATGCTATTTCTAATGGATAACTAGTAGAATATTTGCATTACTACACTAAAATATTAATGACTTCCTTTGTTTCCTTAGTAAAAATCTGATGGTTAAAATGCTTGGGAGTTGTTCCACAAATTCTGCTGTTTGGCTAAGTACCTTTTCATTCCATCTAATCAGGAGACACTTAAAGAAAGAAGAGAAAAAATGAGTTGCCTCACCATTTTGAATTAACCACAAAAGATACTCCTGACAAGAGCTGTAAGAAAAAGAATTCAGAAGCAATGCAGGAACAATTGCTTTTTCTGTCTGGATCTGTATGTTCTTTTATGACTAAAACGTTACTTTGACTATTGATAAAACACTAATCGAAATGGAAAATGCAGTTTTCCTCTGAATTATCTTCCTCTCTGAGCTATCTTCCCTGAGAGAAGTGCTTCCACATCAGGGGTCAGTTGAGTTCTGTTTCTTCTTGGCTTTTTAATGGGAAAGTTTTTTTACTTGTGTTTTGGGGGCTTTTGAAGTCATTTTTGTTTGGTTGATGTGGAATATTACCATCTGTACAGTCTCTCTTAGAGCAGTACCAATAAATGATTTGTTATATTACTGGGAAGAAAATTATTAAAGAATTCAGGGAAGATGTTTCTTCTAGCTTATACAGGTTGTTTTTCTATTCTTGCTGTCTAAAACTATTTGCGATAAAGGGGGAACTTGCAAAACATATGCATGTAGATGTCTGTATAGAGTTGTTGTGCCTGATTATGATTGTGATGATTAGAAAAATGTATAAAAATCAAATACAGAACAGATTGGTTTGATGTGTGATGATTAAAACTGGTTTTATCATTCTACATAAAAATTAAAAAATAGTTAAGCTTCTGACTTCCTCTTCCTGACAAGCTCTTACGTATATTACTGAATGAGTTTTGTGAGTTGTTTTCAGGGTTTTTTAATTTTGGACTTAATTTTGGACTTAATTGCCTTTTAGGCAATTTGTCAGGTGTCTTGATTTCCACTTCCTTATTGTCCCCATTAGCAAATATACAGTATATATTCATTACATGTGCCTGCTTAGATGAAGGATTACTTTTCTTTAGGTATACTTGCAAAGAGAAAACAGTCTGCTATCAGTTATTCCTGCAGTGTTAATCTAAATATACACTGCAGTACTCTGTATTGTGTTTTAATCACTAATAAACATGTCAAACAAACTTCGTTTCTAATACATCAGCAAGCAGCAATATAAAGGATATATAGCCCAATTTTGTCCAAAATCCCAACATAGTTTTGAATTGAGGGCTTATATCTCCTTCCTTGTAGATAAACTCTATCAAATACCTTGTATCCCCTCACAAAACGAGAGCTCGACATGCAGCTCTTAAATGAGAGGGGTTTTTTCCCTCCTCGAAGTTTAATATGCATTCTTCCATCCTTTTGGTTGGATGAGCTGTGCAGAGGGGTTTTGCTGGCTCGCCCTGGTGTCTCTGGGTGGCGCCAGGGGCCAGGGAACATCCCCAAGATGTGGCAGGGGCTGATCCTGCAGGTGGCTGTGCCAGGGACGAGTGCTGCTCTGCTCCCTCCTTGTGCCATTCCTCAGAGAGAGCGCTGCATCCAGTCTAGGGCAGAAACAGCCATGATTAGAACAGAGACAACAAATCATTTTAGTAGCTTGAACTATAATTTACTTGAAAAATCAACTTGAAAATATCTCATGTTGATAACTGAAATTTTTGCATTAAGGGAGGGAGGGAGGACATTACCGCCTTGTGCAAACAGGCTGTGCATTTGGGTAATCAAGAGCTGTCTGTATTAAGCTTCGTGTTACGACATGCTTCATTTAGATCTAATTTGATTCCTACTCCCAGCTCCAATCCTAGTCCTGCTTTACTACCAGCACTACAACTCTTCTGCAACTCCTGCATTGTTTCATTACCCCAGAAATTCAAACATCTGTGAGGTACCTGTAAGTCCTGCTCCTCAAGCATGCTAAGATCAAGCAAAAAGAATTTATTCTAATGGTTTGAAAAGCCACATAATGTTATGGAAGGACTACACTGTGTGATCATTCATTTAGTGTGTTGTCTTCACACTCAGAGTGGAGAAAGGATGCCAGTTCTTTGGAGTAGAGGCCAATAGCAGTTTAATCACGAGGAAAAAAAGAGAAAAGCTAGTTTTGTTAGAAGGAGAAGAAATTCTGGCATAGCTGGCAGCAAAACAGTAGCAGAATTTTCTGGATGAAGAAGTAGTGAGAATCTTCAGTGTTTTATTGACAGTAGAAGTTTAGTTGAAAGGCAACATAATATCCACTGCCCAGTCCTACAGGTATGTAAAGTCCTACAGGTATGTAAAGAAACAGGGAATCTGGAAAGTGTGGCCAAAGTGATAAATCTGGAATGGAGTAATCAAAATATTCTTTTCTAATAGGGAATTCAGGGTTTGCTGCCAACTTGAGCATGTCCAGAAATGTAGGGCTAGTAGTGCCCTATGAAGTTAGTTTGTAAGGTTTCTGTAAAATGTAAATTCAAGAACTGCAGTGGTAGTAAGGTCACTGTCTCTGCTTGCTTTATTTCATCACTTTTTTCACCTTGTTACATTATTCAGTAGTTTCTTAAAGTTCATGTTTCTTGTGAGTCTGAGGGTTTTTTAAACCTAAGTTTATTAGGTTTGGTATTTTGTAGGACTGAGGTCATATTTATACTCCAATTTAAACTTTGTGGTTAATCTGTGCGTGCTCCCTTTTCAATTCTGTGTGAATTGTGTTCCTTGCTATCGTGCTCCACTGTGAGGGTGACCGAGCACTGGAACAGGCTGCCCAGAGAGGCTGTGCAGTCTCCTTCTCTGAAGATACTCAAAATCTGTCTGGGTGTGACCCTGTATGACCTGCTCTGGGTGATCCTGCTTTAGCAGGGGGTTTGGACCACCTTCCAACCCCAGTCTCTCTGTGACTCTGATTTGTTTGTTTAATCATTTTGGGGGGTTTTGATAACAGTTCTGTATTTTTACCTCTATATTAAACAACAAACAATTTATCGTATAGTGTTGTTAAGTATTTTGACTTGTGAACATTCAAAGAAAAGCTGAGATTTTAAAACATGATTGCATAAGTTTAGCCTATGAAAACGGAACATTTTTAATTTATATGTTCAATGATGACAATGCAGATATAAATTTGTGAAATTAGTAAGTTGGTCACATACAGAACTCAGAATCAACAAGTTTCCTGCTATGAGTCTCAGTGTTACCTCCTCTGGAAGTATCTTTACTTTCTTGTTTTCATCAACATACGTGAGGGATGGATTTATATAAGCAAATATGTAATAATAATCCTCTGCTGCATGTAAACATCTGGCATACAAATTTAAAGTGCACACAGAAATTACCAGAGTTAAAACTAAATGCAGTTAAATCTGTGCTAAGCCTGAAAATAACAGTTCTGGATGTATGTATTTAAACTTTCTTGAAGTCTGATATATCAGTTTTGGCAGTGGTGAAGACAGTAGAGCCTCCAGCGTTGTTACTGCCTGTGAAAATGGCACAGGGCAAGTGCAGTGTAATAAAGTCTTGCAACTTCAGATTCCCACATATAAATTATTTCTATGCTGAGTGCTTAAAATCTAAAACCATAACAGTTTTTAACGTCAGGAACTATGGAATCATGTTGATGAGAAAGACCAGGACTGTGAAACCTTTACAGTATTTACTAATTTCTTGTCTATGACATATTGTATCACTGTTTAAAAGGATTGTACAATACATCACCAGCTACCAGAAACATCATCACCCATCATGTTCTGCATAAAAAAGCTGGACATATGAAGTAACTTGTTGCTGTATTTCTTTTGTTAAATGCCTGCTTCTATTTTAGTAAGATAGTAGTTACTTTAGCTAATTTGGGTTTTTTTTGTTTGTTTGTTTTTTATTTTTAATTGTCAGTTACCACAGACAGGTAGTAATTTTCTCTGCAGCTTCAGAAACAAGAGAATAAACAAATAGCTGATGAATACTGATGTTTTTTTCACAGAATGGATGCTTCCCCACTCCACACTGTAATTCTGCTACACATCAATTCTTAGCCAATATGTAAGAGCAATAAATTATCGATTTGTCTGTATACTTTTTATTCCTATTAATTATGAATGTAGCTGTTTGTTTTACAGCATTACTCTTTGCAAGTAAAATAATTAATTAGTAATATTCAGCTTATTAATAATGAACCCTGAATTTGCATTTTTTTCCAGAATCACTGGGAAAATGTTTTTGTCACTGTATGCAAATATGTATGCACCTCCATTGGAATGTTGTCCTTAGCACACTATGTTATTAAAAGTGAAAGAAGTAGTGATATGTGAGAAAACGTAAATGCTTTTTTGACTTTATTAATATGTACAATTTTTTTTCCATGCAAGGCCTTTAGAATGTATTTCCTGTATTAAGCAGATGTAATTTGGAGAATTTGTGGGAGGAAAGTGCAGTGAATATTTGTTTTGGAGACATGGAAAATATTGTCAGGTTTGAAATAAAGCATACTGGTTTCCTACTGAGATTCATACTTACTACTGTGTGGGCTGCTGTATTATCTGTAGAGAGTGTCTTTGTACATTGGAGAAACAAAAAGAACTTCAGCAGATTATTTTACTGAACTCATAATATATATGAAGACTCATAATGCCAGCACTTCTGCTACATTGTTGTCATTGAATAATAAATCATTGCTCTAGGGGAGATGTAGCTATGCTGATGGTGGCAGTCTAGACCTGAGCTGAAGTGGATTTTTTTGAAACAGAGCAAAAAAGTAGATAGCAGGGCTCAGCAGAACATTTTTGGGGCTAGAACCTGGTGACTAACCACAAGAAAGAAGATAACAGAAATTAGGTATAACTAAAAGTGTTCTCTTTCACAGTTCTTAGATATCCTAAGATATATCCTATGAGACTGTCATATAAGCATTAATGAACGTATTTTCAACACTCCTATTAGGTCTGAGATGCTCTATCCTAATATACAGATAGAAGATGTGTGGCTTTATTCCAGAAATGATGATCTACCTTATCCCAAGGGAGGTGTGAATGCACAGGGCTTGGGAAAAGAAGGTTTAGGGTCTATCTGCCTAAGGCAGTGCCTCAGCCACATAAGGTTTTGGGGGTTTTAAGCAGGGTTTGCTTGTTATGTGTATTTCCAAGAAAGCAAAGCTATGCTTTTGTGTTCTGTGCTTGTGCCTTGTTCTTGTCATATCTTTGGAAGTGAGATGCAAGAGTGATACACTTGCATGAGGGCTTCTGATCAGACACAGAGTCTGTCTCATCTGGCTCAAGTGACGCTCCCTTGAGACACTGTCAATGCTCTGGCCTGTTGTAAACAACTCATTAAGCAGTGATGTGTGTTGCCATATACCAGTAGTTGAGTGTAGCACTTGTAACATGAAATGGTGAGTCAAATTATTCAAGTTTAACAAATTCTTGGGATTACTTACCAAAATAATAAAAATAATCTCTTCAAATACAGTTGACTTATCCGAAAAGAAGAAAAAGATTCTGATGGGTCCAGCAGTAAAAACCCCCAACAAACAAACATAATTGTTCTGTGACTTTTGTTGTTTGCTCTATGTAGGAAACTTCTGCAATGTGCAAATGTTGATTTTGTGAAACTAATTAGCCTGTAAAGATCCAGCTGTAATAGTTGCTGGTTCAACAGACTAAGTTGAAGTTTTTTTAGTATTAACACATCCTGCACATATGGCCCACAGTTGAAGATTTGGAGCTGCTTATAGCAGCAAATTAATATTAGGGATTTTATAAGGAAGCATTTGTTGGTGGCAGTTGTGGAATCAACATGTGGTCTAAATCTGACTGGTGCTTCCAGTGCTGTTTGTGTCTGTAAGGGCGAAAAGGAAGAAGTGACTGATACTGCTCTCATTACCCTCACACTGAATGAAAATGAGGTTCAGTGTTTTAATAATCTGTTGGCTGAGGTTCTTACTTGAGAGACCTTCAGTTGATGAATGGTGACCTTGCTAGAAGGTGTAATTGCAGCAACAAAGAAATAGTGTTGGTCTTATACAATTCACTGTTGAGATATGCTTGCTCATATTTGTTTAATTATGATATATTGCTGGCATTTCCTGTATGTTTATGATGTGACAGCATCAGAGAATGAAAATCATCTTGTTTTACATCCTTTGGAAACACAGAAAGTACTTTTTAGGTTACCTATCTCACAAATCAAAGTGGACTATCTTGTAAAATGTACTTTAATAAAATAATTTTAAAGCATGTCTGTCATTGTGATTTGCATATCATGAACTGGTAAGACTTAACATTTAGATGTTTCTGTGGAAAGAGGGACAGAATCTATTTAGTATTTTCTTAATAAATTATCTGAAGTAACTATTTGTAATGGGGTGGTATTTGCACCACTTAATTAGTGACTTGTCTGAAGTTTCTTCTGTGTTCGCTCAGAGCCAGGATTAAAAAACAGGAAGAGGACAAATTTTGTGTTCGGACTTGCTTGTTTATTGAATGTTATCTAAAGTACAACAAGTTCAGCAACACTTCTAGCCACAAGCTAGAAGTGAGCAAAATGGAGATCAGCCTAGCTACCTACAAGGTCTCTTACAACTAAACAGTTAAACAGAGAAATAACACCTGTATTATTTATACTTTTGACTGAATAACCAAAGTCCCATGACCCGTACTGCAGCCCTAACTGTCTAACCAGAAACTACTGCCTGAAACTGTGAAGAAGGAAGAAGAACATCAAAAGGAGACACCACCCAAAATCCTTCATCTTGTCCCATACCTATTACTATATTATAAAAACCTCAAATTTAAAACCCTTCAGTATGTGAAATGACACACTTCTATTTAACTATACACCCGTGACTTTAACTCCATCACTCAAATTTGGATGCCTTCTCCAAGGCCTCAGGTCAAAAGCTGTTGCTTTAGAGCTAGGAGCAGCGAAAGAATACAGTAACACAGACTTCCTTCAGAAGGCAGAAGAAAGCAATTTATTACAGAAGCAATCACGCTTGTATAGACTAGATTGCAGAACCAAGGATAGAATCAAGCTCATTGGTCCAAGGAGGGTAACACCTCTTGTAAACATGCCTTTACCCAAACATCACATCTCTCACGCACTCCTGTCACAATGCCAGGTGCTAGAATTTGTTATTCTTTCCCTTCTGTTTTCCCTCAAGTAGCCTCGGAAAACTCACACTTCTTTCTTCCCTAGCTCCTTCCAGCATCCACAAAAAGCAGTGTTCTCCAGGGGTTCAGTGTCAGAAAGCACAAAAAAACAGGTTTCTGGGATCCAACAGCTACTGGGTCACAAGTACACAAGTGCTTGTAACTGACTAGTAAGGCACTTGGAGTACGTTGTTTATGTACCCGTCAGTGTGTGTGGTGAGAGACTTTCCTTAATGTGAAAGTACTGTGCTTTTGGCATAATGCAGCCACTTCTGACCTCTGTAAATGGCTCCCAGGAAATCTGGAATGTCAGAAAGTAACCAGCAGGGGGTCTGAGGGGAGATGAATGGATATTATATTACCTTGCAAAACTTACAGAGCATCAACAGCATCATATTTTGGTGGGAATCTATGCAAGGCACTTGATGGTACTTAGACTCTGTATTTGTAAAAGTATGCATAGTTAAGCACTCTTCTTCAAATATGGCAGTGAAATCAGTACTTCCACAGTGAATAAAGCAACCTAGACTCAGTGGATAATTTGCTGGTGTTGCATCCCCTTCCTTTCCAGTTTCACTTCTAAGTGGTAAAAACGGGTTTTATTAGTACTTTCTAAGGGACCCAGATACTTCCCAGCATTTTTCTCCTAGCTGAGCAAGATAATTCAAGTTTTTGCTTATGTTTGATCAAAACAAGATTTTCAGATTCCTTGTTTTGGCAATAATTTGTGACAGCATCAAGGAAGGTTGTTCTTATTAAACTTGGTGGAAAAACACCCAACATTTACAACAGGGAACTGCAGCACAGGTTGTCTGGAGAGGTTATGGATTCTCTGCTCTTTCAGTTACTCAAAGCTTGCCTGGACAGACCCTGATCAACCAGCCTAGCTCAGACTTAATGACTTCCAAGGGTTCTTTGCAACTCGAGGTGTTCCACAATTGTAGCACGGTTATTCCAGCACTAGGGAAGGTAAGGTACAGAAAGGAGTGCATTTCGCAAGACAGATCAGTAGTAGCTGATGAAAGGAAATAATTCTGCATTTACATTGCTAAAAATAGGAAATAATTCTGCAATAATATTTTTAATAAGAGTAAGACTTGGGTTTAATATTCTGCAGAAAATTTAAACCATCAAAAATAGTCAGCAAAAGCCCACAGTTCTGACGGGTGGGAGTTTTTTTGCTTTAGGCCTTAGCTGCAACAGTGGCTGTGCAAATACTGTTAGCAGCAGAGTGGTAAAATTTCAACCACTACAAGGAAGAAAGAGGCTAGAGGGGAAAGAGAAATGCCAGATATTTTCTAACTCTCTGCATCTGTTAAAAAGGTTACCCTAAAACTGCTAGTGAAGTTACTTAAATGCTTGACTTAGTGTCCATGTTCAGAGTACATACAGTAATTTCACGAATACAAGCCGCACCATTTTGACTAAGATTTTTCTCCCAAACTGGAATTGCGGCTAATACTCAGGAGCGGCTAATATGTGAATAATTTTCTGACATTTACAATCTCAGAAGTGCCAGCCAGAGTGCGGAGCCAAGCAGCTGCAAAGCCGGCATTTCGCGATTGTTACAAATTGTTACTCTGTTGCGCCGCGGGTGGAGCCTGGATCCCTGCAGGCCGCACGGGGGGGCAGGGAGAGAGGAGGGAGAGCTCTCTCCTTCCCTCCTCTGCTGCAACCCGGGGGAGAGACGGGGGGGCCCCGCGCCGCCATTGCCGCGCCTCGGGGAGGCGGCGGGGTGCTCCGTCCCCGCCCACTGCCACCGCCATGGGAGTGAGGGGGGCTCCGTCCCTGCCTGCCACCACGGGGCAGCGCCCGACCGTGGTGACCGAGCCCAGTGGCAGTGGCGGCTGGCCCCGAACGGCCCCGCCGAGCAGCAGTGCCGGACTGGGCCACCTGGCCCTGTCGGCAGCCCTGAGCGGGCTGAGCCTGCACAGCCCGAGCCGAACCAGTAAACCCTGCCCTGCTGCGGTTCTGTTACTATTTGGCAACTTTGTTGCACGCGGGTCCTTGCTGCGAACGACAGAGCGGCTTATACTCAGGTGCGGCTTATTTATGGACAAAAAATGAAATATTTGCCAACACCCAGAGATGTGGCTTATACTCAGTGTGGCTTGTATTCATGAATTTACTGTACTTTACTTTAGTGTAGGCACCTATGGTATCACACTGACTGCACACAATATAAGCTGAACTGAAGCCTAGCCACGAACCAGTCTAAAGCTTAGTAGCTGGAGTTTCAGAATTTGGCTCAATGACCCAGCACTGTAGTTCCAGCTGCTGTTTTTCTGTGGAAGTGTTGTCTTGGTAAATAAAATCTATGAACCTCTAGTAGTGGAAATACTTAAGATGGAAGTAGAACTTATGGAATAATCAGTGTGTGATAGTAAGTGTCGATTACATTTCTGATGTGCTGAGAAGCATTTGATCTTCCACATACATACTTTCAAAATCCCATTCCATAATTTACAGTTGTTTGCCTTATTGATAGATACTTTTTAAAATTTCTACAGTCACTGTACCCTTTGACTCCGTTGGTTGTGAAGCTTGAGCAGGAGAGACATTGTAGGAAAGAAATATGAGAAATGTGTAGTTTTCAGTCACAGCTCTAGTCTTACTATTTCTTTTTTACCTGTATTTTTAAAAAACAAGTTTCCATTTGACACAGTTGTTTTTAAGCTTTTTACCTTGCCTCTGGCAAAATTGAAATGCCACCATTCCAGCATATGATTTAAGCTGTTCTTCACATTGAACTCTCTGATTTTTCTCAAAGTTCATTGTTCTTTAACCTTCAAAGTGCCTACAGACTAATTTAAGAATGTGTGAAAACTGCTGCACGTAACATGAAAACTACAAAAAAAAAATTCTCTCTAGTTTGTCCTTGAGCTACATCACATGCTCCATTAATTTAAATATGTAACCAGCATTTGCATTCTTAAAAATAAATTCTTCCCTTGGGTATAGATAAATGACATTCACTTACAGAAGGGTTTGCCTGTGGATGCTAAAGTGTGATATACAGTCCTAACCATAGGAAATCACTATAGTGTTTTTTTTAAGAATACTTTGAATCTTAATCTGTATTATTTAATATATCTGAAACTTATGGGTTCATTGACATCTACCATGGAAAAAAAATACTGTAAAGAACTAGACCACATCTCCTGGAGTAACTCTGGCTTTCAGTGTCTGGACATCTAAATAATTGAACAGATATCATTTATCCCCAAAATATTAAAGGACAGGTTGTTATTTTTGGCTTAATTTAAATTAATAATTTACTCAGGTTTTACATTTCCTAGTTAATCTTATAGATTAATTACAGTAATGTCATGATTATAAGCTGCGCCCGATTATAAGCCGCACGTCCGGGTGTCGGCAGCTGTCTTGGGTTACAATACAGAGTGTGATAAAAGGTATCTATTCTATCACCATCTGTTGAGGGTGGGGGCAGTGATCCTTATCTCCGCGGGAGATATTCTGCTAATGGGCCATCCATTGAAACCAGGCAGGGCATTGTTCTTTATCTTTTCACAACCCCTCTTTCCACCAGCAAGTCATTTTCTGCTAATGGCCATTGAGTCCCACTGTGGGACTGATAAAATTACTGCATCCCATTGGAAGTTGCTCCAGTCAGGGGGAAGAGCCCAACATTTCTTACCAAAATAAACACAGAGGTTTTGGGACACTAAGGTAGTCCCTTTCTCCACTGACTCCAGAGGAAAACTGGATTTCTCCACATCCCCACTGGACCTCCAGAGGGAAACTGCACCTTGTACAGGAGCACTGCTCCAACTGAGCCACATCTGTCACCACAGGAGGATGCAACTACCATTTAATGGGACTACTACCAACACCCTGCCTGACGGGGTGTCAGGCTGTACTCTGACTTTGTCAGGGTTTAGAGTTTGTTTCTTTGTAGTACTGTATTTCTATTTTAATCTCCCTAGTAAAGAACTGTTATTCCTAATTCCCATATCTTTGCCTGAAAGCCCCTTGATTTCAAAATTGTAATAATTTGGAGGGAGGGGGTTTACATTCTCCATTTCAAAGAGAAGTTCCTGCCTTTCTCAGCAGACACCTGTCCTCCAAACTAAAACAGCAACTTTTTGTTCTTTGTCCATATATAAGCCGCACCTGATTATAAGCCGCACTTTGGGTTCGGACCAAAGTTTTAGTCAAAATGGTGTGGCTTATAATTGTGAAATTACTGTAATAATTTACTGAGGTTTTACATTTCCCAGTTAGTCTTATAGACTTGTTTAATTACTCTTCAGATGGTATTGCAATTTGGGAAACAGACATGCAACAAGAGACAGCGGGTTCATGCACCACAGCCAACTTTTAGCAAGTACAGAGCTGCTCAATCTCCATTGGCTGAACCAGCTGTCACTCAACCAGCCAGCCAATAGCTGCGCTCGTCCCAGTGGCCCAGGCCTGCTGTCGGACTGTCCTCCCTGGCCAAGTTACATAACTGAGGTTCTTACATTATCAATCACATTTCAGTTATAGAGCTGGAATTATTTATAACTGTGAGGCCTTCAGGCCAGTTGTAGGCCACCACAGAATGGTAAAGAATTTTTGAGGCTTATAGCTAATTATTTTTAACTGAATTCCTGTTTTAGCTATTTATATCAGTAAACTGTTTTATCCCAGATGATGAATAAACAGGGGATATGCAATAATTCCCCTTTTCTCTAAGTTGTTGTTGTTGCCTTTCAACAGAACTGGTGAAAAATCTCCTCCTTCCTTCTTATTCAGTGAGGCATTTACTTTTTTTTTTTGCTGTGACTGCATAATGAATGCCTGCTGAGACAGTGTGTGTAGTGCATATTTGTATGCATCTAAACCATGGGAGCTCAGACTTTAATCATAGGTCTCTGTGCACATGGAAAAAAAAAGAAGTTAAGTAGGTGTTCTGCTTATATTATGGCATTCTCCTTGGGAATTGTTACGCATTTCATATCATATGTAAAAAATAGGTTTTTTTTTTTAAACTTCATTTGATTTCATGTTGGTATGTGACTCAATATGAATCTCAGAAGACACCTGACCAATTGAATACGTGATTTATAAATACAAAACTATAATACACCATTCAGGAAAGGATTAATATTCCGTTTTTTAAAAAATCCACTTGTTTAATTGTGTTCAAGCTTTTTGTATTTGTTCTTTGGCTTTTAAACAAAAACTTGAGTCTGCTCGATGCTTAGTAATTCTTCACAGGCTTTGTATACAGGTGTGCTATTCAAATTCGGTCTAGGTGCCCCGGTGCAGATGACTTCCACATTCTGTAGTTCTTTTGAATTATAGGTTAAAACCAGAAAATTTCAAAATCCCATTCTACCATGAAAGTTTGTTCTTGGTATCTGCATATGCTGATGCTATTATGAGCATTGAGGGCTTTTTCCAGTCTAGCTGGATGCCAGCGTGTCTAAAGAAGTAACTCTGTTATTGTGTCGCCTGAGGCATTATAGTGAGGGCACCATCTTGGACCTCTAATTTCTCAAAACTGGGAAAGTGAGGAGTTTGGATGAAAATTCAACTTTCTAAGCAAAATGCAGTTGAAAAATTAAATCTCAGTGTGTTCAATGCCTATGGATTCTCTTGGAAATATCAGTAAAGATGTACTGAGTATCCCTGTTAGGCACAGAAGGTACCTTTCTAGACCTTACTGATTTCTTTGGTTAACAGGACTTAAAGAAATTAGCAAACAAATAGCCAGAGTTTTAGTTCTTAGCTAAATTTCATGCTTTCTAAAGGATGGATTCTGCATTGGTTTGAAAATCTTGTCTTTCTGTGGGTTGATTCTGTTGAGGGGACACACAGAGCACTCACTCTAGATGACAGCCCCAGCAAATGCTGTGTGGAAAACTAATCAATTTATGGGGTCTGCAGGAAAATAACTACCAGAATCAGCAGGCCTCTCTGACAAGGCTTAAATTACTTTAGCTTTTGTAAAAGCTTTTGATTACACAGCAGCTGCCAAGATCTAAACAACCCCACCCACTTCAAGGCAGTTTTTCTAGTTACACACTTGGCAATGTTTGTAATTTTTCATCCATTGCCCTAGGCACAATAAAAAGGTTTGCATTCTCTTTTTTTTGGTGGGGGAGAAGGGAAATAGTGACATATAATTGAGAGATAACTTTCACAGGACAGCTTCAAAGAACTGTGTGTGCAGATGAAGAAAATTCCCTTTTCTTTGCATGCTGTGACAAGCAACTATTTTCATCTTCTGGTGCCATCTATTTGGGAGCTGACTACCATATCAATACAGCATATTCAGCAGGTACAAGGAATGTAGTGAATTTGTATTTTTCTCACTAATATCACTTCGTTATTTTACTGTTTTATAATCCAACTACATTTTCACAGAAAGATAGGTACATATTATATTAAGAGATGAAAGATTTCTTATTGATGATAATCAGTTTCTAGTTAGACTGTGGGGTAGGAAATTGAAACTGTTAGGTAATTTTGTTTGGGCATTGAATTGCACCTATATTTTTCTGTCAGATTTATAGAAGTTTATATTCTCAATGCCAAGAAGTCTCTGAAATTAATATTAATATAGTTATGGCAGACAAATGCTATGATTCAGTTAACATACAGTGAATTCTGGTGTTACTTTAAATATTAGTGTTAGAACAAGAAAGTTACTGTTTGCCCCCAAATGAAAGCGTTTGCAGCAGATAACAACTTCAGATGTTTATTTATCGAATGAAAGCCGAGCTCTCAGCTAGTCCCTTTTAGAGCAGTCAGGTTTCATTAGCACGTTTGATATCTCACAGGTTTTTGTCTAGCTACAAATGCCTTTACATTGAAGACAGGAAAACAGGCGTTGGTTTATTCTCTCACCTATATTCACAGGATGAAAGTGCGTATGTTCAGAGATCCACTGCCTGGAGCAATGCAATGAGAGAAGTTTAAACTCATAGCAGTGCAGTTTGGTTAAAAAAAAAGGAAAAACTAACAGCTTTTGAACATATTAAAGATGCATTTATCACTGCTCTGCTTTAGGGATTAAGAGAATGTTATTCTAACTTGTGCACAGGTTTGTGTTGGCTGTGAAAAACTTGCTTTGTAATTTATGCACTGCCATTTTTCAGGAAGGCACTCAGTAGTGTTGCAATGTGCAAATATGTTTTGACTACTTTCTAAGGAAAAAAAAAGAAAATTAATGGGACAGGATTTTTTTCCTTAAACTAACATGTAAATTAATCACCTTCTGAGATGGTTCTTTGAAAATTTTGAGTCGTTTTAGTACAAGAGCCTTTTCTGACTCAGTACAATGGATGAGTGAACCCATTGTCAAAACTGCATTTACTATAATATGACATCCTTTTAATGTCTTTGTCATCAAATCAAGATCGAATGCAAAAAGCTAATGAATACATTTGGTACTCAAGTGTATTTTCCAAGGGCGAAGTTTTCATTTCAATGGAAAAAAAATTATAGATCTACACTCTAACACTGTGGCTCCTCCGTTTCTAAACTTCCCTTTCATAAGGAAATACCTTGTGGAATTTGGCAGATTTGTCCTTATCTATGAGATAAAAACCATATATAAACTATAAACCTGTTGTAGTTGGTTTTGGTACCGAATTAGCTGACTTTCATTGCTACTGAATAGAAATGTGTAGGCTGGCTGCTCATAGAGTTAATGCTTGAAATTCCAAAAATAACAGTATTGAAGTAGACCACTTCAAAGGAGGTTATTCATCATTAGACAGGTTTTTGACTGTTTGTTGACTGTTGATGTTCACACTCTTCTACATTTGCACTGTTCTTTGAAATCACAAAAGAGGCACATACTTTGTAAAGAATGTATTTTATGCTTAAAAGGCAGGTGCAGTGACTAAATCATAATTTTGTAATTAAGAATTACGAATATCCTTGGGAAATATGGATTACTTTGAATGTGAAGGAGAGATGGCTTCTAGTATATGATGAGGAAGTATTATAGTAATATTTCAAATCTTTGCTTATTGATCTGTGTGTCCCATACAGTGCTTCTTAAGTAAATAGTAACAGAATGATGCATCTTATGTCTGTACCAGTGTTGTCTGGTATCACCACTAAATTTTCAGAACCCTCTGCCAGATAAGTTTATAAGTTGTCATGGTTTAAACCCAGCAGGGCCACTCACTGGAGGTGAGAATCAAAAGGGTAAAAGTGAGAAAACTGAGTCGGTTGGATGAAGTTTAACAGGTAAACTAAAAACCATATACACAAGCAAGGCAAACCAAGGAATTCATTCCCCACTTCCCATGGCAGACCAGAGCTCAGCTATCCCCAGGACAGCAGGGCTCCATCACTGTAACAGTGGCTTGGGAAGACAAAACACTGTCACTCAAAACACAGCCCCTTCCTCCTTGTCCCCAGATTTCCATGCTGAGCATGGTGCCATGTGGTCTGGGATGTCCCCTGGGGCAGCTGGGGTCAGCTGTCCTGGCTGTGTCCTCTCCCAGCTCCTTGTGGAGCCTCTTGCTTGTGGGGTGGGTGAGGAGCAGGGAAGGCCTGGCCTCAGGGTAAGTGCTGCTCAGCAATAATGAAAACAACTCTGAATTATCAACCCTGTCCTCAGCACAATTCCAAACCACAGCCCCATACTAGCTTCTGTAAAGAAAACTAACTCTATAGAATCATTAAGTTTTGATTCTGTCTTCTCTCTGGTCCTTCTGGGCTAGCTCCGGACCAGGGGAAAGTTGTATTTCAATTAATTTTCTGGACTTTTCAGTAAATGTAGGTTAACAGGGAACTAAGATCACAAAAGGCTATTGAATATTGTAAAGCATGTGGAGCATGGTTGCTTAGAATCTGAGAAATGTGTTGAAGATATTGCATTAAGATTTACAATGGAGTAAAAGCAAAAAGAAGTATGTGGAAAAAAGTGGTAACAGATACCTGTGCTGCTGTACAGGGATGAAGAGTCCCATAGGGCTTTCCCCAAATGGTTGGTAGTTTATGTGGATCTATGTCATTATTGTCTCTGTGGAAGTGGCATGTATGGGAGTAATGTTATGATTTTGTGAGTAGATGGAAATGTCTGGAGTCTTCATATTTCTTTCATCCCAGTCACTTCATACTTGATGTAGGCATGGTGCTAAGCATTGTACAGGAGTCGTTTCCTGTAAGTACTGAGCATGTGTTATTCCCCTTGTACTGCCTTAGTGCTGTCACCTGCCAGTGGTGCCATTCCTTTTAAAGAATCAGGAAAATAGTTTTGGAGTGCTTGCTTCTTTTTCTCTGGGAAATCACACAGAATTCTACTGGACACATACAGACCTATTCCCAAAACCTACATGGATAATAACATAAACCCACCTCTAACACCCCTTCCTTTCCATAGTCATAGATTAGTAGTAAGAGAAATGAAGGGATAAGTGTTAAAATATCCTCAGTAAACTGTTGTTCACATTTATGTCTTCATGATAGCCAGCCTAACAGATTAACAGTTCTGTGAATTACAATGAGATATGGAGGTGAGTTAATTGAACTTCAGCCCAGAGAAGACTGAAGAAATAACCATTGTCTGAAGAAAGTAACCAAAAGAAATAGATGAATAATGATTTCCTCTAAAAGAAATGTGGGGCTGCCAGTTTGTTCCTGGGTTGCACTTAGTTATGTAAGATTACACTTATACAGCAGCAGGAGACCACGGATGCCTTTTGATCCCTTTGTTCTCCCTAACTTCTAGTGAAATATAACTTGGCGAGCTTTTGGACTAAATATTCTGAGTATTTTGAACTCAATACCTGAGAGATTTAATTTCCCTAGGCAGCAGTTATTTGTACAAGAGGGGACACTTGTTGAACTGTGATATGGCTCAAGATTCCACCTCTGGAACTAGAGACAGCACCTGTTCTTTTTAAGGGCATCCTGCGGTAATCATTGTCCCAGATTTTCAAAGGCAGGATTTGGGGTTGAAGGCTGTGAAATGGTGGTGTTTCTGGTGGATTCTAAGTGTTACCGGACTTTTGTTATTTATAAGTAGGCCATGGCATTCTTTATTTTCCAATAAAGAGTTTTATTTGTAATTGCATTTTTATAGTTATTCATGATGGTTAGGCAGACTATAGTTCCAGCTGTCTAACCTTTGAATAGTTGTTCTGAATTAATTTAAATATATTTTTATGTAAAAAGAAAACTGGTAATGATTTATCAGCTGATGAGAAAAGCTAAATTTCTAAATTTCTAAAGCATACCTTACACTGATAGTAGAAATAGTGCAGGGTGAGAAGTGGGATGCACACAGCCCTGTGCTTGTGGTGATGCCATGGAGGACCAGCCTGAAGATGTTCAGTTGTCAATTAAAATGTCAGTATCAAGTGTGACAGTGGTTTGTTGGAACAGAAGTTTGGGAACCAGTCTGTATCAAATTGAAAGCCTGCTGATATTTTAGATATGTGAATTATGGTACTTAGACTTGACAACTTTGTGAGGTGCTCCATTTAATATTCCTAGTTTTACAGACTCTGCAAGGAATTCTGAAGGATTTTTTTTTCAATAAAGTATAGGTCTCTAGTTTATTAGCCCGATACCAAGTTCTGAAAGGTAGGCATAGCATTAGTTTTTAATGAAATGTCTTGTAATAACCTTATGGATATTGTATTCAGTTTGTTTATGTGGCATAATAAACATATTCTTAATTTAGAGGCATGAGCTTTACATTGCATGTACTTTTTCACAAGACTGTTTCAGAGAAGATGTGAAATGAACATCTTTATTTTTTATACCATCACCACTTTTACTCTGATATATATTTAATATAAGCAATGATTAAGGTGAAAAGTTAATACTAAATAGATACTGGTTAATATATTAATGATACAGATACTCCTGCTTTTGAAGAAGCTGAAGCAAATATGGGTTGCCTTTTCTCTTACTTTTAGGCAATATTTTAATGGCAATCTTCATGCTGAACTTGGATCTGCATTAAATAAAAAGATGGTAATTTCTTCCATTTTAGCTATATTTCCCTCACGCTGTTTTACCTTTTGTCCTTCATCATGATGCTTTTCTGCTTTCTGGGTTTGTTTAAACACATAAATCAAGTGTTTCTAAATTAGGTCTTATTCATTGTGTTTTGAAACCCAAGTGTTGGGTATTTTTACAGAAAGTCCTTGATTGTCAAGAGCTTATAGTGAATATTAGGAGAGACAGAAGTTACAGTAATTTCACGAATACAAGCCGCATGGACTATAAGCCACATCTCTGGGTGTTGGCAAATATTACAGTTTTTGTCCATAAATAAGCCACACCTGAGTATAAGCCACTCTGTCGTTTGCAGCGAGGACCCGCGTGCAACAAAGTTGCCAAATAGTAACAGAACCGTGGCATGGTGGGGGGTTTACTGGCTCAGCTAAGGCTGTGCAGGCTCGGCCCGCTCGGGGCTGCTGACAGGGCCAGGTGGCCCAGCTCGGTGGGACTGCTTGGTGGGGCTGCTTGGGGTTGGCCGCCGCCTCTGGGCTCACTCGCCCTGGCCCGGGGCTGCCCTGCGGGGGCAGGCAGGGACGGAGCACCCCCCGCTCCCGCCGCGGTGGCGGAGGGCGGGGGCGGAGCACCCCACGTACCCCACGGGCCGCGGGGATGGTAGCACGGAGCCCCCGCCTTCTCCCCGACCTGTGGGGATGTCAGCACAGAGCCCCCTGCCTCTCCCCCGCCTGAAGGAGGGAACTCCCCTGCCTCCCTCCCCCCCACCCCGCGCTGCCGGCGCTGAGCTGGCCCCACCCGCCATGCAACTCAGTAACCAATTTGTAACAATCGCGAAATCCTGGGTTTTACTGGCAGGTGCTCAGCTCGGCACCCTGGCTGGCACTTCTGGGGTTGCAAATGTCAGAAAATTATTCACATATTAGCCACTCCTGAGTATTAGCCACATTTTCAGTTTGGGAGCAAAATTTTAGTCAAAATGGTGTGGCTTGTATTTGTGAAATTACTGTAATCTCACCATTTTAAGCCTTAATTTTCTATCATAACCTTTCTTTTAATATTTTTACTATGCCCTACTTGCTTAGTCCTAAGATAAAGAATAAACAAACAATGTTACCAGAATTTATCCATCCTTAACATTTTTTCCCTCAGTTACCTTGTGGTGAACAGCCATTCTTAATTCTGCTTCCTTTTAAAACCTCTGTTGTAAGGACTTGAGCGTTGACAGATATCTGTTATAAACATGAGTTTTATTTCCCCATCTATGAATTAACCTGCATGGAAATGCTTGTGCACCTCTGTGATACTCAGTATGAAGAATGTGAAACAGGAAAATTGTACATTGTTTTTGCTGTGCATTACAACATGCAATTCAAATGTTCTTACTCAGAGAACATCTCTTTCTTTTTTTGAAGCATGTAATAAATCTGACTGTGTACTCATTTGGTCTTTGAAAACAAAGTGGTATCCTCTAGACGTGAATAGGTTTCATAATATAAGATATGAAGCAGTTTGTACAGATGCTGTTTTTAAACTCTTGTCTCTGTTATTTTGATGTCGCCAAAGCTTCTGTCTCCCTTTCCTCAGCTGTCAATGCCTTGAATTCTTCTGGGTATTATGAGAATCAATCTACTTTGTTTTCAACACAGCAAGATGCAAGCAAGAAATTAAAAAGTTTCTAAGAGAAAGTATTCATGTTGGACGTCTCTACATTCAAATTGTATATTCTGTTATTATCTGTGTACCTAGTTATCCCAACTTTGATCCAAGATGCAGTTGGAGAGAGACAAATTGAATTGAGAAAGAACATTTAAAATTAAAATTAATTGTATCAAAGAAAAGGATAAAATTGTTTTATTTAAATATATTCATGTTTATACATACATACATGAAACAG
Organism: Catharus ustulatus; assembly: GCF_009819885.2. NCBI lineage: Eukaryota > Metazoa > Chordata > Aves > Passeriformes > Turdidae > Catharus > Catharus ustulatus. The sequence goes on along the minus strand of NC_046234.1, from coordinate 1,834,190 downwards.
TTAAGCAGAAAATATCTAGCTGGTTTGATGGTGAAATCTTTTAGAAAAAAATTCTTCTGGAACAGTATTTTCTCATAATCCATTTCTGCTAAAGATAAGGTGCAGGTATAAAAATCTATTGAAACTTTCCTTGGTTATCTTTTAATTATTTTTTTAATTTATTTTTTAGAATAATATATAGATAACCTTCAAAGAGCCAGAAAAGATATGTATGTGGTGCACAATTCTGGGAAGTACGAATTCTGTAATAGAAATTCAGGATTCATTTGTTACTTTATTTAGTATCTATTTATGAGCTCCTTAGGAACATGTGTTTGTCTTAGAACATTTTTCTCTCTTCAGATACTGTCCACTCTCACGGGCAAATCACCAAACACCAGATTTAGTTTTTGACATTTCTTATGTAAAAATTAAAAAAGAAAAACACCTAAAAACACCTATTATAACAAAACCAAATATTTTAATGCCATTTATAATAAAAGACACAAAAGTTTACAAAGTTAATGTTTAAAAGCCTTTTGCAGCTTCAATCTGCTGTTCCACACAGACCTGGGACACCTGAAGAGCTGAGTGGATGTAACCCTCTGCTTAAGATAAAGCAACCTCTGTTACTTTTGGTTTATGTAAAATTAGACCTGGACATACAGAAGTGTTCCATTTTTGTTTGTTTCTAGGGTGTTTTGGCAGCAGATTCTTAGTTCTTTTCTCTGAACCACTGACTCATGGAAATGTCTGTGCAGCTGTGGCTCAGGGAAGCTGAAGTTGAGCATTGGCAGCCAAAGAAGGTAACAGCTTTTGCCAGGCCTTCCTCTCTACCAAGGGACTCTGACAGGGATCGGTTCTCCTTGTGTCTTCCCTCAAGTCTGCTCCTCTTAGCTGAGCACTAATTAAGCGGACTCTTCCTTTTTTGTTTCTCCTTTGAAGTCTCGTTTGCCTCTGGGAGAGGCTGATTAGGTACCCAACAGCCCATGAGCTCCTTCCAGATTCATATAATGGGGTCTACAAGCCCTGCATTATGCCTCTGCAAAATCATCCCATTGGGAGCAAAAGGACAGAAAGGTTATGGAAAACAGACTAATAATCTCCTACCCCTCTCCAGTATTACCCACATCCTTTCATATGTACAGTCTGTCAGGCATCACTGTGACCACCCCAGCACCAGAAAAGCAGAACCTGTCTATAGTGCCAGATTATTAGAGCTGCTGATCACAGAAGAAATCCCACTGAAAAATAATTCAGAGAAGACTGTGTAGGAGTGAAACTTTACATAAGCAACGTTTCCATGAATTTTAAGAATGGTTTAAAGGGCTGTAAGTGACTATTCATTATATCTGAGTTAATGGTATGGCCTTTTTTATGCTTCTCTCCTCTACTTTATTTGCCCCTTTCAGCTTTGCTGATCGTACCAGAATAGAGTTAGTGGGGAGACTGAGAGGCAAAGAAGTGTGGAATCATCTTAAGCACACACCATTGTAAAGTATCCAAGTTATTTTATATATGTGTTACATAGATTATTTCCTCTGCATACATTCCCTAGTGATTAAAATGCAGAGTGAGGGATCTCCTTCAGGGAGGCTCTAGACTGCTTACCCTGCTGTGTGCTGATTATTCCATTGTCTTGAGAATTCTGCTAAGAGCTGTAGAAATTAAATTAAAATGTAGTCACTGTTTGGTTAAGAGTATCTTGTATGCCATGAGACGCTACTGAAAAAAGATCTAGAAGTATGGTCTTGTCAGCATTTATATTTTTTTCCTTTCCTGGTATAAAATGTCTTTTTTCATCTGTGGCAGTGGTAGATTACTTATTTACAAATACATGACAATCCTTCTCTCAAGGTTTTTGTTTCATTACTGAGACTTTAAGACAAAATTCTGTACATTCTTTCTAGATATATAACATAAAACTACTCTGAAACAATTTCGTTACATCTAATCACTTCCTTGAATGTTAGTTATTTCAACTACCTGAAAAACAGACACTGGGAATGAATCTTCAGAACCTGAAGTTGGTAAGCAGTGAACATATTCAGTGCCTTGTTTTATATTTTGTTTGTAGGCAGTTGAACTTTGTTTGACTTTAGTGTATTCATTGTAGTATTAATTAATGATAAATCTACCTAAATTAGTCCAGTATAAGTCAAAACAGCCTGAAGAAATAGTGCTTGTGTTCTGAAGCTTACTGTACAGCATGGCTGTGCTGCCATTGACAATGCTTAGTGCCTGCAAGGCCATCCAGCTGGAACAAAAAAGGTAGGAGTTTGGCATGTGTATGGGCCTCTGGCCATCTGAAGCACTTGAACTAAAACTTGGTTCTGCTGTAAATATAACTGGAAATTATTACTCAACTGGTCCATATAGCTTAGAGCTGCTTAGAATATAATACATGCATCCTGTTCAGCATCAATTTCAAACCATTCATCTGCATTTCATGCCAACTGATACAGCCATGTTTGTTGCAGTGTAGTGTCAGACCCTCAATGCTGTTCTGGTCCTTTGTTTTTTAGAAAGAAAATTCAGAGGAAAGGTTTTCAGTCAGTAGTGAATATATAGTCTGAAGTGATCTTTAGTTCGGTAGTTCCAGGGTAAATGACCACAGCAAGAAAATACGGAGAATCATATATGAAAGTCCTTTGAATTACATTTTATATTACAAGATGTTTATATTACAGGATGTCTGCCTGATAAACAGCATAGACAAATGTAAGGTGGAGAATATACTGAATGTAGAGGACAGGATTACTTCTATAACATCATTTTCATGAGACCAGGTAGAAGGTAGTGATTGGGAGAGCTTTGTGGAGAGGGTGCACATACAGAAAAAAGGGAAACCGGTTCTGGTAATACAGATAACAATTTAGGGGAAGTGAACAGTGTCAGCAGAGGGGTTACTGTCATGCAAAATACAGCAATAGGAGAAACAACAGATAGTGGCTGCTGAGAAACTTGTTCTTGCTGGGTAGATGTGGTGTGTTTTCTGTTCTAGGAGCATTATTAGATCTGCACAGGCATTCTCCAGAAAGGCATCTTTTTATACAAAGGGGAAGATATATTTTTCCTTGTTGAAGTGTCCAAATGATTAATTTTAAAACCACAGAATATAATGTAATATTTGTATGTATAAAATACAAAGAGCTGGACATTAAAAGGGAAATAGATTTTTTATTTGAGGAACTAATTGGGAGGAAGTTTGTGAAAGTACTCTGATAAGAAAAAAACCATTCAAGTAACAAATTATGACAGTTGTTTTCTGAGGAGTGTGTGGCACTGTAGTTGGAGCAGTCAGTAGCAGAGGATAGACGTGCAAGCAGTAAAATAATGTAAAGGTCTGAATTACGCTACACAAACCCTCTAAACTGTCATTTAATCTGAACAGCGATTTGCATTTTTCTGTCTTTCTACTTAACACTTCAATAGGATGTGACATGATTTTAGGGGACTCAGGAAAGCAGAGATTCTGACTGAGAGTGGAGTACAGAATATTCACAAAACCAGTTTTTTCAACCCCTGGATGAAGATTGTCCAGCCAGATGAGTCTAATTTATGCAGAAAAGAAAGTGTGCTATTTGTTGAAAAGTCTGTTCTCTGCTACCAAGCTTGAATGATGTATTAAAGGAAGAGGAAGAGTTTCACTGAAGTCACATTTTAAAATCAGCATAAGGGCTACAATTCTACAAAGATTTCTGCTGAACAGGAGGCAGTCCACTGGGTCTGGATGTGTGTTCTGTTTTTTCTTTAGTGTAGGAAGATGGTGAATCTTTCCCTTGCTCTGATTTCTTCTCATACAGAAAATACACTTAGACATTTATGCACTTATTACTTATTTCCCCATGTATATCCTATGACGATCTTTTGTTGTGTGCTTGTAGAACCAGTGGTAAATCTTTTCCTCTGCTTAGTAAAGCAGCTTACCTTATGTGCATGGCATTTCCAGCTGGAAAGAACGTATTGTCAATGCCTCAGGCTGTTGCTTCTCTTTCTTGCTTCTACAACTATCCCTGTAAACAAGAACTATGTCTACATTTTTATATTTAAATTTTGCCAGAGGGCTTTTGTATTCCAATTGCAAGAATCTGTAGTTGGAACAGACTTCTAAATATATTACATAAATGTGAAGTTACGCTATATGATTCCGTGATTGAGTATTTAATTATTTTATGTTTGGGGTTTTTCCACAGGCAGGTGCTTCTAGTACATTAAATACATTTTTATTTTTGCTTTAAAAAAATGTTTTATGTTTGAATAATATATCTACCCTTACAATTAATAACAGTGTATTTCAGACTATCTCCTTTCCTAGACACTTTTATATGTGCAGGTTGTGAACATACACTGCACTCCTGTTGAAGTGGTAATGATTTTAACAGTTCAAAGCACTGGAAGCAGCAGCTCCCTATTCATATCTCAGTTTGCTGTGAGCTGGACAAGCTTGCTAGTGCATCCCTGAAGCTCAGACCTCAAGGCTGTATTTGGGATCCAGTTTAACCTGAGGAATCTCATAGAAGTGCCAAATTGTGTGTGTCCATACATATCCTGCTGCCTGGAACATGAGTCAGACTCAACTGTGCTTCTAAAGTTTCACACTGTAACCGTAAAAGGAGATAACCAAATCACAGCTGAGCCAGCAGAGGCTTTTGCAGTAGTGATAAGAACAGGCTCCAAGGCAGCAGTGGTCACAAGAACAGCTGGTTAGTTGGACATATGTTGAACATGTGAAAGTCTGTCTGGAGAAAATGGTAGCAAGGAGATCTTCTGACTGTGTCTCTTAAAGGATAAGAGAGGAGGTTTGGGGTATGTTTGTTAACTCTTTCTCTATCACTACATTTTGTACTTCTGTTCACTCATTCAAGAATTGTTATTTCAATTCTTACAACTTTTGTAAATATATTTTCAATATGTGAGAACAGTTGAATTACATTATAGATCTGTCTTTAATTTTTTTCTGGTTTATTCTAAGTGTTATTTTTTAAATGAAAAAAAAATCTGTATTTTATGGAATATATTGGTTGTGACTGAATTCCACTTCAGTGATTTGAAACATTTTCATTATGTTTAGTTTGTCTCTGGAGCCATTGAGTTAGTTCCAGATCCAGTATTAAATCTTTCTGGTAGTATACTCCCTGGCTAGCCTGAGATATTATCCTAAATATTTAAGAGAGGGAACTTTTCTAAATCTTAGAAGATATGAAGGATAATCACAAGATTGAAGATGAACACAATTTAATTCTGCTTTGAGGTTTGGGGTTTTATTTCTAAAGCAGCAACAATTTTAGAAAATCACAAACCCACAGGATGGCCAAAGTGGGCAGGCACCTCTGGAGCTCAACCAGTCCAACCGTGCTCAGAGCAAGGGCAGGTACAGTCCAGGGCTGCAGTGTGTTGGCTTTGCAATACCTCCAAGAGCACAGACCACACAGCCTCTCCAAGGAGCCTGTTCCTCTGTTCAGTCACCCTTTTCTTGGTTTAAACTATGTTTTAACAGTGTTGAATGGAATTGATGGAATGGTAAACTTATGGAGGCTTTCACTTTCAAGTACCACTTGGTTTTTATTAACATCTAAATGTCACTCGTGGTCTTAAACAACACTTAGTATTTAACTGAAAATTTCTGCTGATATTGCAGCTATTCTGAGCATAGATACTGCCATTGCATCTCCTACAAGGAAATTGCTATAACAATATTTTTTTTTGGTCATGACAATGCATGTTTTTAGTTCTTGATGTATTTAAAAGATTATTAAGTCGTTGGCATGCTTGGAAGGAATTTCAATATTAGCATTTCCACACATGCAACAAAAACGATTTTCATGCAGTCATACTGATCTGGTCAGTATAACACAGGAAGTCACCAGCAGACAGCAATGCAACCCAAGTGTCCTTATTACCTCTTACCTTGAACTTACTGACAAACTAATCAAAAAACAAGTTGTCACAGTGTTGTACAAAGTTATGTGGCTCTTAGCGTAATTTCAAAGAAATGTGAAATTCCTCCATGCAAAATAATGTAAAATCTAGGCATATCTTTTCTTACCCAAAATTATCCAAAAGTAAGTTAGAAATTTGGGGTCCATCACACAGAAAGGACACTGATATGTTGAAGTAAGTCCAGAGGAGGTGATGGAGATATGGAGTATCTCTGCTGTGAGGAAAGGCTGAGGGAATTGAGACCATTCAGCCTGAAGATGAGAAGGCTCTGGGTGACTGAATTGTGGCCTTGCAGTGCCTGAAGGGAGCCCACAAGAAAGATGGAAAGGGACTTTGTACAAGGGCCTGTAGTGACGGACAAAGGGGAATGGCTTCAAACTAACAGACAGTAGCTTTAGATTAGATGTTAGGAAGAAATTCTTCCCTATGAGGAATGCAAGGCCCTGGCAAAGGTTTCCCAGAGAACCTCTGTATGCTCCATCCCTGAAAATGTTCAAGACCAGGCTGGATGGAGCTCGGAGCAACCTGCTCTAGTGAAATGTTCCCTGCCCATCAAAGTGGGTTGGAACTAGATAATCTTTGAGGTCCCTTCCAACCCAAACCATTTTATGGTTCTATGAAAATACAGTATTTTGTTATTTCTCTGTATAGACAATGCTGTGCTCTTTGTATACCTAAATTTTGTTTGTGTTAAAATACTTCTCTTGGAACTGTTCAGTCATGGTCTAAAAATAGGTTGCAGTTGGTACTACCATGTAAATTGTCAACCCAGATTTATATTTTAAACTTACATTATTTCCTCTTTTTTTTTTTTCTTCCATATGTCTTTGCTACATAGTGAGATGGATGAGCAAAGTAGTGATAGAAGGGCAATTTGTATGGCCAGAACTTAGTGGCGTTTGAGTTCTTGCAGTTAAAGCCAAAGCCATTAGATGGTGCCATACTGTAACCAGAATTTTCTCCTTCTCTGCTTAAAGCCAGCTGTGTTATATCTGGCAGGATCTTAAATGACTAAGCCTATTCTTCTAGGGCAGTGCCTTGCATTGGTCAACCTCAGTCATTATACGCAAAACCCAGGCAATAAATTAAATCCCTAGAATTTTTTATTTATTTCAATGAAAAGACTGCAACATCCTGAAAATTCAACAAAAGAGAAGGCAATGGCAGGACAGATTTACTGTCCCTTTTTGAGTTGAAAGCACTGTGCAATCTAAATGATTTACTTGTTTACTAGCCCTGCATGGTGCTGTCTCCTGGGTTATCATTCACCTAAATGGCCAATGTAGGACAATGAAAATGATAGTGCAGTTACAAATTCGCAGCAATTTACTGGTTAGAATCTCAAACTGGTAAATTATTTAATTTCCACTTTTTCACTTACTGTTGAAGGTTGAAAACTTATATGTGGAATGTTAAAAAGGAAAATAATTTAGCAGCTTTGGAAGTCAAGTTGTTAAATTGTAGTGATAATAGAGTGGGCTTTATTGTGCATGTAGATGTAATAGACAGTCTTTTGTACAGCATCAGACTTACTACTGTGTGATATTCTGATAAAAAATTAACACTCTACAATATCAGCAAAGCCCATCTTAAGTGGATAAAGTGCTGGTTAACTGACAGTTATCAAAAAACAGCTTTTAATAGGGAATCATCATGTAAATGGGAGAGTTTTTACCTTGTTTGTGTGGGGATGGTAGCAGGTCTGATTCTCTGTATTTCTACACATATAGATAGATATAAAATCATCACGGGTACCTAAGGTTGATGTAAAAATTGTTTGGGTGGCAGGTCATGACCTGGTCAGGGCACCCATGAAGAGTAGTTTGTTTTACTCTGTGACATCAGACTGTGCAAACAAATCTACCTATTCATTTAGTACAGACAAATGCAGACTCATGTAACTGGATGGATAGGAAAAGGCAACACAATCTATGTTAAAATGGGGGCTGTGTTCTGAGAAGTGAAAATGGAAAATCCATGGGTGAATTGGAATGATGATATTTAGACAGTGTAATTTCTCTTTTTTGGAGGAAGATTCTTCCCATTTCCATTGGCATGCAGCCATGGGGTCACCCAAATGAGGGCTAACTATTTTCTTTGGTAGATTAGTTTTAAGCTGGATCAGTTCCCTTGCCTGACTGAATGTGTGGCCTCATAGGCACTTGTGCTTGCCATAGCTGAGAGCTAGGGAATAATTGGATTGCCTTTTCAGTGGAATTCGTAATTGATTATGAGAGCAAACCCTGTCACCACACAATTCAGCAGCAGCTCCCACTCGGGAGCCTTGAATAGTAATACTGCAGAGTAATGCAAAGGAGCCAGGGAAAGGATTTTATAGCTATATAAATGTATAGATATATAGATAACTGCAACAGTGAGATCACTGTGATGGCAGTTCTAATTTTATAAGATTTTAGTCTCAGCCCTGACTCAATGATTGGAGTAAAGCTTTGGAGAAGAGAGGCTTCAACTTCAATACCTGAAGGATGCCAAAGAAGGACTTTATTACAATGCCTGTGACAGCCTGACCACTAACAAAAGTTCATCTCCTTGCAGTAGGATGCTTGAATCAGGATGACATTTAGCAGTATGGTGAGTGCATGTCCACCAGGTCGTAAGTAGCAAAAGCCTGTCAGCAGCAGGATCCATTCACAGCAACTGGACATGCACAGGTGCTTTCTGCAGGTCTCTGATCAAAATACAGATCTTGCCAATCAGAAAAACACTGCTGTTCTCAGAACATTTGAATGAAGGTCCGGTGAAACTCTTGAAACAAATTCAGCAAGGTCATTTCAAATGCCTTCAAGATAATCCAAAATATGTGGTGTTTCCTCTAACGAAGAGGTTACCTATGTGTTATCATTTTTAAAGCAGCTATCATAAAACTATTTCTTTGAGTTTGCTTTGCATGTTCTTCAGATCTGCATTGAGAACAGTATGACAATTCCTGCTATCTTTTCTTTCTTCATATTTCATACCCTTCGAAGAAGAGAATAAATTCAAGGTAGTGTTGTTTATTTCCTTTAAAACATGAAGATAATAAATAGTTTGATTTTTATTTGTTATTTATTATTTTATTTTCCTGTTTGGCTACCAAAATTTTTGATAAATGAACGTAACTAGCTCTTAAAAGAGAGAAGCAAAAATAAAAAGGAAGGAACATGTCAAGTTTTTGAATGTTTATATTAATTCATAACATTCCACCTCTGGTGACCTTGCTTCAGAAGCTGTCTAGGGCAGGTTTAATGAGCTTGGTCCACTCCATTTAATTCCAAGAAGACGTTTGTAATCCAAATTACAAAACCAAGCGAAAGTCTGGCCCAGTTTTCCATAACTGACTGGTTCTGACAGGAGAGGTTTGGATACTGGGAACCAGGACTAAGGTGCTTGGGCAGAAATGCAGGGAGAAGGGACAGTTCTTGCCTAGTTCTGGATGCCTTTGAAGTTAACATGTTGGGCTATTTCTTTGTCTCAGCCAAAGGTGACAAATGGAGCTGAGAGTTGTGACAGCCTTTTCCAATGCTCTGACTTTTATTCTGTTACGTAACCACAAAATAGTGGTGACATACAGAATCTCACTAACAAAAAAGGCTTTCTAGCAGAAGAAATTCACACTTTCCCTGCATTTCATGTCCAGGCAGCCTGTGTACAGTCAGGGAATTGTTAGGATGCACAGTGTATGACCCTCAACTTAAATAATTGTCCTTTTAAGCATTGAAACTTAAGGTACTTGATTAAATAAATGTCTTTATAAATTTGAGGGGCCTATTTCCACATGGATCTAATTGCATTGAATTATTACAGTTCTAACAGATTACATTCCCCATGTAAAAGTAAAGGAGAAGGATTACATCACAGAATTCTTGTCTTCCTTGTAGTTTGTAAGATCTAAGAAATGCAGAAGGAGGCAGTGCATTGAATACTCATATTATGTGATTATTCTAACAATTGTTTGTGATATGGTTGTCTTCACTGCTTAGATTCTGCTTGTTTGAGACAATATCTAAGCATCTGCTAGTCACTGCAGAATCCTACAAAATAAAGGCTAAAATTTTACCTCAGCTGACACCAATCAGTGAAACAGATGCTGCAGAAACACTGAATAGAATTTTTACATTGTTTTAATTGCATGTTAGAAGTCAAATAGTGTTTTCTCAGTGGGGCAGTGAGTTAAAGGCATAAAAAAAGGAATTTTTTTTTGTTAGCTATTATTCTTCTATTTTTTTTTTAATTGATCAAATGTTTTATCTTTTATTTGCAAACTGTGCTAGTTTGTTTGAAATTACTCAAGGTAATTTGAGAATGTACTGTAATGCTCATAGATTTGTATGATCAGTGTAAGCACACCAGCTTTTAAGCCTGAAATTGGAATTGCTCAGTATAAACATTTACTTTTTTTAGTTTGAAACTTCATTAAAAAATATTGTCGTTCCTGCAGATTTTTTTTAAAATTTAAATAGGCCTATAAAATAGTAGTTGTATTTTAGAATCCAGTAAATGAAATTTTAGATATGGCTTTAATTCTTGTTAGGAAGCATGAATTTTAAAATGATTTTCATATCAGAGCAAACTACAGTAATTTCACGAATACAAGCCGCACCGTTTTGACCAAAATTTTGCTCCCATACGGGGAATGCGGCTAATATTCAGGTGCGGCCAATATGTGAATAATTTTCTGACATTTTCAACCCTGGGAGTGCAAACCAAATCAGTGCAAACTGCAAAGTCGAGCTCCTGCCAATAAAACCCTGCATTTACGCAGTTGTTACAAATTGATACTCTGTTGCGCGGCGGGTGGAGCTGCTCTGTGCAGGCAGCGCAGGGGGTGGGGAAGGCGGGGCAGCTCTCTCCTGCTGGCCCCGTGGCTCGGGGGAAAGCAGGGGCAGCTCCCTCCTGCTGGCCCCGCGACTCGGGGGAAGGCGGGGCAACTCTCTCCTGCTGGCCCCACGGCTCGGAGGAGGCAGGGGCTCTGTCCTGCTGGCCCCACGGCTTGGGGGAAGGCGGGCAGCTTTCTCCTGCCTGTCCCCACGGCTCAGGGGAAGGCGGGCAGCTCTCTCCTGCTGGCCCCACAGCTCAGGGGAAGGTGGGCAGCTCTCTGCTGCTTGGCCCTGCGACTCGGAGGAGGCAGGGGCTCTCTCCTGCTTGGCCCCACGGCTCGGGGGGCTCCTGTCCCCGCGTGCCGCCGCTGCAGGAACAGGCAGGCTACATCCCCGGCTCCCATCGCCGCCGCAGGTGCTGGCGGGCTCTGTGCCCCCCCTGCCGCCACGGGGCAGCGCCGGACCGGGGTGACCGAGCCCAGCAGTGGCGGCGGCCGACCCTGAGCATCCCCGCCGAGCGGCAGCGCCGAACTGGGCCACCCAGCCCTGTCGGCAGCCCCGAGCCCTCATGGCCCGAGCCGAGCCAGTAAACCCTGCCCTGCCGCGGTTCTGTTACTATTTGGCAACTTTGTTGCACGCGGGTCCTCGCTGCGAACACAGAGCGGCTTATACTCGGGTGCGGCTTATTTATGGGCAAAAAACAAAATGTTTACCAACACCCAGAGATGCGGCTTATACTCAGTGTGGCTTGTATTCGTGAATTTACTGTATTTTTGTGCACACGATGTCCATGAGAGATGTGAACTCTGATAATGTTTATGAGCTCTGGAAACTGAAGCTGATGATACCACGAAATATTGGCTGTGGGGCTGTATCAGATACAAATGTTGTTGGAATTAGAGGAAACAGAAAATAAGAGCAGCGAGTTCTCTGTACTCCTCTGCCGCCACTTCCTCCTTTCAGTGCTCTTGACAGAAAGCAGCCCGTGCAAGCAAGGAATTGCAGGGTTTCGGATTAACAATTCTTACATCGCCAGGAGCCTCTCCTGTGCTGCTGCTGCAGAGGCTGGACTTTCCTCAGTACTTGGTCAAGGCATTTCTACTGTTTCTAGGAAAGAACAGAAACTGGAAAAGAAAGGAAAATCACGTGCCTTAATACCCACGTAAGAGGGGGTGTTGATTATGTCACTGCAGCTGCTGAGTTTGTAGTGGGAGAAGCTCACAGTCACTGCTCTCAGGGCTTGCACTCTTGGACATATGTGGATCAGTACAAACGAGGTTGCCTTTACTGCTGTAGTTGGGCACTTATTGCTATAGTTATGAATAAAAAAGATTGGGGAATTGCACTTAATTTAAAAAAAAAGGGTAGGAAAGCATTATATTCCAGTGCCTCACAACAGACTTGAAAAAGTGTTATTTAGAAAAATAAAATTACCACAAAGTTCTCATGACAGCAAAATTTTTATCATTTGTTAAACTCTATTTAATTTTACTAATGCACATTTCTGTGTTAATAGAATATCTTTTCATTTATAAATATATGCTACAATTTGGTGTATTAGTAAAGCATGGTGTGGGAAAGCTGGAAAATCATCCTGGTAAATCAGGTTGATTATTTAGTTATTGCAATATAATTGCTTATTGTAATATAATTTGAGGGCAGGCTTCATCTGCTCTTTCTCCTGATGTGAGGAGCCAACAAGTATATGTAAGCATGTTGAAGAGTGTGGGGATAGTGACAGAAAAGAAAGCTCCAGTGTCCACATCGGTAGCCTTTGTTTACTAATCATTACTTTGGGATGTTTTAGGTTGTAAACATTCTTCAAAGAAAATCTTTGTTGACTGCATTTCTGTTTTCTGTTTACTATTTTTTTTTCTTTTTCCTGCTAACTCAGTCTATCAGTTTCCATTTAGTTAGGCAGGAAATTCAAGTAAACAAAACATTCCAAGAACAGCTCAGAGGTACATGCCTCTTCTGAAATACTGTGAAATTAAATTACAGTAATTTCACGATTACAAGCTGCATCTGATTATAAGCTGCACTTCCGGGTGTCGGCAACATTTCGTTTTTGTCCATATCTAAGCCGCACTGGATTATAAGCCGCACTTTCGTTCACAGTGAGGATCCGCGTGCAACTTTCACAGAGTTGCCAATTAGTAACAGAATTGCGGGATCGCGGGGTTTACTGGCTCGACTCAGGGCTGCTGCGGGCTCGCGCTTCCGGGTTGGCAAATTTCTGAACTTCATTCATATATTGGCTGCTCCAGAGTATAAACCGCACTTCCGGGTTCAGACCAAAATTTTAGTCAAAATGGTGCGGCTTATACTCATGAAATTACTCTAATCTGTTCTGTGTTTAATGGGAAGGCCTACTAAGCATGAGTAAATAATAGACATTCTAGAGTGTCACTGTGTGGTAGTCGATTTGGCTAAGATGGACCAGAGCTTGGCCCAAGTTCCCCACACAGACGGCACACATCTAAGGCTCTGGGAGGCAGGCTGTTGAGAAGCAAGCCCTTAGGCTTACAAGGTCAGGCTCCTACCCTGCAGACACCAAGGTTTTGGCCTAAAACCCTGGGACTTGTGGGGACATGTAAGGGCATGGCCAGATCTGTTCCTGGTTCTCTTTGTGATTGAACCTTGCCTTCGGGTACCACTGTGTATTGTTAAACCGACCCCTCCCCCCGGGCTTTGGATGCTGCCTCTTGGAGCTCATGGTCAGGGATGGATTAAAGGATTTCTCAGGCACACCATCATACCCGTCCCATTTTTTATAGCCATCTTCTGACCCAGTCAAGCCGAAGAAGTTGTCGCCAAGAGAAACCCCCACCCCCCCTGCAACAACATCACTATAGACATTCTAGAAGAAATAGTTAAAATGTATTAAAACTGGAATACAGGTCTGCAAAAAACATACAGTTACAAACAGCAAATAAATGTGACCAGGCAATGTGAGGCAACAAAACTACTTATGCTCCACAGCAGGACAGATGTTTGGGTTTAGTGAGACAATATTTACTGATAAGAACTTACCTCTGTATACACATGTAAACCCTTTTACAAGAAGTTTATTCATCTACTTTGCACCAGGGATTTTATGTTCCGAAGGCTAATTGAAGCCTGTGGATCAAAGCCCAGGAGTCAAAATTCCTGAATACAGACTGTAGAATTTATTTCATATGAGCAGTGTGTGTTGGGAAATCCTTGAAGGCAGAGAAGAAATGGTGCACAATTCATAAACTCTATTCCACTGACCTGCTCCACAACATGATGTATGCAGGAGAAGACTCATGTTTTTACCAAATCCCATCAGAATCTCCAAAAACATGATCCAATTAATTTCAGTTTATAATTCAAGTGTCTTTTCACAGTGTCTACTTATAAAGACACATTTTGATTGTTTTACCACCAGAATATATGCTACCAGGAAAATATACAGAAGCATTTGCTAGGAGCTGCTTAAAGTGGTACAATCTAATAAAAACTTCTCTGCAGCTTTCCCTAAGGGTAGTAAAACTGCGAAGAAGAAACTTCTTCCCATTAATATCTCAATGCAAAAGAAATTTGGACAAAAATGGTTGATGTAAACGTAGTATTTCTGGATCATGGAAATACATACAGTAAATTCACGAATACAAGCCGCACTGAGTATAAGCCGCATCTCTGGGTGTTGGCAAATATTTCGGTTTTTGTCCATAAATAAGCCACACCCGAATAGAAGCCGCTCTGTCGTTCGCAGCGAGGACCCACGTGCAATTAGTAACAGAACCGCGGGAGGGCGGGGTTTACTGGCTGAGCTAAGGCTGTGCAGGCTCGACCCGCTAGGGGCTGCTGACGGGGCCAGGTGGCCCAGCCCGGCGCTGCTGCTCGGGGCCGGCCGCCGCTGCCACTGGGCTCGGGGCCACCCACTGCTGCCACTGGGCTCGGTCACCCTGGGTCGGTGCTGCCCCGTGGTGGCAGGCAGGGACGGAGCTTTCCCCGCTCCTACGGCAGCGGCGGCGGGCGGGGACGGAGCTTTCCCGCGCCCGTGGTGCTGGCGGCGGGCAGGGACGGAGCTTTTCCGCGCCCGTGGCGCCGGCGGCGGGCGCGGACAAAGCACCCCGCCTCCTCCCCGGGCCACAGCAATGGCTGCGCGGGGCTCCTGTCGGTTCCCCGAGCCGTGGCAATGGCGGCGCGCACTTACCCCCTTCCCCCCTGGCCGCGGCAATGGCGGCGCGCACTTCCCCCATCCTCCCCGGGCCGCGGCAATGGCTGCGCGGGGCTCCCGTCGGCTCCCGGAGCCGCGGCAATGGCGGCGCCCCACCCCCCGTCCTCCCCGGGCCGCGGCAATGGCGGTGCAGGGCCCCCATCGGCTCCCCGAGCCGCGGCAATGGCGGCGCGCCCCCCCACCCGTCCTCCCCTGGGCTGCGGCAGAGGAGGGAAGAAGAGAGCTCTCCCGCCTCTCTCCCCGCCCCCTGTGCTGCCTGCAGGGAGCCAGGGCAACACAGTAACACTGTAACAATCGTGGAATGCCGGCTTTTACTGGCCGGTGCTTGGCTCGGCACCCTGGCTGGCACGTCTGGGGTTGTAAATGTCAGAAAATTATTCACGTATTAGCCGCCCCCGACTATTAGCCGCACTTCTGGGTTTCCACCAAAATTTTTGTCAAATTGCTGCGGCTTGTATTCGTGAAATTACTGTAAGTGCTTTATATGTGAAAGATGCAGGTGGTTTTGAACCATTTAATGCATTCTGAATGAAAAAATGTATTAGAAAAATCTTGGGTATTTTTCTGGCACAACTGATTAATCACAATGGTTTGGGATCATATAAGCTGCAGCATCTGTCCCATTGTTGTTATTTCAAGTACACAGTCATTCCCCTATGTCTTTAATTCACTGATGTTTATTGCTTAGTAATGGAAAAAGCCTGTTGCCTGACTAGAGGACTTCCTGCCTGTATTTGAGTGGAACCCATTCTCCAGGTGGAAATAAAGAACACCCCTAGAAGATAATCACTGCCAACCCAAAACAGTATTCGTAGACACGGGTACTCCCATTGACAAGGACCCTTCCTGTCAGGATTTCAGTCTCAACAGAAAACTCCTTTGAAAGATGTTCCTCTACTGCAGAGTACTGCAAATGCCCTATACATAAAATGCTATGAGCCCTGGTTTTTTTTGGACAGCAGTAAGAGAGGATTTGGGGGTGGAGGGGGGGCGGTGTCTTTTTCTCTCCCCATCAAAAAAAAAGTGTAGCTCACTCATCTAGGAGGCAGATGGTCACAGTGGTCATACTCCCCACTTTGTAACTGGCACTTGTTTTTGGCATGCAAATTATTTATTGTTCCCAAAAATAGCTTTACAGACAGGGTCAATTATAGTTTTGGATTATACAGCATGTAGAGCAATTAGTTGCACAAGGCAGTTGGTTTATAATGCAGTACACCCCTTCTTCATAACTGGCACCTTTCTGATATCCCATTTATAATGGAGGGGTCTATTTTTACAAACAGTCCCTTATATTAGCATGTAAATACCCTGGCTCCCCCAGATAGCTTTATACACAGAGACAATTATATTTTTGCTTTGCAGGATATGTGGACTAATTGGCTATAGAGAAATGGGGCATTTGGTCTTCAGATTTCAAGATCTTACTGCAAGTGATTTTGAGATATTTTTAAGGGTAAACTGGTAGGTAAAATTACAGGAGGAGCTCGTGCCAGGTCTCATCTCTTGGACTGTCATTTGAGTGCAGAATGAGACATTTCGTAGTTCTGTTGTTTCATTATCCCTCAGCATCTGGATGGCTCTGCAGTGGATAAGGTGAGATGCCACACACAGCACTGTGCAGGTCTGGGTGAGCACTGCACATGGGGCTCAGCCAGGTGGGAAACATCCTAGAACCAGTGGGATTAGTGGCATGCTTTAAATTCAGGTTCTAATTCAGATGTACATATTAGACTGATTCGTTAACTGTTTTGATGTAAACAACCACTCTGATTGACATAAATTAAAAGTTTTCATATTTAATATAAAAATAACTACTCTCAAGAGAGAGCAGATAAACGAGGGGGGAGATGTTTTCATACATGATATTTATGACAAGATTTGTCCTTAAAGTATTCTGAGTCAATCTGTAGCTCTGCTAAAAATGTGGTGCTAAATCTAGAGATTAATTTAGGGTGGCATTTTACATAATTTTTTTCTTTTAACTAGCAAGACTATAAATGAAAAAAGAGAGAAAACAGTAGCTCTAGTGTGCTGTCTCTAGTGTGTTTGACAGAATGGTCATCATTAAAATCTTGTAACTATACCCTGGCGGGGTATAGTTACTAAAAAGCTTTGTTGATTTGAGTATGGTGAAAAAACATATTCTAGTGGATATTAGCAGGTGGTTTCTGAAATACTGCAGGCTAGATTTAGTTTTGAGGTTTAGTTAATATCTTTTAAAAGTGAGGAATGCTCCATTCATCTGTCCACTTATTCATTTTTCTAGTACCCTCTTATATGTTGCTGGAGGAGCAGAGAGGAGATAAGAAATAACAATGCCAGCAGGGAATGAATGAAAATTATAGATTTGAAGCTACCCTAACAGAAAGGGACCTGGTCTAGCCTATATTGTAGGTTTGGGGACTAAGTGATTGTATGTTCTTTTCACACCCAGGAAGAAAATCACACTTGTTCTTGATATCTAATAACGATACCACACAGTATGCACAGTCTGAAATCAAACAGAGAAAAAAGATAGGTTTCCTGCTGCCCAAGGAGACTGATGTGATCCATACATATTTTGGAAACACCTTTAAGAGTGGATTCTAATTGTGGAATCATTTTAGAATACTCCAATGTAAATGTTTCCATAGCCTCAAACAGCACTTTGACATGGCTTATACTGTTCTTGCTGAAAGTTTGGGTACGTCTCATATGCAGCCCCAAATGTGTGAAGGTTTTCATGTTATTAATAAAAAGAAAAGCGGCATAACAGTCTGTGAAGAGGGGACACAATAAAAATGCTTTAAAGAAAATTTTTACCATTTAGCTCTATTCTTTCGTGATAATGCATGTGAACTAGATAATTGTATATACAATATATATGTACTACACATACATAGCTATTATAGGAGTTACTGCTCCTAGGTGAGGGAAAGAGGGGAGACAGTGGGTAGTGGCTTAGCTCTGCCAACACTGGACATAGGTACTGTCATTGCGGGAGTCTACTGGCATTTTACCTTCTCCCGGGCCAAGAAACAAAGTTCTTCTGAGGGCTTTAGATCAAAAGCTGAATGCTTTTGCACAACACTAAAAAGGTAAGTTCTCTTCATGTGAAGTATGGAAAATATGATTTTTTAAAAATATACTTGTGCAAAAATGCAATTTGTTAGTTTTAACAAAACCCTGGAAACCTAGAAATTATGTCTTATGTAATTCTTGCTTTTTCTGGAATGTGCCTAAGACTAATATGCAAGTTTCAAAGTTATACAGGAGTTTAAAAGTTATACAGGTGTGGTTATCTTGTCCATTTTTGTTACATATTTATGTGAGAAAATTAGCAAGAGTTATTTGAAAACTGAAAGTTCTGTATTGTTTCAAATCCTCTTTGGAGACAGTTTTTGTTCTGTTATCAGCAATCTTTTGCTTTAGTCAGGAGAAAGGGTTAGCCTAGGATATAGCTTGTTGCTGAGTTTGTCACAAATACATTTCTCCCCCATACCTCTGAACATGTGTTTTAAGTTTTCCTCTTTGGATTTCACATAAGATCCCTTTGGCTTCTTACTTCAGGATGTGCATTTTATCTCTGTCTTTCCTGCAAAACACTCACAGTATCTATCCTCTGTGAATACAACCCCTTCAACAGATTAGAACAACAGATAGAAGACCACATATATCATGGGTTATGATGTATACACATTAGTCAAAATAGAAGTGCTTTAATCATAATTTGAAATAAATTTAATTAAACAAACTCTTGCACTTTCACTGATAATAATCATAAACCAATCCCAAGCAGTGGTACTACAGCCTGGGAAATTATTGGAAATGATTACTATTTAATCAGTATATAAATAAGATGCTCACAGACATCATTCACCTTATTTACATATTGGTGAGCAAATGCGGATAAGAAACTGTATTCAGATTGACTAGGGACAGTAATTTTGGTGAAATTCAATTAGCTCATGTTTTTGGTTGAAAATGTATCTGTTTATGAATACCATTATATCCTTTAACGTTTTACTGGTGGGACGAGACTAACAGCATGACAGCTTGATCTGATTAACATAATCTATTGCGCTAACTCAAAATTTACAGTAATTTCACGATTACAAGCCACACCTGATCATAAGCCGCACTTCCAGGTGTTGGCAACGTTTCGTTCTTTGTCCATATAAGCTGTACCAGATTACAAGCCGCACTTTTGTTTGCAGCGAGGATCCGCATGCAACTTTCACAAAGTTGCCAATTAGTAACAGAATTGCGGGATCGTGGGATTTACTGGCTCGGCTCGGGGCTGGGTGGGCTCACACTTCCAGGTTGGCAAATTTCTGAACTTTGTTCATATATTTGCCGCTCCGGAGTATAAACCGCACTTCCGGGTTCGGACCAAAATTTTAGTCAAAATGGTGCGGCTTATAATCGGGAAATTACTGTATTTGCAATTTGGAGGAGACAAAATTTCTAATTCGTTAAAGGAATAAGTGCAGGCTACTTTTTAATTTCAAATTCTGGCGTCTCACTTCTTGATGTCTCTTCCCAGAGGCATGGAAAGTGATATGAAATATGTCATATCCAAGATTAGTTAGAAAACACCAGTCTCTTGTAGATGTCTTGAGAATGGCAGATGGTCATGTCTTTGTATCAGTGATACAAATGAACACTCTGTGTATTTTTAAAGATATAAACTGGAAATTAGCATATCCAGGTTCTGAGGGAAAATGTGAACTTGAAGGATAGCTTGTGGTACTGGGAAATCAGTTTTTAGTTAAAACTTTATTTTATATAGAGATCTTGTCATAAGTTACTTCTGGAAAAAATCCATGAGATATCTATATGAATGTAATGCTGGAGCCAAGCATGAGACACTCTTTCATACCTGCCAGAGCAGAAGGCAGTGTCTCTGTGAATGTGCACATGTATTTGCTCCTCACATTAGTTACATATAAATATATTAATCCATAGATGTAGTTGTATCTGCCTGATGCAGCTGCCTCCCAAGGGCTGGTCCAGTAGAAGGGCAGTAGATTCCTGAGGCCTGGTCTTCTATAAATTGAGACCAACTCTGGAGCTTTGTTGTTTACTGATGTTTATGATGCTGTTCTATTCGGTAGTGCCCAACACACTCATTAATTCTCTCTGTGCAGTCATTCCCCCTGTTGTGAGAAGCAGTGCACTCTTTATGTAGCCCAGCATGTGCCCCTTTCTCCAGAAATCCCCATCCACATTGCCCATTTTCAGCCCCCCAAAGCAGAACGTCTTAGATTAACTCCCTTCCCTTTCTTGGGGGAGGATTTTCCCCCCATACTACTAAGTAGGCTCCTTATGCTACTCCATGTTCTTAAGCCGTTGTATTTCACAGGATGAGCCTCTGGATGGGAACAATTGCCCTGAGCTTTCTCGGTCTATTATCCAGAAACAGCACTCTCCAAATCATAACATGCTGGAAGAGTGTGAGACAAATATAAGACACAGCAAGAAGCTGACATTTATTTCAGAACCTTTCAGCTGTGGACTAGAATGAGTTGGTTTGTGACTCACAATACAGAGCTCTAGATTTATTTTTTTAAATTCTCTCCATGTAATGTGTCTATGTGTAGCATGAAAGTTTTTGTACTTGCTTATTAAAATGTTATTAAATTTGAGTTAATAACAGGCAAATAAGAATGTAGGGTCAAACCATGTTCTTTGCATCTCTATAATTTGCAGCATAATTTTACCCATCATTTTAAATTCAACTAAATGAAAAGCATAAGGCAGGCTGTACTTAAGGCAAAATCAATGCAAACAAAACCAAGAATATTAGCAATGGTTCATCTGAAGGATCAAAAAGACGGATCTGTAGTACAATTTTACAGCACAACATTGCAGCTGGATTGTTTTAAAATGTGTATCTATCTCTTGGGCTCTAAATACAATTACAGTAATTTCACGAATACAAGCCGCACCAATTTGACCAAAATTTTGGTGGAAACCCGGAAGTGCGGCTAATATTCCGGGGCGGCTAATACATTAACAAAATTCTAAAAGCTGCCAACACGGAAGTGAGAGCCCGTGGCAGCCCCAAGCCAAGCTGGAGCCCGGCCGGCCCCGGCAGAGGTGGGAAAGCCTGGCAGAGGCGGGGCCTGCAGTGTGGGGGCGGGCGGCAGAGCCTGAGCCAGCAGGGCGGGGCAGGGGGGCGGCAGAGCCCGGGCCAGCAGGGCGGGGGAGCCCGGGAGAACTGGGGCTAGCAGTGCAGGGGAGCATGGCAGAAGCAGGAAGGCCGGCGGGTGGGGCTGCCTGGCAGCGGGGGAAGCCCAGCAGAATCGGGGCCAGCAGCGTGGGGGAGCCCGGCGGTGTGGGGGCCTGCAGTGCCGGCCAGGGCGAGGAAACGCGGCGGCGGTGCAGACGGGAGGGGGCAGCCGGCGAGCCTGGCAGGTGCGGCAGCGGCTGGCCTGCCGGCAGGGCGAGTACGTGAACGCAGCGGCGAGGCGGCCGGCATGCCTGCCAGCGGCGGCAGTGGCTGGCCCGCCGGCAGGGCTAGGGAACGCGGCGCGGCCGCCGAGCCGGGCGGCGGCGGCAGCCCGCCGGCAGGGCTAGGGAACGCGGCGCGGCCGCCGAGCCGGGCGGCGGCGGCGGCAGCCCGCCGGCAGGGCTAGGGAACACGGCGCGGCCAGCGAGCCGGGCGGCGGCAGGCCGCCGGCAGGGCTAGGGAACGCGGCGCGGCCAGCGAGCCGGGCGGCGGCAGCCCGCCGGCAGGGCTAGGGAACGCGGCAGCGGGGCGTTGCTGACGGGAGAGGGGGGCCAGCGAGCCCGGCGGCGGTGGCAGCACCACCCGGCCAGCCCCGCCGAGCTGTGGCGCTGAGCTGGGCTACCCGGCCCCGTCGGCAACCATGAGCGGGCCGAGCCTGCCTGGCCCCGCCCCGAGCCAGTAAAGCCCACTATGCCGCGATCCTGTTACTAATTGGCCAATTTGTGAAAGCTGCGCACGGATTCTCGCTACGAACGAAAGTGCGGCTAATATTCGGGGTGCGGCTTATCTATTGACAAAGACAGCAACATTGTCGAGGCACCGGGGGTGCGGCTTATAATCCGTGCGGCTTGTATTCGTGAAACTACTGTAATTATTATGAAAAATAACTTCCATAGGAACTGCTTTTCTTTTGCTCAGGAAAAATTCAAAGCAGTTGGGTGTAACTTCAGAGAAAGGTCATAGGTTAATGGAGTTCGTAAATAGAACAGCAAGGGAATCTAAACTTTAATTACTATAATGTAAATTACCTTAGAGAGTCCAAATTAGTGATCACTTAGCCTAGCCACTCCACCTTCCCAGTAGGCTCTGCTCACTTTGGGGGCTTAACCCAAATTCCCTAAATTCCATCCAGACTTCTGAGATTGTAAACAATTTGCATAGTTGCAGCTTCTTCTCCAGGAACTTTAGGAAGTCTTTTTTCTTCCAAATCCCTTTCTGCCAGTTTAGTGCAACTAAAGTGTCTTTACTTGCTAACTTTTGTTTTAAATGACATGTATAGAGAAAATGACAAAAGCAACTGCTTTGACTCATCCTGAGGAGAAATGCTGACATACAGATGAGAAGAATATCAGAACAGGGCTTTGCGGTTCACATTCCTGAGCGAGCTGTAATGGTTCTTAGGATTCTCTTTGACTTTAATGGCAGGCCTGAGTACATTAGAATTTACTATACACATAAATGTATTTAACAAGTTGTACACCACAAACAACTTAAATACATTCCAAGTTCTCAATTCAATGATAAGATGGAAGTTGAAACATCCATTTTGAATAATCACTTTGAAAATCAACATAAAAATGTTGTGTTCCTACCATCATGGCTGTGAATTGTCTGGCTGAATAGATGCAGTGTGACAAGAGCTGAGTTAAAGGAAGAAGCTTTCTTTTATGTTTGTACTTATTATGTTTTTCTCATGATTTTAAGAAGTCCCTGTATTTCAAACATAATAAGCAGTTTTCCCCCAAGCTTAAACTATGTGAGCAAATGCCAAAAAAAAAAAAGAAGTTTGATAAAATCTGTGAGGCTTCCATTCCAGGATTCAGCATTTCAGGGGAGGAATGGTGCCCCTTTCTTTTTATTATCATTTTAAATGGAGATTAATCTTTACTAAGAAGTAACTGTGAAGTGATTTATGATTTATGGGTGCTTCTGTAGAGAAGCAAACAACAATATCTGTGTTTGTAATCAAGATGTCTTTAAAGTTTTGGTGGCCCAGCTCTGTAATCCTGATGCCTGGTTTGATTTCTCCTGTGAGGGGTGCAAAAGGGGCTGCAGAGAAACACTCCTCTGCATAGAAGACAAAAAGAAAGAATGAGTTTATGGAAGTGTAACCTATTTGCTTTGAACTTCACAAGATATACTGATTAATGAAAAATCATGGATAATTGCCAGTTAAATAAAAGCATTCCCACTCCAGAGTTAGAAAGTTTTAGAGGCAGAGATGAGTTGGAAAAGGTAAATATTTCAAAGAACAATAATAAAAAAAGGCTTTAATATATCTAAAAAAGTAATTGCCTTGCTTTTAAAAAATTAGAGTAACACTTCGGAGATCTAGATTTGATTCTTGACATTTTCTGTGAGACTACCTATGTGTGACTACTCTGTCAGTGGTTATGTCCTCTATCTAAAAAACCAAACAAAACAGTCTATACAGATTACAAGATCTTCAGGACAAGAGATTTGGACTATATTTTACTGTGCATAGCACAGTATGGTTTCAATAGAAATCAGATATTGTATTTTTGCTGAAAATATATTTAATGATAATTAAAATAATAGTAATACAACTAATAAAAAAACAAAGAAAAAAAACCCCCAAAAACCAAATGAAACATTGACCCTTAATATTGAAAATTTTAGGTAAGGATGTTATCTTCAAATTCTAGCCCCAGTGGTGCAGAAGACAAGTTTTTAATTAGCTTACTTCCATTAATATGACACCTGCAAAAGAATCTTATGTACAACTCCCTAGACACAAATTTCTCTCTCCCAAGTGGCTGGGTAAGATCTTATTACTTGGCCAAGAAGAGCATCCTTCCAGGAGAGGAAGCTGCTCTGCCCAGGGACTTCAGGCTTCCTACTTCAATTTGATCTTGCTTTGGGGATGGGAATGCAACATGTTCTAAACACCTTGCATGGCAAGCCTGCAGCTGTTGTGTTGCAGCTTTATTCATGGCCATGACATTTCAGCCTCTCAGGAGCAAAGATGCCACAATAAGTCCTAAATGGAGGTTATGGAACAGCCAGGACAGTCTGGAAAAGGCAGTGCAGAGGAGACAGATCCTAGGAGTGTCTGGGAAGGATCCCCAGCACTCCTGTGTCTGTCACTTCCCTGGGACAGACCAATGTGAGGCTGCTGGGCATAAGGAGGGATTAACAGAGTTAGTAAGAAATCAGTCAGGAGATGCCAAGGCTAAGAGAGATCTCCAGAATACTACCAATAATTTATTTAATGGAATTTTTCTCTTCTCTAATAAAAGCACATTTATAAAAGTAATAAAATAGTAGTTGATTTATTTTAAGCAGAAAACGCAAGTTCTGAGTTAGGCACCACATTTGCTGTACATTACTGTACTTCCAGAATGTGGTGTGTCACAGAGAAGAAATAGTGTCTTTGCATGGATCAGGAAGAAAATGTACAATATTGAATTGAGCTGTGCTGATCTGGTCAGCTTCCAATCAGGAAAATGGAACATGAGCTGTTACTTACTTAGTGTTGCCTTTTCCTTATTGTGACCATTCTGGTGCTGCTTTCTGTTAAGATAGGATCATAATTATCAGTTTCTGAGTCTTTAAACCTTCTCTAAGGAATAATATTCCCCTCAACAGGCACATGCTGTTGGTCCTACTGAATCTGACATATGGGATTTTCATTCTTGTGCTTAGCTCTCATTGATCTTTTCAGCATTGTTAATGGGGATTGTGTATCTCTACTCACAGTCCTGTCTTCTCTCCACAACTAAACCTGTGAAATCCATATCTGGTACAAATACAAGGGTAGTATTTAGTATTCTATTTTTCATCACCAGAATTGAGAAGAGCTTGTTACTGCACTTTGCATGGCCAGGCTCTGTTACTGTGTGCTGCTCCCACTCAGATCGAATGTAAAGATACATTTGCTGTTGACCTCATTTAAAAGCCCTCTAGAGGGAAGGTCTGAAAAAGTTGATACAGTTTGGCATGGTTATTCATTATGCATGGGAAGTGCATTGCTTTATTTTCATTAATTTTACATTGAAATTAGATCTAGCACAACATGCTTTTCTCATTTTTGGGAGCTTCACAAAGCTTATGTTGTTATGTTCTCTTCACAGAACCATTTACAGACAGGCAAATCCAAAACCATTCTGTATTCCCCAGCTCATCAACCCATGTTTAAAGAGAATGGAGTTGTCCTTGTGTTAAGTGTTGGCATTCTGTTACTTCTCCTGCATATTTTTCCTGGTTCTGCAAAATGACTGGCACTGACCAAAAAAAAATCAGATATGATAAAAATAGAAAATATTCCCTATGTATACCATTAAAAATTGTAACTAATCACCATGATGTAAATATTGGAATATGAGAACCAAGGTACAGAAGTCTAGTTGTAGCTGTACTGAACCATCAGTATCATTCACAAAAAAGCTCAAATACAGCCTGATTGTTGAGTTTCTAAATAGAACTGAGGATTCCTACACCGCACCTTTTTCTTTAAAATCAAGTTGCTTTCTTTCTGTTTTTATGACTGAAGGAGATGTAAGTGAAAGGTCAGCATGTCAAATTTAGGATGATTTTTATAATCATATAATATAGTAGCACATCATTCTTCATTAAATATATGCTGCTTTTTTTAGGGCATACAACTAAATTCAGAAAAGTCTTGGGAACTCTTCAGACAAATGTGTGATTTACATACTGGTGAGAACATGAATATAATTTTTTTCTAACTCCTTTTAGAGTAGAATAATAAAAAAACATAACTTCATCTTATGAAGATAATCAATATTAAAGATATTTTACATACCTGCATTCCAACTCAAACCTATTCAAAATGACTTTAGTTGCAAAGTTCTGTGCATTCAGTAAGCCCAAAGGACTGCAAAGGTCTGCAAATGATATGCAGTCCCTTTCTGTTCTGCTTCCAATTCCTCTGTGCAGCTTCCAAACTTTATTACTCAAAACACCTTATTCCAAACCCTGAAAATACCATTGTGAATCAAGTACTGTTGATTTTTAACTTTCAGAATGACTCCTTTTTCTTCATGGCATTCATTATGTTAGCTAAAATCCTGGTAGTCCTAGCAAAAATTACTTCTGGCCCTGAAACCTTAGCTAAGATCTTGTGGTTTGGCCACAAAATTACAAACCAGAAACTTCCTTGTAAATCCATAGCAATTGCCACTTGTTTCACCCAAAGTAAGCAACTCCTTAAAGCTGCTTGTGGTGTCAATTCTTTATATGTACTATGGTGATAATACCTCTTACCTCTTAGAAGTGTAATGGGAATTATTAATTCCATGATGCCGAATGACCTAGAAGTACTAAAAGTTGTCATCTAAGTGTAACTAGTCCTGATTATGGAATATTTGATTGTGTACAGTATTCTTTTCAGAAGGCTTATGCATGCATTAACATCAAATTAAATGTAGGTAATCACTTCTGTACTGTAGTTACTAAAGCCACACATCCAACCCTCGTTTAACCTTCTGTGATTGTATTGATTATTTTGTGATTTACTTTGAGTTTAAAATAGGATAGAGTTGGAACCTAAATGTTCACTTCTAATGTAATTTCGGTTTTGACATCAATGGAGATTTTGCTCCACACCTCTGCCTTGCAATACCTTGTATTAATTTCATGCAGGGACTGGAAAAATCGAGTAAGTGGAATGTAAGTGGAATGTGTGGAGTATGTTTTGCATAGCAGTTATTCCCAAGATTGCATAATTGAAGTACGGCAGAAAAAGAGAAATTCTTACTGGTACTTCACATTCTTGCTCAGATGAATAGGGAGGTTGGCAAGAGGAATATTCCTTATGTATATGTATATTAAAAAGAGGAAGTAAAGCTCTTTCTCAGTTGGAGACAGTAACTCCTGGCTTTCACATTGTATCTGCTCAGAACATAGTTTCCCATGTGAGTGCTGCAGCAAAAGACAAAAGAAAATGCAGCAATAGGCTTTTCTCTGTTCCAGCCACCTGGCCATCCTGAGTCCCAAGTGGTCATAGAAGCTGTTCTTTTTCCTTCCTACTTAATCCAGCCCTGAGCTGGATTAGCAGTGGTGCGTTCCTTTGTCAAAGTACAAGCTTAGGCTGGATAGCCATGGGAATCCTGCCCTAAGTACCCTCACTTGACACACATACACAGTCTCTTGGCTGCCTAAGACCCCTGCCCATCTGTTGGTGTGGCACTGTGCCCACTTCCCCAGCTCCCTGGCCATCGCAGAGAGGCATCGCTGCCAGCTGATCGTGAGGTTCCGTGGGTGGCTGACAGGACTGCTGCCTGCTAGCACTGCTGCCTGCTCTGCTCTGAGCACAGCTTGCTTTTTGCAGAAACCTGTGTTACAGGTGGATTTGGTCTTGCACCACTTAGAGTAGTATAGAGAAAACCCTGGTCCGATTGAAGCTGGGTTAGCTTTACCATGACCTGACTGGAGACAGAGCTGAAAAATTGTCTCTGCACTGGAGGACAGACAGGGAAGGAAAGGGGGTCTGCCAGTGGATGCTGAATCCAACTCTTTGCTGTGTAAGTGCTTCATAGAGGGCGTAGATGGTCTGCACATAAATGACAATTCATGGCATACTGATGAAACAAGGAAGAGCTCTGTCTCACCATGGTGATTCCAGGGGAATTCAAGGCATGTTTTACTTTGTGTTTTTTGTTTCTGCACAATATTTGAGTCATATATTGATTCATCTCCCTCAAAGTAAAAGTATCTGACTTCTTGACCTGCTCACACTCAGTTGCTTTATGCCTTTGCAAAGATCTTACATCCCAACCCATCTATGTGCATCCATACTGACAGAAGATTTTTCTGCATTTGAGGGCATTCATAGTTTGAGAGTTTTCATAGCTTCCCCGTACCTGCTTCTCTCAAAACTTAGCAGTAATGAAGTTCTGATTGTAGAAGAGCTGACATGAAGAATTAAGAAACTGCGAAGGGTAGTTTTCTGCTCCATCTCTTTTTAAAAGGCATTGGAAATATTTTAGATCTTTTGAAATGTTTGGTTTTGGTTTTTGTTTTTAATTTGTCTTTGCACTTGTTTTGTGGGTTGAGTAACAAGGAATTCCTTTTCACTCTATGAAAGATAAATGATGGATTCCTCTCAGAAATGAAGTACCAATGCCAGTTAATTCCAGTAGAAATAATTCCATGTTGTTTTTACCAGTTTATACTTTTATCTGGCAGAGTAAGTAACACGTGGAGAAAATTGGGCCTTATATGTTGCAGGGTGAAAGGCACAGTGGGAAGGGAAGTGGGCTGAAAGTCAACTAGGGCTCTTTTATTGCCTCTGCTGTTGAACTACTTTATGACCCTTAACAAGTCACTCACCTTCTCCGTGCCTTGGTTTTCTTTTGGTATTAATTAACTAAATTGTAAATTTAGTTAATTTTCCAACAAGACTTCTATGCTGATCTTGGCTTGGCCTTTAGGTGCTAATGGATCAAAAGTAGTTATGTTGAAAACTTCATAACAAATCCTTCATTTAGCCAAAGGCATTCTTACCTTTTTGAGCAAGTACTCATTCCCTTCCTAAATACAGGGTTCTGTAATAAAAGGAGAACATTACAGCACATATTCTTTATTGTCGGTCATCTGTTTATCCTTCTATAACATATTCACATAGAAACAAAATATTTTAGATCCTGTAAGCAAAGAGGATAGCAAAAAGAAAAAAAGGATTTATTCTAGCCATTATAGGTTTTACAATTTCCTTCATGCCTCAAAATGAAAAGCAGCTCTTTTAGCTAGTTTATGTAGCTGTATATGTGTGTGCTATAATGAGTACACAATAAACAAATACAGTGTATTAACAAGAAATGTTTAATGTGTCCTTGTAATTAGATATTCACTTTTCATGGTTTCATTGTTCTGTACATGACTGTTCTGGATATAACCAGTATTATCTGGAAGCCTTAAAACAGACATGCCTTTTGCTGAGAGGAGCAAACAGCAGCTCCAGCTCGTGCAGTAAATGTAGGTCAGTTCCCACAGAAGGAAATCTGTGCTCGCGCTGCAGCGTGCCCGCACAGGGCTACCTCCCACTAACTGTGTGTTGCCAGCAGAACTTCTTAGGCTTCTCTTCAGTTAATTATACATTTTTTCCCTTGGCTGCATGATGTGTCTGAGCTGCCTATGGAGTATCTTTCTCCAGTCTACATTCAGGTGGTTGACAGAAGTATTTCTGCTTTTGAAAATTTAGGATTTTGCCAATTAGAATAGATATAATGTTGTATTGTTTTCTTTTCCCCCACCCTAAATGTCTCCCTAGTATTTATTAAAAAAAAAAAGTGTTTTGAAGCTTACTAAAATTAACATGAATAGAAAATTAATTATAAGGATAGTGCAAAAGTTTTTCATAGTCACTGCTCAGATATGAAAATGTTTAAGAATAAATGTGATAAAATTAATATAATTTTTCTTACAACATTCTTGAAGGGGGTAGATAACTTGCAAAGAACTTTAGATAAGTCAATTTTTGCTTTAACATAAAGAATTTAGTAGATCTATTTTATATTATTTTAGGTTTTATTTCACCTTTGAAAGTTCTAAGAATTGTTTATTCATTGATCTCTAATCCCAATTCAAACACTATAAAATTTCCCATTTACTCTTACTCTTCATTCCTTCCAAATGTTGTTGAGAAGCTTCTACAAGTTTCCATCCAGTGAGTACATGCAGTGTTTACCCTGTCCATCTTTCTCCCATGTGTGACCACAGTTTAATAATAGCCCTGACAATTTCTGTCCCTGAGAGGCCTAGTTGAGAGTGTGGTGAAACAGGTATTTCATTTTCTACTTCCTTTATGGCCATCCCAGAAAAAGGTAATTATTGGATCAAAATATTTGTGTATGTGCATATACACATATACACACACTTTTAAAAAACACACATGTATATTTGTATAGAAGAATTACCCTTGAAGGGTTCTTGGTTTAAATATGAAAAATTTAAGAAAAGTGTTTTCTCTGAAGGGGAGGACAGAAACAAGTCTTTAATTCTGTATCACAACCAAATACATACAGTCTGCACAAATCACTAAGTATGCTGGTGGTGGGGAGGGAGGAAGTAAACCCCGCTTCACTATGCACTTTTGGGAAAAAAGTGACCTTACTTATGTTAATTGGAGAAACACTGCAGCATTCTCTGACTTCCACACTTGAGGGAGAATCAAATTAACCATTTACATTAAATTACAGTGTACATGTGAATTAGAGTGCTTCAAATTCATTGTTATGCAATTTGTGGAACTAGTGAAGTACCTCAAATGCTACTGCTGCCTCAGAAATACAGATGTGGGCAGTGTCCAACACAGGCTCACAGTCTCCAGTGAGAAAGGGCAGTTGTTGAGGAGACAGGATGACTCTGAGTACCTCAGAGATCCAGACTTTCTAGGGGACCCTGTGTCAGAATCAATGCAGTGTATTGAGACATTATTCCTAGATCCTATCTGATGGAGACAATCTGCTCTGATAATGTATTTGCTAAAGATACTTTCTAGATAATATGCAATGTTTTTCTGTGCATGTGTGTGTATAAAAATGTTTGTTGCTAGGGGGTCACAACTTTTGCATGTTATTAAGATGCCAGAACTTTGTGATACACTGAGCACACTGTGTGGCTGTGAGCACTACGTGTAGATCTTTCTTACTTGCATTTGGGAACTTAAAAATCCAAGAACTATGAGGGGGATGTCCTGGCAAGTTAAATAAGCTAGATCAATCCCCTCTGATGGGCCCCCTTTTAAAAGGTGATACAAAAGAACTATTTTCTTTGAGCAAATTGCTTTCTACTTGGTGAAAATAATATATAAATGAGTTCCAAATCAATACTTCTGAGGCTGCAAAAGGAACAAAAAACCTCCAACCGAACATAAAAGATAGATCAGAAGCTATATTTTAGCAAAAATGTCTCTTAATGTTGTCTGACACTATGAACTCCAATCAATGTGTCAGTATTTTGGAATTTGAAAGGAAATAGGGATCAGACCTGACAATCCAGAGCTGGAATTTGATGCTCTGGTCTTTTTGATAAACTGACAGGCAGTGAAAATTGCACATGTCTACAGGGAATCAGGAGAAAAAGAGAGACAGTTTTGTTGAAAGTCTGCTTATGATTCACAAAGACATGCATTTTATCCAAATGGATTGCTTCTGCAGTGTGTGGCAAGTTGCATTCCCTTTTGAATGGAAGATATTTTGGGTTGTAAACTTGGTAGGTTTTGTAGACATCTACAATGTATTCTGACTTCTGTTGGTTTACAATTTCATTTCAATTGCTCTCCCATTCCTGCAAATGAAGCAAACTTGTTAAAATTGGTAATCAAAAAAGAGTTAGAAACTTTACCCCAAAAACCTTTTTTTCATAAATATATGTTCAAATTTAACAAAATGAGTTTTTAAAACTCTTTTTGTCAATCGTTTAAAATGACTGAAAAGAACTTTTCATGTTTCATCTTCCTAAGCATTAAGTCCTTTGGATTTATGTAATACTTTTCATCTGAGACTCTTAAACCATGCTGCAAATGCTGAGTCTTAAATATCTTATTCAAACACACAAATACCATTATACCCATAACTGCAGGCTGGTATACTGAAAGACTGCAAGATTGGGTGACCAGCTTGAGATCACATGGAAACTGGGAATTTATATGGGAACAGAGCCCAGGAGTCCTGACTCTCAGGAGTCCTGAGTTCAGGATAGTATTCAACATGGTACACACATTTTACCACTTTTAAAATACCACAACCAGATCCTGAATCCTGCATAAAAATGTGCTTAAATGTGCTTTGTGTGAGGGAACAAAGAAGTTGCCTTGTGGGACAGGTTTACTGAGCCAGTGAGTTCAGTGTACTCTCTCTGGGAGTAGCTAATACTTACAAATGCTTCACCCACTCTGTGTTTTTTTTTGTGGTTAATTCATGCCTGGAATACAGAGATTAACCCCACTTTTTTAAATTCCCCACCTCGTTCACTATTATAACTCAGTTTTGTTTTAGACATATAAACAAGCTTTGTGCATTTAGGCAGTGTGCATTGGAAGTTGAATTCCTTTGTTTTGCTAGAATCTTTGACCTTTGAAACACTCTTCTTTATAGTTTATTTAAAAATCAAAAAGATTCCTGGCTCTGCTGCTTTTACAGCCTTTACAGAAGTTACTAAAATTGCAACCTAAAAACTGCTTTGTGTCATTTTAGCTTTAGTATTTAGTCTTTTCTTCCTTAGGAAAGTGTTACCTGTATAGGTAAGAAAAGTTCTCAGAATTTAGTCACATGTGTGTGTCCCTGTGCTCCTGGAGGCATTATTAATATCAAAGAGAACTGTCAACTCTGAAAACCTGCTTTCATAAACTTGAAGAGGGTGGCTAGACAGGCTAGAAAGTTTTGCTTTGTGGTTTTATTGGCTATTTCTGAAACTAGAGTGCTGTGTCATCTCGAGATGACTGTACAGCTGTAGAGACAGAAAGCAGAATGGCAGGGGTGGAGCTCCAAGGAGCTGGTGCGGTAGAATGTGGAGAGGACAGGGTCTTTAAAGGGCTGTAGTTTGTCAGAACTCATCTGCCCAAATATGGTTCAGTCTAACTAAAACTGATATAACTGTGATTTGTATCTCCAAATATCAAAACCTCTTCTGATCTCTTCATCACTGTGAAAAGATGTTACTGCACCCCATGCCTTTGGCAAAAAGGGAAGAATAGCCATCTTCTCTTAAATTACTTTACTATACCTTGGGCAAAAGCATCCAGTCCCAGTCCAGTCCAGGCTGCTGCTGCTTTACCTTGGTTGCACACAGCAGTAGATAAAGTGAGTCTGACTATATCAGCTCCTAGAAATTAAAGTCTGGCTTTGTGTTCATGGATCCCCTAAATAAATCAAGTGCAGTTGTATCTAAAGTAATTCTCTGCCAAGGCTACTACAGCTGTTTCACTCTTATATCAGGCAGTAAGCAGGGTATGATTGTTTATACAGCTAGGAGCCTTTTGCTTACTGGGCTCACTCTCTCTCAAGCATTGTGGAGCATAATCTAACCAGCATGTTATGTTCCATACAGGCCACTAAGAGAAAAGTGAGCTCTGTGTTACCAAACCTTACAACTATTGCATCGCATACTGATGTTTCACTGGAGATAAAATCTGCCTAAGTTCATTGCAAGCAAGGGAAAACACCTCTACTGCTATTATTACCACTACAACTACTTCTTAAATAAATGAAAGGTTGTTTGGCATGGTGTCTTTCCCTCTTAATGTATATTTTCACCTTGGGGAATGACTGCCTCTAATTGATTCATCTAGTGCAAAATATAACCCAGAATATATTAAACATGGTAGGTCCTATTCAAACTGGCAGCACATTTAAATGTTTAGCTGCTTATTGGAGGATAAAGAATTATTCACTTTCAGTTTTCTTTTTACAGATAGATTTTTAAAATAGGATCTGCTGTTTACAGCTATTGATTTTTCCAATGTGCTTTTAGCTGTGCCCATCCTCTGCCTTGCTTCAGTTTATTTTAAAAAAATCCTTAATGGATATGCAAAGATTTTGTCCCTTATTACTCAAGCCTGAGTATTCTTACTTCAGTAATTTTCAAGTATTTTTGAACCAATTTTTGATGACGATTTGACTCAGAGAATCTACATTAGTTGATTCGATTCTAACGATTCTAACATGCTTTTGCTTTACTTTTGGCCACTCTGGCAAGTGAAAAATAGATGTCTGCCATGTGACAAAATGCTGAACATAAATTCTGTTAGCATTTGCTCCTGAGAGGAAAAGTTGAGGGTTGGGGGGCGGGGGGTATTGAGAAAGAACAGGGAGTTAGAGGAGACTGGAAAAGGAAGAATGTTAGCTACTCTTAAAAACATCAAGCCTAAAAGAGAGTGCTAACTAGGTTAGCCAGTTATTAGAAGCAAATAAGTTAGTCAGCTCCCTCTCCAGCTGTAGGTGTCATATAAACACCTGCAGAAGTATACCACAGTTTCAAATTGGTAAGTAAACAAAAGCAGTAAAGAGGCACATTTGTGGTGCCATGTTCAGGTACATGGTCAAATCAACCTGATTCTTGTATTAACTGCAAAATGTACTGATACTTGACAAAAGAAGAAAGAGAAAATTTAATCTGAAATTCCCAGCTAACTTCAGAGTTATTGCAGACTTCTGAGGCCTGCAGCACATTCTGCTGTAAAGGCTCTCTCAGTTTTGGTAATCAAATAACAGAGAGGTGATCTTTTAATTTTGTCACCTTATTTTGGTGGGAGGTTTTTTGCTCATATAGAGAACTGACATGGCTAGATATCTTTGTTAAAATATTGTACATGTTAAGACCTGTTTATTTGAAAGCAGACAAATATAAAAGATTTTCTGACAGTTTCTGTCCAAAGAAGCTTGTGAGAGGTCAGTCCCTGTCAGAATTCAACATAACAGTACCAAGGGTGAGGATAATATGTTAGGCTGCACTCCAATGCTGTCTCTGTGATTGCCAGCATCTGTTGTGGTTTCCAGACTTGTCCAATGAGATTTGCTAATCCAGTTGTGTGTTTGATGCCATGCTATTGGATACAGCTCTCTGGAGCATGTTACATCCAATATAGCTCACCCTCAGGGACAGTCTTACTGCCACACTTCCCCAGTACAGCCCCTGCTGTATTGTAAAGATGACATGGACATACAGAGTATGTTGAATCAAAACTCAGGTGCTGTATTTGCATCAGTAACTATAGACCTCAACTACAAAGTAGAGAACCAGATTCAGACTTCCACAAAATTCTGGCATATTCAGATCAAAACTGAGATTAAGACCTTATGGTAATGAAGGGAAGCTTAGCAATATTTTAGAGAGCATGTTGTCCCAGTTTGCCCATGTTCTGAACTTCTTAGGAGCAATGTTCCGTGGGGTGTGCTCTCCAGTAGTCTCTATCACTGAAGATCAGAATGATGATAGATAGCATTTGGAAACTGGAATTGGAGGGTGAAATTTTCTCTTGGCTTTGTATCTGCTGATAAGTGATGCCGGGAAGTTCAGCATCTGGAGAATAAGATTTTAGCTTGGTGATTCTTGCTTTTACTATCTGTTCACAGAGTGTGTGGATTTGAACTCAGGTAGTTAATGGTTGTAGTGTCATGCTGAAAAAATCAAAATGAATGTGTATTATTGTAATTGTAGCCAATGATGGTTCCTAAGAATTCCGACTCTTGGTAAGAGTATGTTCCATCATGAATTTCTCAAAGCCAGCCAAACTCACATTTTTCAGATACTGCTAAGGGAAGTGGGATATGAAAATACAGAGGAAGAAATTATCTCTGATCTTAACTTTTGTACTGTTCTATCTTTTTTCTTTTTATTTCATCACAACTTATTTCAAGGAGTTGAAAATAAAGATATTTCTACAAGGAGGGATTTAAATTTTAGGCAACTCCTGTGTGTTATTTTTAATCGAAATTCCTAAACAGCTCTTTGAAGAGATCATAATGCATGTTGTGACCCCAGCATATTATAGTTTTGTTTGTATAAGATATACATTTCTTGTAATGATTTAACATCCTCTTTTTTATTTGAGGTACTCTCACCTTCTCTAACAACCAGATGTTTGATTTTAGTGGGACAGAAATAATCTCTTGCAGTGCTGATATCTTCAGAAAAACTTATAGAAGTGTAATATATGTTTTTAACTAAAAGTAAAACTTCATTGCTTCCCAACATTTCTGTAAGAGTCAGAGAACATACCTGCAACCTACCTCTTTTCCAGAGCAGCCCAGCTCACTGTAAGCCTTGCTCCTGCCCTAAAAACAAGTAGAGCACCTGGGACTTGTCACCCTTTGTATCCACCTCAGTGGCCTCCTACAGAAGCTTTCTAAATAAATCTTTCCTGGAGTACTTAAGGGATGACTTTCTTTGCAAGCCTCTGTGCAGCTGGCTCAGAGCTCTGATCACTGCAGATCTGCTGAGCCTCCTGTGCAGGGGCTGCAGAAGATGGACAAGCTGGTGAAAGGAAGGCTTCTTCCCCTCTGGACTATTCACCTACAAAGAAAGCAAAGTAAAATCGAGTGTGCAGTCACTAGCTGCAGAGCCAACTCTTCCAAATCTGACTTTCTATTCAAACAGTAGAGGGGAGGAAATGACTGGGCTAAATTCAGGTGAGACAGGCCCCTAGAGAACTGTGGTGAAGCAGAAGTGAGTGAATCGATCTGTGCCGTAGGATAGCGGGCTCTGAAATGGCACGGTAATGGCAGCAGCTGAAGCTCCTATCGATGCAGCACGGGATGCTTTTTGCTCCACTGATGACTGTTGTTCACTTTCAGAAAATACAGAAAATTCCCTTTCATTATTAAAAATTAGCCAGAAGTGTCTGTATATCTGGTGCAAATGTTTACAAATTGTTACAACAGTCATTTCTGTGACTATACTCATCCTACCTTACAAGCACAGAAAGGTCAGGGACTTATTTAACAATGGTGTTTCACTTTTGGAGGAAATAAGGAAGCAATGATCTAATCCATTTGGTCTTAATAGTGAAATTTACTCCAGAATGTAGAAAAACGTTTTAGCCAATTTAAGTAATGGCTGTGATTACTGCACCTAATGTGGTGTGTTCTGTACTACATAATATGTTATGAATAGCATGCTGAGGGATTTTTTTTTAGTGTATGTAAATTGCATAGAAGCACAAAGGATGCATCTCTGAACTGTTTTTGTCTAGATGATTATAGGTCTAACTGCTACAGGAGGAGGATGAAAGAGCTTTGTTGAGAGGCATTGATTGATTAATAAAGAGCACAGCAGCAACAGACATAACATTGCAGTTATAGATTTTCCATACTTTATCTTCGTGGCTTGTAAAGATACAGTGGTGATCAGATGATGAGGTTTCCTTTCACCTTTCAGTAAGATGCAACAAATCATGGCATTCTGCAGTGCCACAAAACAGATTTTTGCAGAACACTGAGTAAAAGAAAACTCCCCCACAATCACAACTTTACAGTTAGACATTTTCCTTTTTCCTTCTGATCTCCTTTAGGGAGAGATGCTTCAAATAGTAATTTAAAGTAATGGCCCAAATTTAGAAACAAAGTGGGAATTGTATATTCAAACACTTACAGATTCTATTTTTATTAAATTGCAAGTGAACGGAAAGTCACGTGTGAGGTCTGCACGCATTTCATTCCTGGTGAGAGATACAGAAAATTTGCTAAAGAGACCTGTATTTAGATCACAGATTAACGAGTACAACAGCCTGGAGTTAACAGTTCTATTTGTTCAATTAAAGCAGTAGCTTGTGTACTTAGTTAAAGAGAAGATGTAAAAAGACCAGGATCAGGATGTGACCAGAATATAGCAGGTGATATTTTTATGTTCCCTGGCTGGGAAAACACATTTCAGTTATATAGGACTTAATATGGTGGAACCGGTGATAATAAAGTGGATTCTCATTCATTAGCGGTCATTTTGCTGTGCCCCGTAATAAAGGTCTAAATAGGAACAGAGAAAAAAACTACCACAACAGGCAGATGTTTTTACCACAGAACTTCTTTTAAAGATGTGTGTTGGAGTAGGTTTTTTGCATATTTTTGCATTATTCTATATCATTCTGATAAACCTAAGTGGAGCCTAAATTTTTTGAGGTTTGGTGTAATAAGCGTTTAAATGTAAGTTGTTTTTCAGTTGCTGTTAAATCCACTGATCTTGCAGAGGTTTTGAACCCATTTTTAATAACATTTTGTCTCTTGTTTGGCAATGTGAAGAGTCTGTAAAAATGGGATATTGAATCTACTCAAATTCACAGTGATGTAGAACAAATGGAAGAAGTATGATTATATATGATTAATAACAACTCCCAGAAATTTTTCAGGCAGTTGTCTGTTCTTCAAATTGCTGTTTCATGTTTACATGAATTTTGTCCTGACTTAAATTCACAGTATATCCTTTTTTATCCATTTACAATGTAAATTAAGAGTCAGAGTCAGACATGGAGGTCTTACTAAACAGTCTTTTAAATTTATAAGTACATACATTTTAGAGATTATAATATGACAGTTTTTTTTAAAGATAGGCACTGCTTTTAGAGGAAGCATCTCCTCAAGGATAATTGCCTTTTACCAAGTGGTAATTTAAATTTGTCATATTCCTCAGTTCCTAAAACCCCAGTGAAATTTTATTCTGAAACTTTTGTTTTGCTCAGTTTAAAGGATGATTTTACTTAGGGTGAAGTGATCTGCACACATTTACCTGTAAGCATTATACAAATACAAATAACCACATATACATGTGCTTAAGTCCCTAAGTGCTTTTTCAGGATAAATATTGCACTAAGAAAACATGAGGTGAACACCTCTCGTGGATATGTTTCTTTGAGATGCAGGTAGGACACTGAATAGAGTCATTGGATTTCTGTATGGGACTTATGCTTAAAAAAACCCCTGAATTCAATGTTAGGCCAGATCACTTCTTTCTGTAAAAGTTGTCACTGAAAAATGCCTCACAGTCAGAAGATCATCACTAATAATAGCCTTCATTTTCAGCATTTATTAAAGAAAACCCTTTTGTTCACATGCAGCCCACACACTGACGCAGCATTCAATGATCCCAATGGTGAAACCTTAAGTGATTTTTTGTTAGGAATTTTAAAATTTGTCCAGTTCTTTAGCAATTAGCAATTGCTCCATAGAAGCAAGTGGAGCTATGATAGTTAAAACAGGTGAGGATTTTAGTCTATACTTTTAATGTTTATCATATCTTGGAGTATGATGCAAAGTAAGACCTGCCATATTTCATGCATTAAATCATTGAATCGTCATAGAATCACAGAATAATTTTGATTGGAAGGGACCTTAAAGACCATCTCATTCCAAACCTTTTGCCATGGACATGGACACCTTCCCCTAGACCAGAAATCAGAGCCCCATCCAACTTGGCCCTGAACACTTCCAGCGATAAGGCATTCTCAGCTTCTCTGGGTGGCCTGTGCCAAGTCCCCACCACCCTCACAGGGAAGAATTTTTTCCTAATATCTAACCTAAACCTACTTTCTTGCAGTTTGAAGACATTCCTCCTTGTCCTATCACTCCATGCCCCTGTAGAAAGTCCCTCCCCAGCCCTCTTGTAGTCTCTTTAGGCACTGGAAGGTGTTCTAAAGTCTGCCAGGAGTCTTCTCCAGGCTGAACACCCCCAGCTCTCTTAGCCTGTTTCCATGGCAGAGATGCTCCAGCCCTTGGAGCATCTTGGGGACCTCCTCTGGACTCACTTCAATATCTCTCTTATGTTGGAGGTCATGGAGCTGGATGCAGAACTCCAGGCGGAGTCTCAAAAGTGCAGAAGAGAAGGGGAAGAAGCACCTCCCGAGACCTACTGGTCGCACTGCTTGTGAATTAGCTCCTGAAATGAACTGAGATGGGCCAGTTCCCTGCTGTTCATGTACTTATATCCACAAGCAGGTGCCTGTGTTGAGGCTGTACTTGATTTTGGACTCTAACAGGCATCAGAGCATCAAAGTCATACAGTTATAAATAAGTCATGCTGTGTAATTAGTAATCTTGGTGATACAAAAAAATGTAAGCATGTGTAGGCATGATGCATTCCAGAGTTTGCATAGGATTTAGCAGCAGTCTGTTTCAAATATCAGCCGAGAAAATCCTTTTATATTGACCCAACAAGAAAATAGCGTGAATTCTAAGACTGCCAACATGTTCCGTCTCTTTTTAAAAATAAATATATGTATATTTATACTTTAAACTTTTAGGTAACTTTAGTCTTATAATCTTAAATAGATTCACAAACTTTGATTAATATGTAGGATATGGTAATTCTGAGACCTACAGGGATCAGACTCTTCAACTCTTAAGAAATTTGTGACAAAAGAGCGCAACTACTGTAAAGTGCATAGGAGCACTTTAAAACAGCTTAGAATGGGAAATGAAAAACTCTAGTGGAGACTTCAGGTGAATTTATTAACTACATTGTTACTGCTGGGAATATGAACAGAATAAATATTGAAAGATTTCATATGCCACAGCAGTGTCTGTTAATGTCATCCTGAGGCATTGTTTCAGTACTGAATTCATTCTGTATCAACATTGTGTCTTGGGAAGAAATAAAAAGCCAGTTCCTCATGATAAACACTGAAGGCTTGCCAAGTCCTCTGTGGCACTGGACTCTTAACACAAAAAGCAAGTAAAACAGGAACTATTTTGCAAGTAGATCTACTCAGATTGCCTCAGCACTTTGGTGGCAATGCTTGGTTATGTTGGCTTCATGAAATGTATTTGAACAATTAAAAAATAATAAAAGTGGAAACACAAATGTTTCTGACAAGCTGAAAGCACTTTTTCATCTCAACAGAGTTCAAAAAAACTCTAAAATAATTAAACTTAGCTGTTTGCCAGCATTTGCTGGAACAAGATGAAGGGGTGAGGTGGATTGATACTTTACTGCTCAACTTTATTTCTGTATTCATATCTCCTCCTTCCTCTCGTCCTTCCACTCTGCACCTGTGTGCCTCTCCTTCCCCAGCTGTCTTACAACTGTTTAGATTCACTGAGCCCTGTCAGCCTTTGATTTTAAGTTACTCCCTGGAGCTTTTGCTTTAACACAAAGAAGAGCATACAGAAAGAGCACTTTGTATTTCTTTCTCCTAATGGTACACAAACCTGCCTGGCTGATAGCTGCTGGCACTGAGACCATCTATGCTGTTTCCTCCCCCTTGCTCTCCCATTTATCTACTGATCACATTTTACTGGGAGTGGTGCAGAGCAGGTAGAATAGACAGATGCATTGGATTGAGTAGCTTCTAAAGGAGAAAGTGCCAATAAAATACTTAGCCTCTGCCTGTGATGTGTGGATTCAGGAGACTTCTTTAGAATAGAAAATATTTTATTATAATAGTATCAAAGGAAAAAAAGTGGTGAGAAATGCTTTTCAGCAACAAATGAATTTTCTGCCTGTGATTTTCCATCTGTCAAAGACTGTGCAGGTCACTTCTTATGTTCAGCTCTTACAGAAACAATATTGTATTCCTTATGCCAGTTGTTAGCTGGGGAGGAATCAGAACGGAAGAGGTGCTGTCTTTGGAGGTTCTTGGCACTTTGGCATATGCTTGTCATACAGACTTGATGCTACAGCAACAAATAAATATTAGCTCAATATTCAAGAATATGATACTGCCATCTGTAGGAGGTGTTTGCCTCCAGTTTGTCTGTTGGGGTAATTTGCTGTGTTGATTTTTAACAAGCAGGGTTTTCATGCATGGAGTTGAGCCTCGACTACAACCACTGAAATCACGTGGGACACTGACATTCCTATATTAGTTCTTAATTGTGGAATTTGCTGCTCTTGTTGCTCCAGTGGAATTCAAGGTTGTTGACCTGGCTCACTGTGAAGCCCATCTCTTCTTTCAGGCAAAATAAAAAGGATTAGGTAGGAAGGGGGAGTTAAGTGAGAGTAGGAATTAGGAGCAGGTGAGAGATTTTATATGTTTTATTTAACTTGACATTGTGTCATTCTTGGCACGCGCTATTCAGTAAAATAATGGGTAAGGATTCATGGGTAATTGTTCATGCAATTGCAGTGCCAAGAGTCACATGTGATAATTCAAAAGCTGAAGAATTTAGAAGTGTCCATTTAATTTTATTCTAGTCCCCATACTGAGAAGTTAGTGAGGATTGCATGAGCAGGCAGTGCTTTGGACATAGAATATGGCTGAGCATTTGACACAGAAGAGGGACCACAGAGAATGATTTTCCTGTGTAGACTTTAATGAAGATAAGGAGAAAGCAATACATAACTCAGTCATGTACAGAAGCCAACAGGGATTTTGCTTTTCACTGCATTTGTATGGTTTTGAGTCCCTGTGTCTTTAATAATTTACATTGCTGAAAAGCTTTTTAGAACTGCACATGCAGATGTTTTTCTATTGGAGCACCACCAAAAAGTCTGTGTAAGCACAATATGCGGGGAAAAACATGTCTTGAAAATATCTCCCTGTGCAGAAAAAAAAAATAAAATTAAAAAGGCCAATATGCTGCAAAGGATTTCTGTCCTTTCTTGGTGTTATGGAACTTAATATAAGGGCCTTTTTGTTGTTATTTATTTATTTTTTTATTTATTTCCTGAATGGACAAGTGTGAAAGGATCAGCCTAGAATCAGAATGGAAGATAGTAGGACTAAAATAACCTACCGAACACATAGGTAAAAATTCTTATCTCTTTCCTGTTCATGCTTCCTCAGTTGTGTCCCTATAGTGTAATTAGCACTGAAACTCCCATTTTTATATAGGGCTACTTTTTGTTCCAAAAAAGACAACATTTTGACTCAAGAAGGGTATTTTATGCTCTGCTGTGAGATTTGTACTTCTCCCCCACCTCTGCTGTTAGCTAAAGCTTCTTTGTAATACATTAAATGATACAACACAAAAGATCTAATAGAATTTGAAATAGCTTGGGTTCTTAGAAACATGTAAAACTCTGCATAAAATGAATATTGCTTAAGCTCAGTCTGATTTCCATATTCTTTCCACATTGTATTTGTGTATAATAGGCTTCCAGGAATGTTCATGACCTTACAGCTCTCCCTTTTGTTTACAGTCCAGTGCTCTGTCCTTGAGATATGTTGCACACAGAATGAAGACAAAATCATGGCTTCAGGCCTCTGTCTCCCTTCTCTGGAAAAAATAAATAAAGCCTATATAGGAGACGTTCTCCAGTCAGTACTGTTCCAGCTACATGTGAGTGA
Organism: Catharus ustulatus; assembly: GCF_009819885.2. Classification (NCBI taxonomy): domain Eukaryota; kingdom Metazoa; phylum Chordata; class Aves; order Passeriformes; family Turdidae; genus Catharus; species Catharus ustulatus. The sequence continues at coordinate 1,791,327 of NC_046234.1, read as the reverse complement.
TTACACCCTGGGAAACAATTATAGATGGTAATAAAGAAAATTAAGCTCTAGGGGCAATATAATTTTTCTCAGGAACTTCCAGGGAAAAGACTGCTTTGTGGGGTTGGTTTTTTTGTTTGTTTGTTTGTTTGTTTATTTGATTGGTTGGTTTGTTTGGGTTTTTTTTAATTATCAAACACACTTATTTTTTCTCACTTAAAAAATAAAAATGGACAGATCAATTTCCTAGCAGTTTGACTGAATATTTTAGAAGATCTTTTTCCTTTTGAAGAGACTGTATCCTGTTCCCACACAAGCAGCCTGTTTCTTGTTTGCTGTCAGTGAGCAAACAATCAATGCACATTTACAATAGCACTTTAGCAGCATAATGGTGATGGCAATGTTTGTTTGGTTTTTTTTTTTTTTTTTGCTGCCATGCAAATTTTCATTCTCTTTGAGTAAAAGTATTTTTCTGCTGATATTCTGCTTTCTGGCAGCTGCTCAAAACTTCCTTGTTCAAATGTATTTACAGATGGCACAGCCATGGCTTTTGTGTATGGTGTCTGAGTAGACAGTGCACAGCCCGGGACAAAATTACGTTCACTAAGTATTTTAGAACAAAGGGCATATGTGAGATTTCAGTATCAAACATTTCAATATCAGCAGTGCTGTGCACGAGCACTAACAAATATAGCTCTGTTTAAAGAAGCTTTGAGGCTGAATTTGGTGAAGTTTGTAACTACAGGATGTGACTGTGAGTATCCAGAACAGCCATTTGGCTAAAGCCTCCTGATGTGGAGGCTGGCCCAGAGAAATAAAAACAGTGCTGTGCAGGTAGAGGACCTGTGCAGTAATACTGAGAAGTGCAGTGGCTTTTTGATGTTACATTAGGGTTTTTACTGTTTCTTCTTTCACTAGGAAATTTAAAAAATTTGTTAAACAAATGGGATGGATGCCTCATGATTATATATTATGAAATAATTGTGTGACTCATAGTGCATTCCATTAATTTAGATTACAATTCAGACTTTCTAGAAAATGGCCAAGTAATTGTCCACTTCCCAAGTATTTCTGAACATTCAGATTCACGCTTTTCTGTGGGGTTTGAATTTCGTGAATGTTTTCTAATTGCAGGAAGGTGGAGCTGCTCAAGTTAATCAGTTCTTTCTGGAGACACCAAGCAGCTATTTCAAAGTGTTGTTCCATGTCTGGACAGTAGTTTTATGTGTACATTCACAAGCAGCACTACTGGTGAGGATTGTTGCACAACTCTGGTAAAATTTCTGAAATTCAGCATTCACTGGATTGTGTCTGGATCTACAGACATGACTCCGAACTTCCCCAGGATCACTTCCTATGCTCCAGGCACCACCTTTGTGCTATCCTCTCTGGCAGAGAGATTCTAGCTGACATCATTGTTTAAAAGGAGGGTCTTTCAGTCCCCCTTGCCTTAAGTTCCAATTTTAACCTGCTGAGGTTCATCTCTTTCTCCTCTCCTTCATCTGATTGACCAGTTTTAACCATACAGTCAAAAACACAGACAAGAAAATCATGACATCATGCAGAGGGATTTTAAGAGCAAATCCTCTTTGCTTTAGCATGAAAAATTGGCATATCCATATAGAACATTCAGCTCTCCCCTGACATTTTCTTTGGCTATCCTAAGTGCTCACATGTATTCTTTAGGATTTGGGTATATGTCCTGCCAGGATTTGTGAGTTCCTTCTCTTTAAGTACCTCTTTAGCTAAGGTCCTCTCCTTCAAACATAGAGTGGTACTCTGACTTTTCCAGTCACCATCTTTCAATGTCATGAGTTTTACAGATTTAAAAATACTTTTCTTCTTGTAGGAAAACTGTCCTTTTCAGTGTTTTTCTTGGTCCCTCCTCAACTTCAAGTAGAGTTCATGAACAGTATGTTACAGGATTTCGCAAATTATCAGAAACTCTTCCTATTATTTACTGGGTAAATAAGTATTTATATATGACATTTAAATGAGTAAAAAGACAGTCTTTTTCCAAAACAACTGGAGTGACCTAAAAAAGAACAGTAGGATATAAAACCACAAGCAAAAACATCAGTAGGACAGAATAGAGAGAATAAGTCCTGTCATTTGTAGTTCAGCTGTATCATGTTATCTAATTTTTATTAATAATTTAATTTTATTAACTACATGTGTGAATTTTGTTTACTGAGATAAAAACACTTGGTATTGGGTGTTAGGTGAGCTTTTTTTAGAGACAGTACTATGTTTTGTCAAGTGCTGTGGTTAACAACGTTATCTCAATGTTTTTAATCTTTCTCTTAATTCACACAGTGGCACTCTGGTTTTACTGCCTGTCTCCCTTGGGTGAGGAGAGGGCATTTACTTCCACATACCACATTGTTTGAAAATAATAGTGATAAGGCACATGAACTGTAAAGATATCTCCCTTGAGGTCTTGAAGGGAAGGTCTGGGAAATTTTAGGATGGATGTCAAGATAGATCCATGCACCGTATGTGCAAGACGAGGGAATTACCGTCACGTGAGCCCGCAGAGCTTTAGCACACTTCATAATGCCACAATGGGTCTTGGATATCCATATTCTAGCAACTGATGCAGAGCCTCTTAAGCTAAAGAAAAGCATGGAAAGGAAGAAACATCAGATAGTAAGGAAAGCATCTTGGGCGAAATAATGAAGATCCATAGCATCCTTGCTTTCCAGTGGCTATGCCAAACTGTGGTATAAATGACTAGAATAACCTGAATTCATATGTTACAGAGAGCAAGTTATAAAAAAATTTTCTTCTTCAGCAAGCTGGGCAATATCTTAGAGTCCAGTTCTTGCTGCTATAAAAGTCAGAGTCAGTGTTGGAATGTGTGGCTTTGAAATGCCTTTTAAATACCCTAATACATAGAAATATACTCCAAAGCGGATAAAGATGCTGCTTTCCTTAGAATGCTGGTTATTAGCAGTCTCACAGTGAGTGAGTGTAGGTGGGAAGTTCCTCATTGTTTCTAATATCCTACTACAGGAGATGCAAAACTATATTAAGTCTGACTTCATAAATGATCTTTGTAAAATACGTGTCTGTATTTATAGGAACTATAAGGATCTATCCTTTCCCCACTGAGCTGAACACCTTTTATTCTCATTATGAATTTATTAGTAGTGCAGAATGTTCAGCAGTACAAAAAAATGTTCGTTTTTATCAAACAGTGTTCTGGTAAGTTCTGTCTTTGTTTTAAGAGAAAATACTGCTCCTCAGTTTTGGAATACAACTAAATGAGAAATGTTGAAAGCAGACTCCATGAGATATGCCACTGGCACAAGTGGAAACTGGAGGTGGTGCAGGGATGCACTGTTAGTGTCGTTCCAGAAATTCATTCATGGGGTGGTTCAGCAGCATCCTCAGACTAAAAAGCTCAAGGAGGTGTGTATAAGCCTGGACCCTCTTGACTGACAATTAATTTGAAAGATGGAAGTTTATCTTTTCCTAGCAAAAACATCTAGTTGAGGAAGAGGTATGTTGCCTCCCACTTTCCTTTCTCAAGGTATTTTATCACAACTTAGCCCAAGCTGAGATGAATTACAGTAATTTCACGACTATAAGGCGCACCCTTTTGACTAAAATTTTCCCCGGAACCCGGAAGTGCGCCTTATAGTCCGGTGCGCCTTATCTGATGGACAAAGTTCAAAAAATTTGCCTACCCGGAAGTGCGAGCTGCGAGCCACGGGGGGAGCCGGCAGGGCCATGGCTGCCAGGTGGAGGCGGGGCGGAGCAGGGGCGGGCACGCCCCGGCCCCATGGAGGTGGAGCCGCCCCTCCAGAGGCACGCCCTGGCCCCATGGAGGTGGAGCCGCCCCTCCAGAGGCACCCCTCGGCCCCGTGCAGGCAGCACAGCCCCTACACAGTCACCCCCCCGGCCCCATGCAGGCAGCATGGCCCCTCTAGAGGCACCCCCTGGCCCCGTGGAGGTGGAGCCGCCCCTACACAGGCACCCCCTGGCCCCGTGCAGGCGGTACGGTCCCTACACAGGCATGCCTGGGCCCCGTGCAGGCAGCACGGAGGGGCGGCGGCCAAGCCCCAGCCCCGCCGGATACAGGCGGGCCTGGGGGCCTGTAGCACCGCCCCTGCCGGGTACAGGCAGGCCCCGGGGCCAATGGCTGCCGGCTTGAGGTGGAGCCTCAGCCAGCAACTGCATGGAGGGAGCTGGGGGTGGAGCCTCACTGCAAAAAAAATGTGCGCCCTATAGTCCAGTGCGCCTTATCTGATCTACACAGTTGCAAATTTTGCCGACTCCCGGGGGGTGCACTTTATAGTCCGGTATGCCTTATGGTCGTGAAATTACTGTACATAGTTGGGTTCAAATTGTCAATTTACTTTTCATTCCACAAAAGTAGTTAAAAAAAAAAAAGCTAAAAATTATATTTGTCTCCATATTCAACATATGAGTAAGGAACTGCAGAAGCTTGGTGAACATTACAAGTCAAATTCCCCCTAAACCTCTGTAGCTGTTTTTGTCAAAGTAGAAAATGGATACTAGAAAGGAGCAACATTTCTGTGGCCAGTATTTAGAATGCTTAGGATGCTGGAAAGAAAGAATAATGGATGCACTTGTCATAAGCTGGAAAATAGATTTAGTGTTTATAGCATGACTAAGGTAAACAAACAAGATCAAACAAGAGCTGAGCAGGCTTCTGTGTAACCCAATGCCACATGAAGTGCAACTGCTGAAAAGAGTCTGTGAGAGGGGAAATGAAACTGAGCAGATGAGACAGACGGCATAGTCTAAGTTCAGTGCTTTCTGATGACACTGAAGATTTGCACTTGTTTTGGCAGCTGATTCGGTGTTTTCCCTTATTGAAAATGAGCTGGGGAAGTGCATTGCGTGCATCTCTTGCACCTCTGGTGTCAAACTGCAGATTCTAGATTAAACATGTTCTTGGCAAACAAATAATGTCCAGCTCTTCATGCAGAGTGACCCACCAGGGTGGGAGTTAGGAGCAGAGTTAAGAGGTGGGGTATCTATTTTTATGGAAAATGACTCAGGGTTGGCATTTGATATTTTGCCTTTGTGTTTGCTTGTTTATTTAGTGGAGTAAATTTGCTTTTTCTTCTGTTCTTTTGTTTGTCTTCTGCAATTTTTCTGTCTGATGAATTGTATGATATATTAGGCTTTAAATGTGGACAGCACTAACTGAATACTATTATTATCCTATTCTGATATTCTCAGCTAGTAGTGAACGTAAAGGGAGGTTACTCTGCAGTATACTGAGTACATGCATGTATTGAAAAGTTGCTAGCAGACTATAATATGACTTTCTGTTTTTATTGTGCATAACTTTCTCATATAAAAGAGCTCTCATTCAACTTCTTACCATACCCAGAAGTACAGTACTGCCTTGAAGGTCAGGGAGTGTAATAAAAAGCACTGCATACACTGCATACATTCAAATGAATTGGAAGGAAGTGATAGGCACAGGAACTATCTTGGTTTTCAGCATTTTTTTTTTTCTATAGTATAATTTTTAGCTGTCCCCAAGCATATTCCCTGTCTACCCTGTATTGTCACAGTTCAGTCACTCAGGTTTAGCTTTCTAGCATTTTTTGAATCCTGGAAGTCTTACCACTCTGTGGTCTAAAATTGTCCTTGCAAGGAATATAAGACTCTCTTTTACATGTTTATTCCTGTAAGTGGGAAAATGGATTACAGCGAAATCTAAGACCCACAAGGTCAGATGTCAAGATAAAAGTGGGGAATTATCAGGAAATTCTGTGGTCTTCTTTCTTTTTTATCATGTCCGTCTAGAGAAGTAAGAATACAATATCTATAATGTTCTTAGTAAGGTGTCTTAATGCTCTTCTAACCTACTAATTTTCTGATATGCCAAAATGCATGCAAAACATAGTAAAAACTGAGTTGCAAGATTGTTCTTTACTACCTTTTGGTATTTTAGGCAAGGATCATCTGTATAAGTCATCATAGTAGCTTTACATTGGTCAGTTTGTTTTTGATGAAAGCTAAAAATATTTTTCTAGTCTTTATCTGTAACACTGTAGTCAGGAGACACTATTTTTGCAGAAGAAAGCGCCATTGATTGCATTTAAATATCATCATAGCAAAAAGCAGTCAACAGAGCCTACTCAAAACTGCCTTCCAGGAACACAGGAGGAGAAACTGGTGATACAAATCCCTCCTCTGGTACCTTTGTGCCGGATTTGCAGCTTTGTAGAATATATTCACTTTACTCTGCTCGTCAGCACAGCCCTGTATCCTGACAGCTGAGTAATGTTCTGCTCACGTCTTCCCTTGTAAAATGAAAAAAGTAGATAATTTAATATAGATGTGACAAGTGCAAGATAGATTTCTACCCAACACAGTTCACTGCTGAAAGTATTAGGCTGAAAACCTTCTTTAAAGACAACCAGATTCTTAAATTCTCCCCACCTCCACCTCCACATTTTCCCCTGCCCCAATTAAACACAATACAGAGAAAACTAAAACCTGAATTTATTCTTTGATCATTTCAGTATGAAAAAAATCTCTTCTGTCTCCTGTTCCACAAAATAAACCAGTGTCTGTTACTTATACCAAAGAACAGCCTTTCTGTGAGACATGGGAAGTACAATGCATGCATGTTTCCATTGCAGATATTTTTGGTCCATCACTGATTTTCTTTTCGTGAAGTTTGTACTCTCTCCTGAATCACAGATGCAGTTTACTGCTACTTTTTGTGGCTATTGTGGTTGGGGACCAAATTCTGAGGCAAAGCATGACAAATTCTTTCAATCCAAATTACATTTCTGAGTTTGGCAGGGTCTGCGCTTGGATTTCACCAGCTTAAGAGAAACACATCGGACAATCCCCATACCAACAAGTGCATTAGACGTGATGAATACACAGCATTGTTGGGCTGTCCTGATGCTGCAGTAGAAGTGTTGTGGCCTGTTCTCTGGCCTTCAACCCATTTCTGTCCCCCTCAAGCATTAGTGCTGTCTGCTGCTCCAGTCCTTCTGCTGCAGCTCCAGAGCACTGACTTAGCACTTGAGGCAAGCGATGCTGCTCCTCTGTCCCTCTCAGCCAGCAAGGCACCGTCTCGTCTCTGAGACATCTCAGAAGTGAAGCAGAGCTGTGACTGGTGGGGGAAGCCTGTAAGTCTTTGAGGGATGAGGTTGTGGTGAGGTGAGGAGAGTTTAACAAGTAACCCAGCACCATTGCGGAAGCTGTGTCCTTGGTAACAGCAAAATCAGATTGAATTGGGAAGCGTAGAGGTTAGCATGGGATTCAGATCTTCTAAATCCCACTTTTTCCAAAGTCTTTAATAGCATCATGGATTTGTTTGTGTTCTTATACTGTCTCTTAAAAGTCAGTGATGTGAAAGATGCAAATGGTTGTGACCCATCACTAAATTGATTTTATAGTAACTATTTCTGTTAAGGTTATCCAGTAGCAAAATCTGAAAGTTTGGGACAGGGCTTCAGAACTGAGATTGAGAACTGATTTCTTTTTTTTATAAAGTTGAGAGCAGATTTACTATGAAGTTGAATGAGTGAAATGTTAACCTACTACCAAACATTAAACACCCTCATGTTTGCTGCCTCTGGGCATTGACAAGAGTGTGTCTTTCAACACACAATTATCTATGTCAAAGGAGCAACTTTTCTTCTATGCACTTGATGTGGTACATATACACTGCTTCTATGAGATGCACCATGCTCAAATGTCCCCACACCAAGGAAGGAATACAAATTAAATGACTGAATACAAAAGACCTCTCTTAATGTTTTCACCAATATCCGGCTTACAAATGACTCAAACACACTAGTTAAGGAAAAAAACTAACCTCTTCAAACTAAAAGGAGTATTTTAATCTAAAAATACTTTAACAGCTTTACTGAAAAATTCATAAAGATTGGCTGCCCAAACTTGTAGAGCTGTTCCACTGACTCTCTGTTCAGCCCTGCGCAGATGGTAACTCCCATTCACTTTGATGGGAGATTTGCCTGAGGTAGGACTGCAGAACTGAAGCCCAGGGTGTTAATTAAATGTACAGTCAGCTGGCCAAAATGTAGCTGGTTGAGTCATAAGGACAGCTCTTCCTGGCTTACCTAAGAATACTTCTTAGTATATAATTAAACCACAAAAACTGACATCAAAGTACTGATAAGGGCCTAATGTAATGCACGTAACCAAGGAAAATCAAGCCAACATTCCTTCCTTTAATCACCCAGCTGGGCCAAGCTAGTACACAAGTCTGGGTCTAGATACTCCCTTTCTCAAACACTGGTAGAGGTGAAGGAGGTAAAACTGATGGAGCTGGCTAGATTGGGTGTAAAACTGCTCAGGAGGGGCTCTTTGCAGGCACAAAGCTACTAGAACCCTAGGAACTGTGTTTCTATCCTATATCTCTTGAAGCTATAGATGTCAACTTTAGAGAAACCAAAGTCAAAGAACAGTTACCAATGATTTACTGGAAATAGAAAAGGATGTATCAAATGTGGTTTCACATGGATTTGTCCTGAGCCAGATACTGTTAAATATTTTCATTAGTGACTTCATTGATAGGGTAAGGAATGTTCATATTAAATTTGCAGATGCCACAAAGCTTTGAAGACTCGAGGAGAACATGATTAGAATTCCAAGGGACCTTTACAGATTAGAAACATGGTATGAAAAGAACCCCAGGATGCAATTAAAAATAAGTCCAGTTTCTGTACTTAGACAAGAAGAGTCATTCATAGAATCAACTCAGTGAGAAACAACCAACCAATTTACAATCATAAAGGAAAGGAATTAAGGGCTGTAGCTGTCTGCAGCTTGAACGTGAATGGGGAATGGCATACTAGTGTAAAAAAAGTGGAGGGGAGAAATTTTGGGTTCTAAAATGAGGAGCACAGTCTGCAAAATGAATAAAGTATTTCTACTCTCTTATGGCTGTGAAAAGTTCTAAGCTCAGGTTTAATTCTCATGTGCTCCAGAACAGAGTAATATAGTGACCTATGAGCAAAGATTACAAAGGTTTGGATTGTTTAGACTAGAGTTAAAACACTGGGTAGAAACATGACAGCAGTCTTCAAATACAAAAAAGAAGCTGATGCAAAGCCAAAGGGAATAATCTTGTGGTCACGACAGAGTGTGTGATTCAAGCACAAAAAAGGTGTTTTGCTAGGCTTTTTTAGGCAAGAGTTTTTTTTGACAATAAAGCTAGTTAAAAACAGATTACTGTAGAACTGTTAACCTTTTTCATTATGCTGAGGTTCAAAAAAGTGCCTGTCTGGAATGAGAAGGATATAGTTCAGGATGTCTTGGGGTAGCCACAATATTTCTTCATGAAGTTCCTTCCTGTTTTGTAGCATTCTCTGACTTGTTATGAGAGGCTTTAGAAATCTCTACAGGAGACTTGTTTCTCTTCTTGCTCTGAGCTGGTCCTGACTGGTAGGTTTAATTCACTCTCTAAGAGCCTCCCGAGGCCTGATCCATATTTTTGAGATGCAGGTTGACCCACTATTTCTTTGCCAACTTTCTGAGCTACCTAGTAGCAGACTTCCCATAATTGGGATTACATGATGGACTTGGAAACTAGTTGTTGCTTTGGATTTTTCTTAAATTATGGCCTTGAAGCATTTGTGAGAAAGAATCAGTGAGACTGTTTGTCTTTAAAATACTTGTTTGTTACACTAAATATCTGACTGGTTTGGTGTTGTCCTGGCCATGTGGAAGGCTGCTGGGTTTTCGTATGTCAAGTAGCAACCACCTGTTTTCAGTAAGAATGACCTTCCTTCCAGATCAACAGCCACAAGAAAATTGTAATTGTCCTCAACACCTGCCCTCAACATATTACAGTAATTTCACGACTATAAGGCACACCCTTTTGACTAAAATTTTCCCCCGAACCTGGAAGTGTGCCTTATAGTCCAGTGCACCTTATATAATGTACAAAGTTGCGACATTTGCCACCCCGGAAGTGTGAGCCACAATGCGGGGGCGATGCCGTAGGAGCGCCGAGTCACGGGGGGCAGCGGGAGCGGGTGGCCACGGCCGGCAGAATCCATATGGGGAGAGAGGGAGGGGCTGCCAGTCCCGGACACGGCACGGGGAGAGAAGGAGGCAGTGCCGGCCCCAGACATGGCGTGGGGAGAGAAGGAGGAGGCGCTGCCCCGGCCCTATACGTGCCGTGCAGGGAGAGAGTGGAGCGGCGCCGCGCTGGCCCCATACGAGCCACGTAGGGAGAGAGCGGTGCCTCCATGGTCCTGTACGAACCACGCAGGGAGAGAGCAGAGTGGCGCAGGGAGAGAGCAGAGTGGCGCCGGCCCCGACCGCCGCGCGGGGAGACAGGGAAGCGCTGCTGCTGGCTCGGTGCGAGCTGCGCAGGCAAGGCGGGAGTGGGCGACCACAGAAGCCACGAGTCGTGGCCACCCCAAGCCAACCCAGACCATGGGCAGCCCCGAGCCACCCTGGACCGCCGCGAGCCACAACCGTCCCGAGCCCGGGCAGCCAGGAGTGCCGAGGCTCACGGCACGGGGAGGGCACCTGGGACTGCATTTAAAGGCTACGCCAATCTGTGAAAAATGTTTGCAATTTGAGCACCTGCCAGTAGACCTGCGATGGCGCGATTCTGTTACTAATTCAAAAAAAAAGTGTGCCTTATAGTCTGGTGCACCTTATATGATCTACAAAGTTGCGAAAGTTGCCAACTCCCGGGGGGTGTGCCTTATAGTCCGGTGTGCCTTATGGTTGTGAAATTACTGTAAGTGAAAGTGGTTAAAGGTACAGCCTTTATAGCTTAAATACTTAGTTAAGTAAAAGTTGTGTGAGGTCCTAGAAAGGCAGTGAACACCAGAAGACTGAAATGGATGGTACTTATCACTGGATGACAGCAACTCAACCAATCATGAGACACACAAGCTGGATGTAGACAGATAACTGTATTTCTCTATTTGCTTTTAAAATAACACTTAAATTTGGTTTCAGACAGTAGAAGTCAGTGAAAAATGCTCCAGTGGTACTGTGTACAACCTGCTTGAAATTCTTGGGTAGACATTTTTCTCTAGAACAAATTATTTTCTTTCTGCTAACAAGAAAAACAAGGGGAAACAAATTGCAAGATCTTAAGAGGCTTTTTTTCTTCCAGTGGGTTTTGTGCCAAATTCTATCCTCGCATGAGTTCTTGAAACCTCTGATTTCACAGGGACTTTGTGGTTGTAAAAGAATAGATTTCTTGGTCTTCATGTCTAAAAATCTTCCTTCTGTATAAAGTGCTTTACACATGGAATAGCTGCTGAAGCAAATTGACTAGAATGGCAGTCAATTTTACACTGCTGCCCTCCCACCTGAAAAGCACTTTTGATGCCCTACAGAGAAAAGAAATGAAAGAGGAGGGGTAGACACATGCACATACATAGAGGGAGAGAAAAGATGCTTCCAAAGAAGGTTTTAAAAAGTGAGCAAAAACGAACTAATACTGTCTGCTCTCTGTCCTACATTTTTGTCATACTGACTGGGGAGAAGTGTTTCTACAGGGTGGAGCATATCCGTGAATGGACATTGAGCCAAATTTGGTTCTTATCTGACATTACCTTCAAATAGCTTTGCGTAAGGGCTAGAATATTCCCAATTTACATCTAGGGAAAGTGAAGATTTTACATTTAAATCAGTTTTTAAAAGATGCATGCCTGCTTAATGTCTTCCTGTATTGTAGTTTTTAGGGACGTATTTTGTATTGATGTTAATTCAGCATATCTCTGCTGAGTATATTGAAATCATATCAATTTTTATCAGTGAAGTTTCTAGTCCCACATCATTAAACCAAGCTACAAGCTTTAACAAATAATTGACCAGATGTCTTTTGGTAAAAGTAAAGTTACAGTAATTTCACGAATACAAGCCGCACTGAGTATAAGCCACATCTCTGGGTGTTGGCAAATATTTAGTTCTTTGTCCATAAATAAGCCACACCTGAGTATAAGCCGCTCTGTCGTTCGCAGCGAGGACCCGCGTGCAACAAAGTTGCCAATTAGTAACAGAACCGCGGCAGGGCGGGGTTTACTGGCTCAGCTCAGGCTGTGCAGGCTCGGCCTGCTCGGGGCTGCCAACGGGGCCAGGTGGCCCAGCTCAGTGGGGCCGCTCGGCGGGGCCGCTCGGCGGGGCTGTTCGGGGCCGGCCGCTGCCTCTGGGCTCGCTTGCCCTGGCCCGGTGCTACCACGTGGTGGCAGGCAGGGACGGAGCCCCCCGCTGCCTCCCTGAGCTGCGGCAATGGCGGCACAGGGCCCCTGCCGCCTCCCCGAGCCACGGCAATGGCGGCATGGGGCCCCTCCGTCTCTCCCCCAGGCTGCGGCAGAGGAGGGAAGGAGAGAGCTCTCCTGCCTCTCTCCCCGCCCCCTGTGCTGCCTGCAGGGAGCCAGGCTCCACCTGCGGCGCAACAGAGTAACAATTTGTAACAATCGCAAAATGCTGGCTTTTACTGGCAGCTGATTGGCTCGGCGCCCTGGCTGGCACTTCTGAGGTTGTAAATGTCAGAAAATTATTCACATATTAGCCGCTCCTGAGTATAAGCCGCATTTCCGGTGTGGGAGCAAAATCTTATCAAAATGGTGCGGCTTGTATTCATGAAATTACTGTACATCTTCTGTGAAGAAGGCTCCTGACAACTCTGACCAGCAGTATTCATAACCCTTCGACTGTGAAAGTCTATTCTAGAAAATAATCTTCAGCATATGTGGTCAAACAGAAGTGCTGCTAATGCAGCAGCGACATTAGAGGGTGAGAACGGGAGTGATAGAAGACCATGCCAGGAGAATATGTTGATTATGCAAGGTCTCTATCTTTTGCAACAAGAATGTTGTAGTGATACGACATAAGATTGAACAGCTGTTTCTCTGAACGTTTGAGAGTGTTTGGAATATATTTTAAGGATGTCTTCTGTGTCCAAAAGGGGCTGTTCTTCAGTACTCTGATTTTATTTTCAGGATTGTAACAGAAAGGTTACACGCAATATGATGACTCCAAATGTTATCCTGTCAAGATAAAGTCTATTTTCTAGGATGTTACCTGATTTCAGAGCTCATAAAAAATTTTAAACCCCTTCTCATAATTACACATCATTATGGGAAGCTTTTTTTGAATTTAATTTCAGATAAATTTTCTTCTTTTACATGCACTGAGACTGTTTGAATACTGGTGATAGTGACAGCCTCTGCAGTGTTCTCATTGATTTTCATTTTTCATCTGAAAAAGTTTGTTTGATAGTGTCTCTAAGGAAGTGTTCCTCTTTACAAATGTTGATTCTCTGATCTTCTTTGGTTGAAGATATCAAGCAGGTTCTCACATATGGTAAATTGTCATAGTTCAATCAACTCATATGCTGATTTGGATGATCTGACTGACTAATTGTAACATCACGTATTTTTTTGATCAGTAGCAATCTTACATTAGTTAGATATGATCTAAACATTTCAGAATCTTGTTCTTTGTAATATCTATTTAAGGAAACCTCATGTAATCCAAAATTTGGACTATGTGTCCCAATATGTGTAATTTGTATTGGATATTCATTACTTGTGGGTAGCATATCCCCTTCTGATCAATGTTATAGGAGTTGAAAACATTTCACACACCAAGTATTCTATTCTTTGTGAATTCTGTCCTGAATAGAGTGTTCTTTAATTTTCAGTCAATAATGGAATTATTTAGTATCTGTCGTGTTCTTTATTTTTAATTTGATCCCTCTTCTATTCCTTGTCACCTCGTCATCAGTCAGTACCAGAACCTGGCCTTCAGATTGCAAAGTTAGTATTTTACTAAAATCATTGGCAAATTAAATGGAGAACTTCAAGAACACTGCTACTTGCGTCAGTGGCAACTGCTAATGTGCGAGTAATTTCTGTTCATGTGGATCATATCATAGAAGTCCAGACATGAGACTGGGTCACATTACACTTTTGAGTTCATTTGCTATTTCTGTTTTGTATTTTTCAGACCCTTGGTCAACAGTTTTAAAGAAAGTGATATGTGTATGATTTCAGAAGTTGCACAGCTCATTACCTGCAATACAGCTTACAATCTGATTTCAAACACTTGTTTTTTAAGTTAGCAAATTTTTAGCACAGCCGAAGACACTTCAGACCCCAGATGTGTGAAGGAATAAAAGAATGAGAGCACTTTTGCCTGTTCCTATTCTCAGGCTCCCCGAGGAGCAGCAGTTATCCTTGAAAGCTTCTGCGCTAATGCAGCCACTGGTACGAGGAGGAGCCTGCTCAGCTGCCCCAGGCACAGCAGGATGAAGGCAGGCTTTCAGAAATGCAGGGAGATAAGGCAAAGGAAAGGTGCTGGCAGTGATGTTCATCTTAAATTTTAGAGTTTATAAACTCAAAAAACACTACAACCTGAGTGGATGTTGTAACTGATGTATACTTTCCAAAATCTATATAAACTAAAACCACTGAGTTCAATGCAACTCTAACAAGGGCTCACTGAAGCGAGGAGATGAGGTTGCTTGAAAAAGCAAAAGAATTTAAGTAGACTTGTGCCTTATGAAAGCAGGAAACAAACTATAAAAGAGCAGTTTTCAGTGTGCAGCTGAATTAACTAGGAAAATACAGTTTGCCTGTTATGGGCTCTCCTGAATCCAGGCTTGTTACTGCTGTGAAGAGGCTCTTTCTCAGAGGACAAACACCCGTAGAGTCAAGGGAGAATGGTTTTGTGGCTGGCCATGTGAGCTTTTGCTGAAAGATCAGTTCAGGCACAGAAGCCTAACCTATCACTTTTTCTGAGTGTTTTGAGGCAAAGTCATGCATATTCCGTGATGAATGGAACCTGAAATGTAGAGGTTCAGCATTGCTACTAGAAGTGAAGTGCCTGACTATAAATAGTGCATTTCAGTCGATTTTGATGCTGAGAAACAACATTTATCTCATGACAACCCCTTCTCTTTTTTTTTCTCCTTATGTAAACTGCTTCCTCAGAGATCAATTCAAACAGATATATAAATACATTAACTTAATGAGAATAATTATGGCAATGTAAACAATATAACAAATGATAGAACATGTTAAGAAATACATACATCCTCATTAAATGCTGAGATTTGTAATAACCTACTCTGACTATACTTTCATTGTAGTCATTCAATGTAGTTTCACCTGTTTTACCTGTTGCTTTTTTACAGTCATAAAATTGCAAACTACAATTATGCTTTGGTCCTCAGCCATACCATGTTACACCACAGACTGAAGCCATGGCACATGAGCAGAGCTCAGTCCATCTGCACATTTACACATACTTCTGCCTTTAAGCATGTAAGCTTTGTGCTGACTTGCAGCTTACCTTCTCAGATGATGTCCTAACCTCTTTGCTTGTGCTCTGAGTTTATGAAATTTATGCCTCCTGGTGAGAAAAGAAACTGAAGGCTTGGGTGACATTCACACATCTATCGTGCAAATACTGTCTGTACCTGTGAGCTGCCTGTGCTATTGGATCTTCTGCCTTGATACAAATGTCTTTTTAGGTGCCCTAGCTGAGAAGCAACTTAGAAATTGCAAAGTAGTGCCATCGAAACCAAAAATATATAAACTGGGTGTCTTGTCAGCTAATACCTCTTGCTTTGATGACAATAAAGGCTGCTGACACTGTGGTCGCGGCAAGAAGGCTCTGCAGTGAGAATGGAGCAGCTGCTGCTGATCAGGGAGGGAAATCAATGACTCAGCATTTATCAGAAGCATCCTCCTGCTGGTCACCACTGCCAAGTGCCGACTCATCGATTTTTCTCCCTGCTAGGCAAAGACTGCTCTATTTTCTTTACAGCACGCTTTAAATGTTTCCAGTGTGCTGTATGCAGCTGTCAGTTCCCATTGGTGGGTCTCAGTAGGAGCATCCCAACACGTGAATTGCATTGGGGCTGGGGCATAAATTGCAAATTCTCCCAATGTAGTTTTTTCAAAGTGCCTGAAGCTCAGCATGTGTGAATCTACAAATCACCTGTCTACACCAATCAGCACAAATGAGGTGTTTTGTTTGCCATAAGCTTACTAAATACTTTTTCTTGTGAAGTGGTAAATGGAACACAATATGCATGGCTTACAGATTCACAGCCACTGAAACAAATCCAACAACATGAAGTTGTTATCAAGAAATACCTGTAGGAAAACCTCTCTAGCCACACAGTTTTAGCACAACATGTGAGTATTAGCCAGTTCTTTGATATTCAGCCAAAGAGATTGCCATATATAGTGCACATGAGGAGTGCTGTTCTTTGATTTCTCCTTTTAAAAGAAATCATCCTAGTTCTTCATTGTCCCTCAGTCTTGAATATCTTCTTTATTTAAAGACACCCTGGAAATCAAAAACAGTGTCAGAAAGGGGTCTTTGTGTGCCAGTATTAAAGTCCAGTGAGTCATGTTTTCCCACATCTTTCACAAAATTCAGTCAGAATGTAGCTCACAGTTTCAACTTCAGAAATGCTGTGAAGGTGACTACAAACAATTATATTAATTTACAATTTGAAAAATTCATTTACCCTAAAATGTGTGATGTATTCACATATATCTCTTTTCTGTTTCATTTAAAAAGAGCAACAGAATTGTGGAGTTAAACAATAAAGCTTGAAAGCTTTTAGTTCCATTCTGTTTTGAAGATGCAAATGAGACAGATTCTGAAATCTGCAACCCAGCTTCTACTTGCTGATTTTAATCTAAGAAATGGCATATTTACTAGAAACTTACTGAAGCAGATTTACTTAAAAACAGTGTCTCACTGTTTTAGAGTTGCAAAGATTTTCAGACCTGTAACATCGCTGTTCTCTTCAGAAACAAGGAAATATGCAAATAAGTTGTTATTTATAATAGCTGCTGCTTGCTATGGTTTTTTGCTATGTTTTTGTAAAATAATTATATTTACCAGTTAATTGACCTTGTATGCACAATAGGGACAAAAATAAAGAAATGAATGAAATGAAATGAAAATTCACAGTAACACTGAATTGGTTCGGTTTGGAAAAAAATATTAACTGTTAATTTTCAAAAATAGCAAGCAATTAATTGTTGCTGTAATGAACATTTCTGTTTTGCTCTGGCAACCATACTATGTTGCAAGTCAAGGCAGACCAATTGATTGCAGTGTTGGCACTGCAATATGTACAGTGTTGGTTTAATGTTAAATTTTCATCTCAAATGTTTTTACAGGAATGCAGATGTCCTATTTGTTAGTCTTGTTAAGATCTCTGTCATGTGAGTGCCCGTGCATGTAGTAACACCTAATAATGTAAAGTGTTGCCGTGTACTGCACTTGTGTGACCATTTCAATATACTGTAATTGTTTTCCACACTTCTCCCACAGGTTAGTCTGGCTTCCAGCAGAGGCAGAATTGAATAACTAGCCAATCAACATGCAAAATACTGAAGAAAGCAGCTCAGCACACAGCCATCAGCCAAACATGAGGTTAGCTTGCGGCTGCAGACAGGACGGTGAGTCTGTGCTCGGCTTCCTGAGCCTGCACGTCTCTCCCTGTATCTTCTGAATCACATTTCTGTTGTTTACTGGTCAAAATGAGCTGTTCCTCATGTCAGCAGTGGATGATTAATACAGTGACAGAAGTAGGGCCAGGATGTGTTCATTGCCAAGTACAAGTGTGGATATTTATTTTGTCTGTTTGGAGCTTTGGCACTGTATCCCGAGGGAGTGAGCCCCCAGTTTTGTTCTGGGATGGTAAAAGTGGGGAATGGGGAACGTGGGGATGTGGCCTGGTGGTGCTGACTGGCCCTTGCAGTGTTCAGCACATAGGACCCTACTCTGACATGGAAACGTACTTGGCCTGGCTTTGCATGAGGAACTTTGGTCCCATTACAGCATGTGATTGTGCCTCTGCCATGCCCAAGTGGTATATTCCCTTTTACTTCAGTAGATTTGACTTGAGGAGCCCATTGTCCAAAGACATTTAGTTTGTGGCTCAAAGAGTTTTCTGTTGAACAAACCCAGGTCTGTTATGAGAGTGGTACTTGGAGGACCTGCTTTTGGTAGATGTTCTGGCCTTTGCCTTTTGAGCCCAGGTGAGACCCTACTTACATAACAAAGCTCTTTTTTCCTGGTGGGAAGAGCTGGCACTGGCAACTGAGCTGGGCTCCCTCTGAAAGGGCCACACGTTAAAGATTTTAGAAGGTGGCAAATTTCAGACTGTGGGGTGTTTAACCAGTGACTTGAAAATGAAAATTTCTGAATTGCATCACAAATCCTCTGAGGCATCCAGCACTTTTTTTTTTTAATTATTCAGCATGTTTTTAACTCATTTTTTTAGCATTTCTGGAATTCACATTAGCTACCATAAGACTAGATGGATAACTGCCCATAATTTGGCTCAGTTCTCAAACAGTCAGGTATCTACAAGTTGGGAAGCATTGACTTTTGCGTGTGTGGGTTGGTTCCTTTCTTTGAAACAAGTAAAATGTTTTTGATGTATCTTTTCCAGAAATGAATAGTGCCAGAAAACCCTTATGAAAGTAGCTAACCTGTGCTGATGATTGTTTAAGAATAAAATGGAAAAAAAAGTGAACACAAGAACTTGTCTGAATTTATGGCATTGCAGTCCTTTCCATGGCAACATAGATAGTCAGATGGTTCAGTAGCAAAGTGCAAGCAGGAAGAATAGACAAACAGTCACAGAGAGGGAAAAGAAAGGGAAAGAAAGCAATGTGATTTTCTCTAAAAATATAACTAAATGGTAGAAGAAAATCCTTATAAATGGTATTGCTTACTTGTAAAGAATATCCTTTATGTATTAATTTCTTTCTATTAGACTAGCTTGTCTAAAGCATATACAGAAAGCCCTTTAATATCCCATTATACTGTATAGTGAAGCATTCAGGTCTAATACTATTACTGATAAAGAAACCAAAAGCATATTTACAGACACTGAATGTCTATAAAGAGCAGATCAAGCAAGTCTCTTGAGAGAAGAAAGTCCCATATCAGATTATTATGTGAAAAAAAAATAGCATGCTCATCTCAATTACAGCACCAATTTGGTTTATTTAAAAAGGAAGTAATTCTGGTTTATATCATAAAATCACTTTTTTAACCCTATAAACATCCAATAAATTAAATTTTTAGATAAGATTCATTTTGCAAAAAGCTATTTATGAAAAGCTTCAAATAATAATTAGAGAGGATTTAATAACCTAATCACTGACTAATGCTAGCACACAGTAAGTACACTGAATTAGATCCTTTTGTGGAGTTACTGTTTTACCTCATCTCATTTGGCAGCTTATTATACAATGTAAGTTGCTCAAGTCTATAATCCCTTTATCATTGAAGGTATGTAGTGAAAAATTCTGATTGTAGTCCCTTGAGTTAGTAAGTAAAAATATCTTTACAAACGTTTGTCAGGATAAGTCTAGCTGAACTTAATGCAAAAGCAAAATACAGTGTTATACTGTAAATTTATGAATGTCAACATCTGAAACATAAAAGAAAGCTCTGCTGCTTAGCATAAACATAGATTAAATATTGTCAGTATAGTATAGAATACTAAAGCCTTTCCTTTAAAACTGTGTGCATATTTTGGCAGTGGTCTAGTGCTCTACTAAATGTTGTAGGTATTCTGTTAAAGTTAATATGAGGCCTTTTGTTTATTTTAATGCACTTTGAGTCAAACTCTGGAATTAATTTCATTCCTGGTCATCCAATTTACCTCTGAACAAAAATGAGTGAAATGTCACCCTGAGTCTGGTGAGAGAGAGAGGGTTGATGGCCCAAAATTAGAAGCATAACAGTACAAGTTATATCCCTTAGAACTAAAACTACCACTTACTACTTGAATCTTTTCTAGTGAGATTTAATTTAATTTTTAAGAACTTCAAGGCAGGTTAATGAAGGTCTACTCACAAAACAGACACATGATATTTAAAATGGGTCAAACCAAAACCCTGGACAGGCAATTACAATACTTCGGGAGTTTAAAATCCTGAACCAAACTTCTTGTGTTAACAATGCTTGGCCACTGATGCTTTCAGTGGTCACTCCTGAGTATTCTGTCACATCCATCTGATGGTCACAAGCACCAGATACACCACACTGAAACACAGCATATCAGGGCAGGAGCACACCCTGGACGCAGTCAAGTTACATTTTTCTGTGTATACTGAAATGTGGGAGAGCACTGTAGTAGTTAAAAGAAGGAAGAAGAGGAAAATTACAAATACAATCAAGCAGAACTGTGAAACAGTGTATATATGTACACAGATTAGGGAACTGATCCCTCATGTTGGAACTGTCCTCAAGGAAGTCACTGTCAGATCAACAATGTGACCATTTCCATAGGTACTCTTCTGGTGCCATTGAAAAGTTTCCACTGAAACTAACTACAGTGCTGGAGTCACAAAGATCTGGCTCTTAACAGCTCTGAGGGGTGCATGCTCTTCAAATTCCACCTGAAAGGCAGTCAGGTACCCATAAGGGAAAATGAAAGCTGAGAGAGGATTTTTAGGTTTTGAACAAAATAGTTTTAAAATGTGTGTATGTATATGCCTGACAAAAATGAGCCCTTAAAACCCTATGTAATTTTATGCATTATATTTGTGGCAGTGTCTTAGTGCCACTGCATTGCTATTAAAATGCAAAGTAAGTGCAAGCATCCTATGTTTATTAAACCACTTTTAAAAAGTTCCGACAGTGTTATGACTTCAGTTTTCAAAGCATATAAATGGGCAGGGCAAAAAAGGGGGAGGAATCAGAAACCAAACTTTCACTTTGCTCTTTCATACCTCATTATTGGAACAGGCAGGGGGAGATACGTAGTTCTTTGAGATGTCTGCAGTAATAATCTGAAGATTTAGAATAAATTATCTCAAAGTACATTGCAAATTTAACAGTTTGATATCAGATTTAAGAACCAGATGATTACAGCTGTAACTGAGAGTTCCTAGGCAAAAGGCTTACAGCAAGGAAAGAATATGTTCTTTTTTTTCCCCCTAAGAAATAGCAAAGGAATCATTGGTGTGAGGGTGTACTTATGCAGGTTGAAATGAGGCCAGTTCACTACAGCTAATTCCTTATTCTTTAGAAAAAGTGCTGCAGATGATTAGATTGCCAGCTTCAAGTATCATCTGCAAGGCGGCAGCTCCAGCAGCTTATCCGATGTCGAGTTTTCAGAGCATGGGATAAATCCTAGCAGGGCAACATGCATCATTTCCCCTCCATTTTTTGTGACCCCACGTTCCACATCAGTGGAGCTGGAGATCCAGTGCCTTCTCATTTGTGCTTTCAGCTTAAAGTTTCCATTTATTAAATCAGCCCTTCCATTATCATCATTTATGTACTATTCATACATCATTTCTATCTATTGTAGTACCTCTTCCAAGGATTTAAATAACTCTGGCACTGAATAGCTTGTGCAATCTGAACAAATAGTCTTAAACTATCAGAATAGCTTTATCTAAACATACTTACAAATAGATAAAAGGAAGAACATTGTTTGTGTTCTTTTTGTGTTTTGTGAATAAGAATTATGCAGGAATAGAGATACTCAGCATTGAGTACATTCTGGCAACAAACAGATGCAGCCCCAGCAGATGAAGAAAGTTGCTATGACTTCAAAATGAACTCTCTCTGCATGTTCTGGAAATGTTCTTCACTGTCCAGTTAATTACATATCTTTGTATTTTTTGTTATATGTAAGATGTTGCTAAAGACTGATAACATTGGACTTATTTTAGCTTCTAGCTCTTTTGGGTGCTTTTCTGGATAACATCCTTTACTCTACTTTCGTTGTTTGTTTCACAATCTTCAGCCAGTCAGATGTTGCCAGTCTAACATCATATCCAAATTTTTAACTTGAAAAACTGCATTCCTACCATTTCTTTGCATCAGAACTGTTGGTTGTTGTGCAACATCCCTAATTGTTCTGAGATCATGAGATAAAAACATGTAATTCTTGCACTCTAAAGATTCCATAGCAGATGAATTTTTTGAGAGAATGTACAAAAAAAAAGATGGTTTTAAACTAAAGCTAGGCTCAAACTTGGAAATCCTCTTCAAAAAGCATAGGTCTGCTGTGTTGGGGGAGTTGTTCTAGAAAAGAATGGACATGGGGAGAGTATCAGTGATGTCCAGGAGGACTTCCTTGAAGTCTCTGCTTTTCCTCAACAGCTCTAGGAGAGCTGAGAGGGGGATCTGGTCAATGCAAGCAGTGGTAGAAGGCACTTCAACTTGTTTTCTGAGATCCTAGTAGAGCAGAAGGTGCAATATATATACCTCCCTCTCCTTGTGTATGTCTAAAAATGTCATCCAAAATTCTACTGGAAAAGTGAAATGGGAAGCACTGGCATGTATAGCCTATGATGTAATGTGTAATGACCGAAGTTGCATGAGCTATGTCAATCCCTTGCTTACAGTAGATGTGGAACAAGGGAATGAGGAGCAGCTGCTATTTAGGCATATTTTAGAACTATATTAGTTTTGTTTCATTTCAATTTCAAAGTGCATATTGCATGTTGTGATAAATATGTGTTCAAGACAGGAATACCTTTCATATTTTAGGTAGAAATTTGAAATGGATCGTCAGAAATTACTTTTCCAAACCTGTTGGTTTGCAGGCTTCTGACAGTGCAATTCTCAATCCATTTGAACCTCCTCTTTCTTTCCTTGCACTCTGTTTTGCTGTGTGCTTCTCTGCATTCTGAAATGTTTCCTTTGTGAAATTGCACACTTTTACTTTTGATATTCTTCCTGAAGATAGTTCATAGCATGTAGGAAGTACAAATCTATGAAAAGGAGAACCTATTTCACATCTTAGGGGTAGGCAGAAGCATTTTTATTGTTTAATGCTTCCTTGGAAAGGTGGTGGCATCGACCAAACACAGTGCAGCTGTCACCTTGGCTCTCAGTACTGATATGGCGCCAGTACTATATGTAAGAGCATTTATCAGGACAAACCTGGTTTCTGGTATCTAACACTTGTGTTTACCTGTTATTCAAAAGCGCAAGAATTCATTCTTGCATCTCCTACTATAAAGTTGTACCATAATAAGTTGATGCAGGTTGTGCACACCTTCCCTCTCTGGGTAGATCAGAGAACAAAGGTTTCAAATTCCTAGGAGTATTCAGAATGGAGGCTTGCTAACGCTGTTTGCTTTTTGCTGTAGAGTTCTTATGTCTGTGATTTGGTGATGTGTGATAATTTAAGGACGGAAGCACTCCTTCCTTTGCTCTCTGGAAGCAGGCTGGCAGTATTCAACTGTTATTGCATTAAGATGATTCAAGGCTGAGAATCCTGATGCCACCCTTCCCCCAGCACTCTGCAGACACACACAGACACATGCACACAGGCGTGCACACAGAGTATTATCTCTGTTTGCCTTACTAATGTCATTGTGCAGTATTCCATTTTCCTCTCTCTTCTTGTCCCCAGGGTCTATAACAAACCCCTGCTGGACCTTTTATCCACCCACTAAGTCCAGATTAATTTATTATACTCCATCTAGTTTTTGAACTGTTCCTTCTAAATGTGTGATGGGGCTTAGGGCTGTGCAAAGGGGATTCAAGGATAAGGAGAGAAAACATCCTCAGGCTGTAGCTTACAGTGAAAGGTTGTGTTACAGTACGAGCACCTCTGCTATAATTATGCATAGCCATGGAAGATGATGCAGGAGGAATGACTGATTAGAGCTCCTATTTAGCTAAATTAACATCTCAAGTCCATTTTTTTGGTGTAAATCTGAGTTAGTCATAATCTAAAAGCAAATATTTGCCTTTAATATCTCTTATTTATGCATAGAATGCAGTGTACTCTTAATTTCCTTATTAATTATTATTATTTTTTAACAGATTCCAGGCAGGAAGTCAAAGCCTGCTGTGTTTTGTATTATACTCTGCAACTAATTTTTCTAGTTTTTTAAAATAAAACATCTAATTAATCATTGTAATCTGAATACTTTCTATTTAAATTCAACATGCTAGTGAAAGAACTGAATGAAAATGTAGCTAATTTATTATACCTATGAAAGTAATAGGTAGGTAGAAATATATAGAGATAAAAAGTTGGATACAGTAATTTCACACATATGAGGCGCACCCTTTTGACTAAAATTTTGGTCCGAACCTGGAAGTGATCCTTATACTCTGGGGCAGCCAATATATGGATGAAGTTCAGAAATTTGCCAACCCGAAAGTGCGAGCTGCGAGCCGAACCGCGTGGGGCTGCGGTGCTCGGCGGGGGGCGGGGGGAGTGGTGCGGCTCGCGCAGGGCCTTGGGGCTCAGCGCGTGTCCTAGCCTCTATTTGAAATGGAGAATGTAAACCCCTTTCCTCCAAATAATTATGATTTTGAAATTAAGGGGCTCTTAGGCAAAGATATGGGAATTAGGAATAACAGTTCTTTACTAGGAAAATTAAGATAGAAATACAGTACTACAAACAAACAAACCCCAAACACTGACAAAGTGTCTTGGCTTACAATACAGGATGTGATCAAAGTATCTGTTCTATCACTATCTGTTGGGACCAGGTGGGGCAGTGATCCTTATCTCTGTGGGAGATACTCTGCTAATGGGCCATCCATTGAAACCAGTAGGGCATTGTTCTTTATCTTCGCACCCCCCATCCTTCCTCCAGGGAGTTACCTTCTGCTAATGGCCTATTGAGTCTCACTGTGGGACTGATAAAATGACTTTATCCCATTAAGAGTTGCTCCAGCCAGGGGGGAGAGCCAAGCCTTTCTCACCTAGATAAAAACTGAAATTCTAGGACACCGAGTAGCCCTTTCTGTACTGGACTCTAGAAAAAAAGGAGATTTCTCCACATCACTACTAGACCTCCGGAAGGAAACTGCACCTTCTACAAGAACACTGCTTCAACTAAACCACATCTGTCACTGCAAGAGGAGTGCTGCCACCATTTAATGGGACTGCTACCAACACCCTGACTGATGGGGTGTCAGGTTGTACTTTGACTTTGTCAGGGTTTGGGGTTTGTTCCTTTGTAGTACTGTATTTCTATTTTAATTTCCCTAGTAAAGAACTGTTATTCCTAGTTCCCATATCTTTGCCTGAGAGCCCATTGATTTCAAAATTATAATAATTTGGAGAGAGGGGGTTTACATTCTCGATTTCAAAGAGAAGCTCCTGCCTTTCTCAGCAGACACCTGTCCTCCAAACTAAGACACAAAGTCAGAGTAGAACCTGACACCCCATCAGGGTGACACTCGTCAGTCAGGGTGTTGGTAGCAGTCCTTCTGCAGTGACAGATGTGATTCAGTTGAAGCAGTGGTCTTGTAGAAGGGTGGAGCCTCCCTCTGAAGGTCCAGCGATGATATGGAAAAAAAGTCCAGTTTTCCTCTGGAGTCCAGGGAAAAGAGGGCGACTTGGTGTCCCAGAATTTCAGTTTTTATCTAGGTAGGAAAGGCTTGGCTCTACCCCCTTGCTGGAGCAACTTCCAATAGAATGCAGTAATTTTATCAGTCCCACAGTGGGGCTCAATGGGCCATTAGCAGAAGATAAGTCCCTGGAGGAACGATGGGTTGTGAAAAGATAAAGAACAATGCCCTACTGGTTTCAGTGGATGGCCCATTAGCGGAGTATCTCCCACGGAGATAAGGATCACTGCCCTACCTATTCACAACAGATAGTGATAAAATAGATACTTTGATCACATCCTGTATTGTAACCCAAGACAGCACAACTGGTGCGATTGTTACTAATTCATTACTTTGTTACGCACAGACCCTCTCTGCAAAAAAAAAGTGCGCCTTATACTCCAGTGCACCTTATATATGGACAAAGTTTGGAAATTTGCTGACACCTGGAAGTGCACCTTATATTCTGGTGTGCCTTATACTCGTGAAATTACTGTAATTTATGCCCAGTGTGTGAATAGTGACTGGAAACAAATAATAAATAATAAGGGTAACTATGAGTAGAAAACTTCTGAAAAAAAGGTCTTCAGTGGAGTAAAAAATATGCTCCTCATTGTTGCTATCTCATTTTTGCTCATTGCGTAACATGAGCTGGGGCTGATGATCTTGCGTTGGTAGCAATAAAAGTGCTATTTCTTTTCCATTTGTGGGAAGTCTCAATATAAGGTTTTTACAGGGTACTGCTGAAAAGAAAGATCCAAAGACTGTTGCAACCCAACCCTCTTTATCTTGGGTTGAACACAAATGAATGACTAGTTGTGTCAGAAATTTCTTTTTCTTTATCTTTGTCTGACTCAACATCTTTTTCTGGGGAGAATACAAACAAGAGGAGCTGGGCCAAATCATGTATTTAGAAATTAAGCATGTAACTTCAGGTGGCAAAGTCTATAAAAAAAAGAAAGGAATTAGAAAAGTGTGCCTTTTGATGAATTATCACCAGCAAAATTTTTAATGGAATATTTATCAGGCTTTTGCATGAAATACCAGCAGCTCTTTAACATCTTTAAAATTATTACCTGGACGATTTCCAGTAATAATGAAGTTGAAAATCGATGTAGGAAATATTACTAAAGTTTAGTATTATTTGAAGTATTCGTCGTTTGTCACATGCAAATGCAAAGAGAGTTTATTTGTTGAGCATGGTCAGCCGAAACTTGGCATCTCACAGTATCTGAGTGGAAGCCTGGAAGTCCTGGTTTTTTGAAAAATGTATTAGATGCATTTCTTTGCCTGCTTTTGCATCTGCACCAAAATCAGTCATGACACATCACTGCTAATGCAGGGAAGTGTAGCAAATGGAGAGTCAGGACCATTTTTTTCCTCAGGAAATATCACCCTTGAGGCAGTGACTTTTGCATGGTCTTGCTATTACCTGTTTTTGCAATTGAGCCTACCAAAACGAAAAAGGATGTGTGGCTTGCCCTCTGGAATAGCATTGGTCATTCACATTTAGATCCCAGCATGAAATCTCAGCCTTGTTGGCAAAATTCCAAACGACTTAAACAGGAGCAGTAGCCTTCTGATCCGTTTTGGTTAACTTCAAGGAACAGTATGTTCTTGGTGGTAACTATTTGCACTGCAAAAACAAATGGGCACATTTTAAACTACCTAGAAATCTCAATGTTACCAAATCAGATAGATTTTTTTCTAGATCTAGTTTGAAACCATGCTATGGCTGCATTCCTATACCCAGGATCACTTTGTCTTCATGTTGTACAGAACAGTAACAGAAGATTGTCTCTGTCCCTCTTACAGAGTTTTATAAATTATATGCTGACTGAGATGGAGCAGGTGGCAAAACAAGGACATGAGTTACATGGGAAAATCAAATAAAAATAAAATAAATGACATGTAGCAGGGAAGCTTGGGCTACATTTTCTCAGCAAAACGACTCTCTTTGAGAAGCTGTTAGAGACACATAACTTCTGCTGTGTAAGTACGAGTGGGATTGAACAGGGCTGGCTCATAGGCAGTAACACAAATGGGATTGGTGACTGCATCCATTTTCCAAGAAATGCATACATATTTGTACTGTAAGACTTTTTAATTAATGCTCAACTCAAAAACATCCACAAGATCATAAAAGCAGCTAATAGTCAGGACTGCAGATGCCCAGATTAGATTCTGTTACAGTTGAACCCAAAATTACTAATGTAATATTCCACTTCAAAGGAAAATTTTATATAAGATAACAATACAAATAAAGCTTTACTATGTAGTTTCATTTTTAAATCACCACCAAATCATGCAGACTTGTCATAGAAGTATCCACAAAAATCTTTCCTGTAGGGGCTTCCATGTTTCAATGTCACCATATCTTACTGCTGGCTGCAAGTTGCCTTCATCTCCAACTTGTTTCATGGCATGGGAGTTGGAAGATCTCAGTCACCTGACAAAGTGGCTCTACATGGAGCCTCCAGGAAAGATTGCAGAGGACACCAGAATTGTAATTTAAAAGGTCCCTTTTTAATTTACACAAGGACAGAGGGTTGAATACTAGGCTATTTACAAATTCATCTGTGCCCTATTTCAGTATGAGACAAAGTCACATTGCATAAAGGTAATGCTATATGCCTGATTCAGGCATATCTGACAGTTTCCACTTCTCTGTTCTCAGCTTGCTTTTGTGTAAAGCAAATGTTTCATGGGGGTTTGTGCTGTGCACTCTGCCAGCACACTGCTTGGCCAAGCACAGCAAACCTGATCATTCCCCTACTGTGAGGGAATATCTTCTTTTTATATGGTGAGCAAGATGGCAGTTTCCTGTTCTTTAAAGCCCTGCAAGAACAGCTGGTCAAGACTGTAAAATGGCAGAAGTGCTGGGAATCAGCTATGGTCTATTCCCAGCTGGCAGACTGAACAGGTTGCCTGCCTGGAAAGATGAGGGGGTTACATAGCTTTTGCAGAAGAGAAGGCAGAGAAAGGCTCTATGGCCAGGGATTTCTGTGGTGCTGGAAAGAGCTGAGTATTTCTGCCTAACTTGCAGAAGAGAAGTACCTTTGTAATTGTGTCCTATTCTTTGACTGAAGATAACAGCTTATTCCAGAGGTTTTTTACAGGAGAATGCTGATAGATGTCCCTGAATGGTCAGCTTACATGCAAAGTAAAGGCATAGCTGTTACCCTGTCTTTGGGTAATTTTATTATTCTTCTTTTGCAAAGGTAAAGATTCAGCTCCTTTCTTAAATGTTTGCTGGCCAAGATCATATCAGCATATCAGGAAAAACTTCAGGAGAGTTCTCTAATAAAAGTCACAAGATAAGGAGGATGCTGTTGCAAGTGAGAATTGTTATTTTTTCTGCTGATTTATGTAAATGAGTTCATGTAGCAACATTTTCAGTTTTAGAATCCAAATTTAAATAATACTGTTTTTTCCAGTTATTGTGCTCTTGTTAATGACTAAGGCTTTGTCTGAGCCTAAGAATTTATTTATGACTTTGACCTGCTTTGAGCCTCAGTTCGCTTGGAGTCAGACTGATGATTGCATGCAGACTATACCTTTTTAATTTAGCTAAGAATCTGAATTCACAAAGTAGATTATGTTTGAAGTCTTCAACAAATATTTACTAAATGTTTGCAATTTGTGTGGGTAGAAAGGCTCTAGAAAACGACACAGAGATGAGCACAAAAGCTCTAGTGCACAATACTGAATGAAGTCAAAGCAACACGATTTTAGTAGACAAATCTATGCATCTGTTTGAAAGGAAAAGTCTGAAGAGGGTCACCAGTCCTGCTAGCAGTCCTCACACAGTAACTGTTCTCCTACTCTTTCATGCATGAAACTGCCTGAGCTGGGTCACACAGATCAGAACTTTTCAGTGTTTACATCCAAGACCAACTGGACAGATGTGTTTAGGGAAGACTGCTGTTTGGTGATGTGATGTGAGGGATAAACACAGTTCCAACAGCTATTTCTGACTAAACAGGAAATAGCCAAAGCCAGGCCAGCTCCATGCTTTGTTCTTCTGCAGTGTGCTACCTTTACTGTGTACAAAAGTGAATCAGATATTGAATGTCATTTTTGAAATTGCTTTTGTTTCTGTTAGAACAGAAATGCAAGTTTGTAGAAAATGTAGAAGTTTATTAATGTGCACACACATTTTTTTAACATGTTTGAAGTTCTATTTTCAGAAGCCTACCTCAAGTGTACCTAATGCAAAGTCTTGCAAATAATCCTGTAAGGCACAGTTGTTTACTAATAATAGATATTCTGGGCAAAGCTGTTTGGAACTGCTGCTTTACAGTCATCTGCTGAATTGAAAAATCCTTTGCAAACAACATTTCAAGGTAACAGTTAAATTATCTAGACTTGATATCCCACACTCAAAATTCCTCTTTACACTGGCACAGGGAATACTTATTTTAAGCGCATCCAGTAAAATACATATTTTAAATTATATTTTACAGTTCAGTAGTTTCTCTAACCTGATGATCCCAAAGTGCTGCTCGGATGAAGGTGAGGTTAGCTTAAGAAGAGTCCTGTGAGCACAATTATTCCCACTTTGCATACAGAGAAAATGAGCAATGAAAACGGATGGTTTGTTGAAGGTTGCACACAGGTGCTGGCAGTAAGAATAGAACCTGCACTTCTTGCCTGCCACTCCTGTGCTTTAACTATAAAGCCACTATTAGGCTTTCCGCATCATCCTGTGATTGAGTAACTTTCATTGTATCAGTGGAGATTCAGGAATTCTGAGCTAATTAATGCTCTGGCACTTTTCAAACCCTCAGCTGCTCTTTACCTCTGATGGTTCTACAGGGTTCGATGACTTGCAGTGATGTGTCTCTGCAGAGACAACTAAGAAAGGCAAATAAAGGATGGGGATTCACTAATCTTGTCTCACCAAGGTGGGGGCTGTACTCAGAAACATTTGCCTAGGTTTTATAGTCTCCTTATTTTTTTTAAACAGAGGGTGTAAAAGCTTCTAAGAGGGACCCTGTCATGTTAAAATCTGATAATTTGAAAGTTCTTCTTTATCACTGCTGGCTGCATTGCTCTTCCACTGATTACAGTAAATCACCTGAATTCTCTTTTAAAATTCTGCCTTTTCTGTGAGATCAAAATTAAGACCCATGATTCCTGTATATGCTACAAGGAATCAAGTATTACAAATACTCAGCCAGCTGTTCTTCTAAATAATTAGGGAGGGACATAAACTGACACTGATCTGGATCCACACATCCCAGAAGTTTGGGTTAAATTTTCTTGTTCAAATTTGACAACCCACAGTGTATAGAGTTAGCTCTTTCAGTGTTTCTGGTAGTAAGAAGATTAATTGTGAAGACAACAAAGAGGCTAAGCTTTTAAGAGTGATGAATTTTGGAGCGAGTCATTTTTTCAGTCCAATTAACAGCACATGGCCTGTCAGTAATGGTTGGGCATCAAGAGGCAGTAAGTTGCAAACAACCAGGAGGACTTAAAAACATTCATTGTAAAATTGTAATGTCATTTCAATTCTCACTGTTACTCTTGGTCTCTCTTTACGTGGCAAAGGTTTGTGTTTTGTTGACATTTTACTTTGGTATTTTAATATGTTCCAACAACTCCACCGTGGGTCATGAATATGTATATACCCAAAATATGTAACTTACTGTGTTAGAAACAAAATATACAAAAAAAAATTTTTTCTAAAACTACTTTTCTTTTGTGTCAAGCAAAATCATACAAATATGTTTTGCCAACCTAGACCTCTAAATATGACTTTGAAACTATCAATACATATACATCACTGCAATAACTGTTCTGAGTGATTTAAAAAATAATATCAAAAATATCTATGTGCAAAACCGTGGGAGGAACATGGGGATGAAATAACTTTGCAGTGTTAATTGGGTTTAATATACGAAGCATTAAGCACCACTGTAGCACTCATAAAGGAAGATTACTAATAGTTAAACTTGTTTGACATCGGAGCCTTTTTACTACATATATTCCAACATATTTACAAATTGAGAAGAGACCTGTTGAATCTTGTTCCATGATAGACTTCTGAAGTATTCGGGCTGGCAGTTTTCAATTACTTCATCTTGGCTGGGATTCAAAGCAGGACGGCACACAGGGAGGGAGGCATTCAGCTGGACCCGCTGAAACACAAGGGGATAACACATAGGCTTCAAAGGGAAAAGCCCAAAGTCTGGGCTCTTCTTGACATACATCATTAACTATTGATAGAGATTCATTATTTTGTGGATTTGTCACAATTGGCTCTTAGGACAGAGGGTCTAAGATGCTTTACTAATTATCCCTAACCTGCTTGGAGGCACGTTTGTGAGTGCCAGTCATTTACTGCCAATTTACATACTTGGGGGAGGGGTCTGGGGAGAGAGATTCATGGTACAAAAACAGGTGAGAGTTACTGCATTAGTGTTTGCCTCCAGCTCACCCTGTGCCGTGGCTTGACATGTCCAGCTCTGTCCTAAATAAACCTAACCACTTTTATCCTTCACAAGTGACAAGAAAGCTGAACAATTCATCAGGATTAATTCCTTAGATAATGTCAGTCATTTTAGGGTGTTTTTAGAGAATGAAATTATATATTTATGATACAGTCCTGACTGACAATTTTATATGAATTGCAGTGTTTTCCCTTTGTATAACACACCTTGCAGTGTGTCAGGAAGCATATTCCTAAGGGAATCCATAAGGGAACACAGACCTCCTGTTTGAATACATATTCATTTATTATATTCTTTGCCTTGAGGTTTGAAGTAACTTGTTTTCACCCAGCAAGAGGGTGGGCAAAGCTCAGAGTATGGGTGTTGTGGTAGTGGCATTAGCCACCCATGGCTAATGTGAGGTGTCTTGCCTGACTGCTGTGCCATCATCACTGTACTTGTCATGCTTTGTCATTGTTAGGTGGGTGGCTGCTGTGGCTAGATGCTTCTGTTCAATGAATCAGTTGTAAAATGAATGTTAGGCTTCTGCAGGGGGAAATATTGTGCTTCCTTCTTGTGACTTCTCACCTCCAACCTCTCTCTTCCTATTCTCCTCTGACATGCTGCAACAGATTTATGAAAATCAAATACTTTAATAGTAAAACTGCTTCTTATTTGACAACACACAGGATTTACTCAGTCTCAGCTCCTAGAGATCACTTTATTTAGCATTCTTTTTTTGTTCCCTTTTTCCATCTTACCAAGCAAATTTAATATTGAAGCATGTTGCCACGTGTTTATGAGGTAAATATCCGCATCATAGTGGGCTTTAAAGGTACTGTTTGAAAAGTTCACAATTTTCAATATTTCTTTTATCCAGGGCTGAGTTCTTTGGTCAGCTTAGGTGTAGTAGTCTTAACATGGAAAGCAGTGATTTCTTCCTGCAGCACAGAGTTCTCCTGTCATACCTGGCAGTACCCAGCTGCCCCTTCCCAGATCCAGCAGTATGACAAGGAAAGGTTCTGCTGTACACAGTTTTCAGTGGCTTGAGGCTCCTGAAGGTTTGCTCTTATTAAGGATGCTGCTGCTCCAAAATATCAGTCTTTAAGCTCCTCACAAGTGCTCTTGTCAAATGTACTGCAGCCTGAAAGTGATTTCAGTGTGACTGGAGAAAATGTTCTGTCTCCTCTTTGTGAGGGCACAGTGAACAGGGCTGCTCTGTGGGCAGTCACTGCAGTGGGGCTGCTGCCTGGGTATGGGTCTATAGCCTGCCTTCAACTGATAAAAGGGATTCACTGCTTTTCCAGAGCAGTTCCTACATGGATCTAGGCTGAGCACAATACAAAAACACGCCTAATGAAGGAGTAGTTGGCCTCATTTGCTGGACATAGAAGAGGCAGTGTCCCATCATGTAGGTCTGTGTCATACATGTTATGAGAATGTTTATAGCACATGGGTGATGGAGATGATCACTGCACTGTGGGGAGACTTGCTCTCCAGATAAGTAGTGGAAAAAGCATATTTAAAAAAACAAGCAAGCAAACAAACAAACAAAAAACACCCAGAAAAAAGCAAAGTACAAATAACATGCCCAGCCTGGAATGAAGCCTGACAAGACGGAGTTTATGCAGAATATGCTGCTTCTGGAGCTTCCCAGGTTACTGCAGAGCATTTCTGAGGGGTGTGATTGTTTTAGATGTTGCCTGATACCGATCAGTTTGGAAAGTCTCTCTCACCCTTGTCTCATAAACCTTTAGGAAGAGGGGGTCTCTCCCCTAGTGTGAGCACTACAGTGGGCAGCTCTGCACACTGCCTCACACTGAGACCAGGTTTTCTCTGCACTCACCTCACTGAGACTGTCTACAGATAAACGAGGGCCTGTTTTAGCTGTGATTTCTAAGTATCTGCCTGGGGGTTATTTATCCCATTTATTCACAAATGGCTTCTTTTGAAAAAGAGGAGGAGGTGAAGAGATACAGCTTCCTAGGTAGTAGTAAAGTTCATGCTGTGTGTGCATGACAATATAGGTCTCTGAGGTTTAGTGGATCTGGAATTATGCCGTTTGTCTCACACTAATTGAAGCATGTGTCTACAAGTGTGCAGTGCAAAACATAGGATAAATGGTGATCATAAAATAAGGGTACTGCATAACCTATCTTATAATTAGATAGACAGTCACTTGCACAGCACCTTAAAATGTATGTTTTGTGAAGGTACTGGTTTTTGTGCATGTGTGTATACATATTAATAGGATCTATTTCTACTGAGCTGATCTGAGACATGTAGTTTTTTACAGCATTTCCAGAATCTTTCCTGTATCCTTCATGTTTGTAAATGTACTTTGCAGTGCTTATAAAATTGTGAGTTCGCAGTAACAAACATTCGACTTAAACCTACTTCAGTATGAGAAAAAGGCATCTCAAAGAGTAAGCATTGTATCTTAAGCATGATTAAACTTCATTTCTTCATACACTGGAGTCTGTAGTAGAAGGTTTCTGTATTGTGAAGTTTCAAGAGACAGTTGCTGAAATGAGGCTGGACTGGATCACAATTTGAAACAGCCTCAATGTTACTGAATGGGCGTGTCTCCATACCCAGAGACATTCAGTGAAATATATAGGTTAGTTTATTATGGACAACAGTGTAATTTGTTATTACAATGTGTTTATTGCCATGGTGTTCATGAAATCTCATTGTAAATGTTTTCAAGAAAGGGAATTAACGTTTTTTTGTTATTTGAAATTTGGTGTCAGCAGCCAAGGCAAATCTGTGATATTGGGATCTGACATTTATATGTCTTTTCTGTCAGTTTTAAAGTAAAAAAATATTTTCTGTATGTCATTTATCTTCATTGCTATGTCTACAATATTGCTCAGCTGTATTGAGCTATGCAAGTGGGTGGGGAAAAAATTAGAAACTTAGTCATATTCTAAAGATACCAAACCATTAAGAGACGAAACACTTCTGCTGTGTGCCTGATCTCTGCAAGTAACTGAAGCATCCACTCATAGACTTGAGGGTAAAAAAAACCCAAAAAACAACCAAAAACCCCCAGCCCCCAAAGACATTTTCTATCTGTACGCTTCAGTGCAAAGCAAGTGGTGTATGCTCCTTAGGCATGATTCACAAGGCAGATTCATGTGCAAGTGACTCCAGGTACAGCAGTGGGGGTGGATCTGGATCGTGTAAGGCCAGTGCTGAATGTGGGAAAATATCTTCCTCCCACTCTCCAGTAAACAATGTCAAATCAAAAGGTTTACATTGCGTTTTATTGTTAACATGAGAAGAGACCTGGGTCACATGAAAGGTCCATTTAACCTTATATTTTTACTAGAATAGTAGTTAGTGTCTGATATTTAAGGAATGGTAAGAGTGAGGACAGCTAGAGACAGACCTGCAAATATCAGTTTACATTTCTCATGAGTAGAGGTAGGATTTGAATCTTTGTGGTCAGAGCAGCCGCTGGAATTACTCTGTGACTTTGTCACTCTTTACATACTACATCTACAACAGTCTGTGAAAACGAGCCTCTGCAATTCAATTCTGTACTGGGTGAAAAAGTACTTCTCTGTTCTTTGTTTTAAGCTTGCTACTGAATTAATGGGTACACCAACAAATTCTTGGGATGTGAGGAAAAAAATTGTTCACGGGCAAGTTCTTTGTCTATAGCCCTCCACCTTATCCGTTCATTGTTATCACTCTTCCATTCTGAAAATTCCTAATTTTTTCTCTGTAAAAAGGTTATTCTATACCTTTATGCAGCATTGTTGCCATTCTAATTACATTTTCTATACTTAAAAAAACCCAAACAAGCAAACAACAAACCAAGCACAAAAAGACAACCCACATACAAAAACAAACCTTAAAAATAAAAGGAATTGTTTGGAAGCAAAGTTCATCAGAAAGGGCAGCTTGAAGCAAAAGTTAGAACCAGTTCCACGGGTGAAAGATGACAAAAGTATAAGCACGAGAAAAGGTTCTGTCAGGTGCTTGCTTTCAAATCCTAATGATTGGCCAGAAGCATGAGTGTTTTCTCTTAGCTAACAGAAAATGAGATGCAGAAAGACTGGTGAAGCTCAGGATGGAAGTTATTATCAACCTGCTCTATGAACTTTTCACTTGTTTCACACTCATGCATTTATATTTGTTTCAAATGGGTTGATGGCAGCTGCTGATAAATGAGCTGCTGCCAGTTGTAGTCCATTGTGTTTGTCATCAGTGCAAGTTCACTGTAGTCAGTCATGAAATTTCACCTGCTGTGTGAGGGAAAATAAAATGCACAGTTGTGGTTGTAATTAGGGTTGAAAATCAATAGTAAAAGATGTTTTAAAAATGAGAAAGATGGTAAAAGAGAAAATGAGGATAAAACTGTGAAAAGAGAATTAACTATGGAAGATAAAAACAGTGAATGCAGAGATCTATTGGAGGAAATGGAACATTAATCCAAGGTGGAACACCTATGACTTTTTGCAAGATACTTCAGTTTGAGTATAAGAAAGAATGTCTTTTCTAGTAAAAATCTCTTTTCCTGTGGTGGTATGTGCGTGTGTATGAACAAAAAAATGGAGCTGATAATGGTGCCTCACATTTTTTCTGCTTCATTCCCTTGGTGGCCACCATCCTGGAAAATGAAGGACTTGGATGGAACTCACTTTAGAATTCAGGGGGGGACATACCTGAATTAGTGAGACAGCAGCATGTCATAGTACAGTTCACAATAAAGAATACTGCACCTTTTTTTTTTTTTTCATTTGCCTTAAAACTATTCTCTAATAGCCTTTGAGACAAAGTATCTGGGGGTTTGGATATGACCAGATGGCTGAGCACTGTGTAGTCTTCTTCAAAGTCGCTCATAAAAAGCAGCTGTACTAAAAGGGTGGAAAATTGAAAATTCTTGTTGGCTCCACAGGGGATGTCTCGTGTTTGGTTTTGATGGAGTGGAGTATCTTTGACTATTGCTGATTAGGAAAGGGCTTATTACTGGCTAGGGAGTAGAAAAGGCAAAGCATTTCATTCTCTGCTTTTCTTAGCTTTCACCTCAAGAGCATCAGCTTAGGAAATAGTGTGCCAGAATGTCAAAGACATGCTTGAGCAGTTTGTTCTTTTTGTTTTATCTTTCTCTAAATATCAAAGACCCTGGTCATAGAAAAGACAGTCTTTCTCTTTAATAAGACTATTTCAAGTACAGGCAAAAAGGTACTGGAATATGACAGGCAAATACAATAACTTCATTAAAGCATCTTCTGTATAACACACAAATGTGTGCAATGTTTTCTCCTCAATAAATAACCTTCAGCAAGGGATGTGTATCGTGCTTTGGTACTAGACTGCATCTCATATCACTTTGAAGCTACATCTGCTGTATTTTGAACAGTAACCAACAAAGTATGACAAGATGGCAGAAGAGTTTAATATCATGGCCTTTATCTGCCCAGAGAGCACAAAAGAAAAATAACGCAAATGGCTAGCATAGAAGGGAAGAGCATGTTATTCTATCAGTGCAGACAATTCTGCTCCCATTGGCAGGTCAGTGGTATAATACAGAGATAAAAATGAATCCGTGTACAGTGAATTGAATATTTCCTCGAAGCTTTTGTTAGAAATTGTTTCTGATGTTGTTAGCTAAGGAAGATTTACTTTATGCTTAAGTTATCAAACATCAGTTTCTCAATGCACAAATTTACATGAAAGTAAAATCTCATGGGTATTGATGAACTTTTTTTGAAGGGACAATAAATCTAACAAACAGCTGACTTTGTATGGCTTTGGTATATATCATATTAAGCAAAGGTAATCAAGTAAGAGATTTTATGTAGTTTCTGTAGAAATGTACAAAGACTAGATGATGTCTGACACTAGGTACACTTGTAAGAGAACAAAATGAGAACAAAAAAGGAGGCAGACAGCTGGTTAGAGCCCAATTCAGCAAACATTACCCACAAAGGGCAATGTTTGCTTTTGCATCTGGGCATACAGGCTTCGTAAGTCAGGGAAGCCTATGGAAATACTGTTAGAAATAAATAACATCCAGTGGGACTCCGTGTTCTGCAGTAATACATAGAATGGATAAGATGTGGTTAGAGAAGTATTGTCATTTTCTAATAGTGTTTATGGAAAGTTTGTGGGCTTCTCTGGTTTGCATATCTCAAAAACTCCAGCAGTTATGGAATAGAAACAACTGTGAATCCAAAGCCTCTGTTGACTTCAGTGAGGCTGCTGAAGTCCCTTGTGCACCTGTGCACACCCCTTGCTCCAGACAAGGTGAAATGGAATTCTCAAGCTGAGAATGTGGCATCCACAGCACTGCTTAAATGTAGATGTTAGGTGATTCTCAAGTCCCAGCTTGTTCATCATCAGTGTTGTTTATGCACAAGCCTGTGCTGAAGTGTGGATTTAGGCAACGCTCCAGAGCACACCCAAGGGCAGCAGCCCAACCATGCTCAGTTCCCCACAGAGAATGAAGCTCCATGGGTCCCTCAGGATGGGTTGGATCCAGAGAAGGCAATGTGTACTACCTCCACCTTGTCCAGCAGCACTGACATCCTGCTGTCAGTTATGCTGAAGGACAGGGAAGGTGGCCACAGCTGGGCTGTTCGCCAGGAACTTGGGTGGACAACATGCACAGCTGCAGTCCCACCGTGCTAAACTTTATCTTTTCCCTTTTGGTGGACATGTGTGGCAGAAAACAACTGTGCATCTGCAAGACTGAAGTGTCAACCCCCTCACTACACTGCAGAGTCCCCAAGCTGGTTCTCCCCTCATCTCCCCTCGGCACTTTTTTTTTAAAGTAACAGTGGTAATCAGTGAGAAATCCATCTGCTCTACAAACTCCCACATGGTATGAATTGGTAGTGATTTAATATTGCAGATGGTAATGGTGTGCCTTTACCCTGAATGGTAGAGTAGATGACTTCCTTGTAAAAGTAGGTAACCTTTAACATTTGCATTTTTTTAAAATGTCAGGATGTAAAACCAATGGGAAGGTGGTAAGAGGGGGAAGAAGTATTAACACTGCATTGTTTACATAGTGTACAGAATACAGCCCTGTAAAACCTTGAAAGACGTCTAAACTCTTTTATTTATGAGAAAATATGTAAGTAACTAGCCATATCTACAAAAGCAATTGCTCAGCCATCTCAGGTTGAAAGTTGGCTTAACATTCATCAGGATTTTCAAATAATATGCTTCAATTTTCTATTCTTCTAGCTTTTGATTATTCTGAGATGGTTTTGTCTTTTCAGGATTTTTTTTTCACTAGAAGCTCTTGAATGTG
The DNA here is from genome assembly GCF_009819885.2 of Catharus ustulatus. Lineage (NCBI taxonomy): Eukaryota > Metazoa > Chordata > Aves > Passeriformes > Turdidae > Catharus > Catharus ustulatus. The sequence continues at coordinate 1,752,321 of NC_046234.1, read as the reverse complement.
ATCAGAATTTTAAAGGAAAAATAATTAAAATCACCTACTACAACACTGTGGGATTAGGGTTACAGATTTTGAGCCTTACCAATACTACTTAGATAATGAAGTTTTTATTTGATTACACAGACCTGAGATCTCAAAATTAAAATTTACAGGGCAATAATTAAGTAAAAATATTAATAAAAATACTCAGCAAATCGAAGGATGAGTGCAGTCTTCAACAGGCCTGAAAAACATAGGCCCAGCTCCTCAGTGATGTAAAATGCCTCAGACCAGTGAAACTTTCATTAGCCGAAGAGTTCTGGCCAGGAAACAGCAGCCTTTTTTGATCCAGTGAAAGAATTTGAACTATATTTCTGCTTTGCAGAAGGAAAATGTCAGTGTTTTATTAGGACCAGCTTTAGGACTTTGTCTCTCTGGAGCACAGTGCTCACACCTGGAGCTGTTGCACATGAAGTGATGTTGCTGTCACTGCAGGGACTGTGCTCAGGCCCTTTGTACCTGTGGCCATCCCTACCCTCAGCTGCTGAAAGGAGTTGTCTCTGACCAAGCCCCCCTGTCTTAAAGCAGGATTATAACCTGGACTCAGGTTTCAAAGAGGAATAATTTTAAGGAAAGAGTCCCCTTAGGTAATTTGGAAGAGACAATTCTTAAGTAACAGATTCATATTTGTAGGAGTAGATAGTGTTTATGACTTCTTTCTACACAAGTTTTATTTTAAATACAAATAAACACTACCCTGAAATATATTTTCAGAGTTTTCTATAAGCCATAAAGCACATATCAATAAGCTTTAATGCCTAGATTATAAAACGTTTCGCTGCAGATGTACAAAAATCTTTAACAAGCTACAGAACTAAGTATATAGATTGTAGGGTTTTGTTCTGACAAATTGATATATAAAACTGGGGAAAGGAGAGAGTTTTCATACAACCAGACCCTCAGTTGGTGTAAATTAATATAAACCTGTACATTTCTTAGGGACTTGTGTGAACTAAGGATCTAATCCACTCTTTAAATATTTAATTGGACAATAAAAGAGTATATTGTAAAATATTCTGATAAATTGCACTTTTAGGCTTAAATTCTCTGTGAAAATCCAACACCTACTGCCACCCCCAAGAGTGGTGTTTCTAGTAAACATTTCCAGGCAGTTGTGCTCCTAAATTCAGTTACACTGGTAGATTTAGCATAGATCTTGCTGGACAATCATCTACATCATAAAAAGTGCAGGTCATTTACCACAACTGTGCAAAACTGTCATTTTCTATCTAAAAGAAGCTGAGGCTAAGTTAAGGCAGAAAATAAATCCTCTGTGACTCGCTTTTTAGGTCAGGTCAAGAACAGACACTAGCAGCGCAGTGCTGAGAGCCTTAGAGTGGTGTATCCCTAAGGACAAGCCCTGACACCAATTGGAATTTTATTCTTGATAGAGTGAATGGTTTTTGAATGGATTTGTAAATGCCCTTAAAATAATCAGTTTATCAATTAGCAGATTGTCCTATTGTCCGTTAAATATGGAAAATTTCTTGGTGTTTGCTTTTTGTCGGTGTTGTTGGTTTTTTTTTTTTTTTTTTTTTTTTTACCAAATATGCTGTTTAGTGTCTGTAGCGGGAGGATAATAGACAGAGATGGCTCTGAGAACAGGAACAGAGTAAATGCTCTGGGGAGGATGAGGCTGAGAGGGAATATCAGTGCTGCCCTCCCCTCTGCCAGGCACAGGCATATCACTCCACTCTCATATCACTCCACAGCCACAGTTCCTTCAGTGTGAAGTAGAGGAGTCAAGGTGTTTGCTAATATTACTGAAATTAAATTATAATTTTGCTTCAAAGTTCCAATTTTCTTATGAGTCTTGCTGTTTCTGAGATTTTTTGTTTGCAGAAAAGGCCCAGAACTAAACAGCTGCTTTCCTAAATTCCCACATTACAATTTCTTTGTTTTTCCTTTGTGCTTGCGTTTTTCTTTCAAATCCCATGGTGCTCTGTTACAGCAACCATCTTGTGGTGTATTCACAGTGGATCTGCATGTTGAAGGTAATAGTAACGAACTCAGATGAGAGGTGGGAAAACCTTTCCCAGAAAGAGAGCCAGGAGAAAGTGCAGCAAAGCATGGTGTGCTTGCTTGATTTAGTCCTAGACCTCTCTTGGCCTTGGGTTTTCTATTCAGTTCACCTTGAAATGATAATTATTCCTTAGAAAATAATTTTCAGAGAGCAGTTTCAGGTTACCTGTTATGCTAACATTGATTTTATTTTTTTTCTTTCCCTAAAGTACTGTTGTGGACTAAGAGTTTTATATATAACCTTATTCATCCTTCCATTTTTGAACAAAGTTTAGAGCTGGCTGGTTTCAGAATTGACATATACTGCCTTTCTTACCAAAGATGTTTCTTCCACACAAACTCTCTACTTCCCCATGAACACAGGAAACACTCCTGAAGACTTTTATGAACATCCCCTCCCCGCTACACCCCACACCCCAGTAACTGAGTCACTAGGAATAATATTGATTTTTGCTCTTCACCTTCTGAGCTCCAGAAAAGTGTAGCAAAGTCCATGGGTTGTAAATGGCCAGTGGAAACCTGACTCTGTGACAAGCTCTGGGGGAGACAAATGAAGGTAATGAGACTTTCTGGTGAGCAAAGAGCCTGATACTCCTAGGAGTGAAGGGACATCCAAGAACGTCCAATAAGTTCTTTATCTACTGTACTCATCCATTAATTCTTCCTTAGCCACTGAAGGATCATGAAGTGCATGGACAAAATAAACCTTGAGGGACTGAGAATTCTGTACTGTGTCCCCAGCAGTAGTGCTGCACTACATGTCTTGATGGCCTATGGCTCAGTGATTGTCTGAATTTGAATCTCTCTTGATCAAAAAATGGAATTGTGCAAGTTTTATTTGAGTTACCTGGAAGAGTTTGCTTTTAGATGCTATTACAGCTCTTGTAACACACGTAATTCAGGGAAATTGCAGCCACTCAGAAGTTCATGACCGAATAGGATGCAGGTGGAAACCTCCCTGGATCCCCACCGAACAAAACTGTTCTGGCATTTGTGACACGGGGAGGTCTCTCAAGGCAGCCTGACTTGCTGCCTGTGCAGGTTCTTGCAGGGTTAAGTGATTTGGCATGTGTATCATTTCCTCTAAACTTTGCTTTGAGGAAGTGAACTTAAGCCTTTTTGAGGGTCTAATACAAACTTTTGTAAAGTTTTCCACGTGCTCAGACAGCAGAATAAATGTAAAAATGCACTGTGAGAGAAGAAATTTTCAGTCTGTGCTAGACCAAGATGTACTGTAAATCTAACATTAAGTCCTTTTTAAGTGGCATTTCTAGCCTTTCTTAGTTAAAGAACTTCAGATATAAGCAGTCAAACTTGTGAATGCACATGAATCCTTGTGACTCTTTGAAGTTTTGCCCATCATTAATCAGCCCATCCATGAAAAATGTTCCAGCCATACACACTGTATGCACATGCATGTGTTTCTGTAACTGTTAATAAACCTAGCAATATTGCCATCTCTATATAGTTATAATCCCCGCTTTATGAAATTGCCTTCCTAGTATTTGAGGTTTAAGAAATCAGATTCCCAGCTTCATTTTATAAACATTTTAAAAGCATCACCTAGTTGCAAAGTATTCCCCAGATACATGTTTTTCTTTGAAGATATTCTAACTAATGATGTGTTACTAGTGTGAAGGGCCAAATTATCTACTCATCTAATTGGTTCAGCTCCACTGTGCTGCAGAATTTGACATTATCATTTCTCAAGGTCTAACATAATTCATATGAAATATCAATTTGTTATACTTATCATGTTAGTACAGAGAACCCTTAATAACAGGACATTTAATACAGCATTAGCTTTGCAGCGTTTTTAGAGCACAGAAAATATCTCATTTTTCTTAGCATTAATTTAAGCAGCCCTTATTTAAATGGTTTTGCTCCTCTGCTTTTGTAAATTAACTAATATAATTGTATTGTGAATGTTTATTTATTTATTTATTAATGTGGAATTAAAACTTATTAGTTTGAAAAATATGATTTGCCATTCAATATCAGATTTAAACATACGACAAATTAACAGGATAATTTTTCTCTTCTGCTCCCCGGATGTGAGATCTGGTCAGTGAGAACCTCAGGATATGGTTTCCTTGTTCTCAGTTGTCATTACGCATAGACCACTTTTGACAAGTTTTTGATGCATTGCTCTTACATCAGGTTCCTTACTTTCGATTGCAGAATGACAAGTCTATTTTGTGACGGTGTGAAATGAACCATGTACTGCTACCGCTGTCTCATGTCTCATAATGGAAGGTTCACAGCATGGACAATTGGGAATTTCTCCAGGCAGGGGAAAAGCACTTACTTTCAACCCCTGGCTTTAATCAATCAAGGAGAAACTGGAAATCACTGTAAAGTAATGAATGTCAATTTATGTACATGCTATTGATTTTAGAAATTTAATGCTCTGTTTCTCTATTTTGTGTTGACCTTATGAAGCTTAAAGATGAACACAAAAGGTGAATATTCTTGGGACAGAGTTGGTATTCCTCTGGAAATACAAACAATAGGTTTTGTATCTTTCTGTGTATGGAAGGGAAAGTATTTTTTAAAAAGGAAGAGAGGGGCCAGCTGGAACTTAGGCCAAAGGGTTGTACCAAGTCAAGGGATTGGAGAAAACAGGGGCATGTTATTAAATCCATTTGTTGCAAAATGGGCAAAACCATTCTTGCAAGACACATCCCAGTTGTTGTGATCTTGGTGTACTGAGGATCTGGGCTATTAAAATTTTTTCTTCAGTTAAATGCATTCTTGATTTAACTTTTGTTATTTTTATATAAAGTATGAAGATGTTGTTTTGAATAATTTGCTTTTATATACCTTGTAGTTTGCATGCTTTGTGGTCCTTCATTGCGCTCTGACAGAGTGAGAGAGAAAGATTAGTAAACATGACCCCAGAAGACCTCTGTAAGTGCCTGTCTAGCATAACTTATTGGCTTCACTTTCTCTGCCTGGAGGATCCTTAGCTTCACTGGATACATTACACACGAGTTTTGCTATTGCTTATCTTCACAAAGTTTACATCTTCTTCATTTTCATTCCCAGATAAGAAGCTCAGGAGCTGTCAGTTAGCGAACTGTTAGTGTCAGGAACACGCCCTCTCCCCTGCAGAGCAAGAAAACAATGACTTCAGAGATTATATAATTTAAACCCATGTTAAAAAAACATAATTCTTATAATGTTGTTTCTCTAATTGCTCCTAAGCATAAAAACTAATTTCAGTAAGAAACTGCATGTTAGGTTGGTGTTCTAATCAGTCACAACATTCTGCCCTGACAGAAGCAGTAAGAAAACACTTTACAGAATGTTTTGTTCGCTCTGAGGATTTCTTGTTGATCTCCACTGCATATTTGTACAAAAGCTCTCAGGGGATTTCTCATGTTACTTCCCTGAATACATAGTAACAGGATTGCACAGGAAAAATGCTGTTAGTAGCAGTATGCTCTTAACCAGCATATTCTTCTACTGCTCTGACTAGTGCAAAAATTGAAGCCAGCTCAGGTTTTTCCCCTCTTTGCAATAGTTTTACCAATGAAATCACAATACTCCCTGAAATTACTAGTGCACTTGACTCCACGATCAATTTACTCCATTTTCAATATAGACTTTGAAAAGAATGATTTGTTTATGCTGTCACATGAATCAGTCTCAGTAAATTAGACCTGTCAAAGTTGCTTTATCTGCACAATACAGTTTGCTTTTTTTTTTTTTTTTTTTGACACCTGTGCAGTTGGGAAAGCAATTGTAAATAGTGTAAAGACTTGAGTCAGAAGGTAACTGCTCCCTGCGTCAGAAATACATCTCCACAGTCCCCAGGAATATTTTTTCCTTTACTTGGAATTGACAATAATAATTGTGATTTGAAATTAGATTTTGAATATACTAGCATTGCGCACCGAAGTGCACAGGAAAATCAAGCATGGATCTGTGAGAGTACACAGGCAGTAGAATTTTGTGCTCTAGAACTGTGGAGGGACATCACCCTCAGTGTCTACGCAGCATGTCAGTGTGGCTGCACTGGCTCTCTTTTAATTACAGTAATGTCACGATTACAAGCCGCACCTGATTATAAACCGCACATCCGGGTGTCGGCAATGTTTAGGTCTTTGTCCATGTATAACCGTACTGGATTATAAGCCGCATTTTCGTTCACAGGGAGGACCCGCGTGCAACAAAGTAACAAATTAGGAACGGAATCGCAGAATCGCTCGCCCTGGCCAGCGTTGCCCTGCGGTGCTGGCGGGAGGGAGGCACGGAGCCCACTCGCACCCATGGCGGGAGGGGGAGGGAGGCACGGAGCCTGCCTTCACCCGCGGCGGCAGCGGGAGGGAGGCACGGAGCCCCCGCCTCCCCATCCCATCACGGGCTGGCAGCACAGAGCCCCCATCTCCCCCCCGGGCTGTGGGGCCGGCAGGACGGAGCTCCTCGCCTCACCCCCGTGCTGCCCGCATGGAGCCTGCCTCTACCCGCCACACAACAGAGTAACCAATTTGTAACAATCCCGGGTTTTACTGGCAGGTGCTCGGCTCGGCACCCTGGCTCGCACTTTGGGTTGGGAAATTTCCAAACTTTTTTCATATATTAGTCGCTCCTGAGTGTAAGCCGCATTTCTGGGTAGGGAGCAAAATTTTAGTCAAAATGGTGCGGCTTAGATTTGTGAAATTACTGTACTTTGCCCTCTCTTCATCATGCATTTTACCTACAGTCATGGTCTAGATTGTGTTCTGGGGTACCTCTTGCCCAGTGCTGGCATCAGTGAACCTTGGTAAAATATGCTCTGAGGTGAACTCCCTCCCTGGCTCGAGGTCTCGCTGCCCACCATGTATCAACAGATTGCGTGTGCACTTGTCCTAGGTGGAAGTAACAGCTCAATACTAATGTACCTGAGTTTGCTCTTTCTCAGGGCCTGATGAATGTGTGACCCAGATCAAAACTGAACCTTGACGCTGCACTACACAGCATGCTCCAGGGTACTGAAGAGAATAATTGTAATGATGATTTCTTATGATAACAAAACACCATTAAATCTGTTCATGAATATTGGAGTTAAGAGGGCTAGTACTTATATACTGAAAGGTCAACAAAAATAGCTCAGACTTACCTGTGTGACAAAGTTGCATCAGTTGAGCATGCATATTTTGATGCAAGATTCTCTTTGCCTGCCTTTTTCTGTGCCAGGAAAAACTCTGAGTTTCATTTAAGCTGATGCATGATCACCCCAAGCTAAACCCTGATGACCCCACCTTAAACCTGTGCAGCTCAGATGTTTTACATAATGGGTTGTGTATGATCTGGAGCTGCCTTTTGATGTCAACAGGCCCTTAGTGCTCATTAAAGCAGTGGAGTGATACCTGCTCAGATTGAGCCTGAGCTTAGCACCTAAGGAAAGCTCCCAAACTGAGGAGGAGTAAATGTGAAAATATTGAGGTAAGCTGAAATCAGAAACTGCTAAAGAAAAGCCAGGCACAACAGTGATTATTAGGGTGATCTGCTGCTAATTAACTGAAGAGCCAAATTACTTTGGCTGTCTGGTTTCTAACTCTGCTTCTTACTTTCAATTCACCTATTTCTTTTCAATTTGAATGTTCTACTAGAAAGTAAAACACTCAGTGCTTAACAGACCTTCATGATAGAGTTCATTTGATCCAAGCAGGCCCAATTTATAGCTTCTTTTCCCCAGAGCCTGTTTACTTTGCCAAGATTATGATTTGCTGTTGCAATATTGGAATGTCAACGAAAAAAGCCAGAGACAAATGTTATTGATTGATGGTACCCTATGTTTCTGCAAGAGGAGTGCTTTATCAGCATCATAAAGGACCTTATCCTTTCAAAAAACAGGGTGTTTTTTGTGGCCATGACAAGCAGGACCAGTTTTATCATTAACATTTTAAACAATTCTGTGCTCAGACACATTTCTGTGTGTCCAAGCAACTCCTGGTGCTTATTTCAAGTGCCCCTTTTTATTTGAAATCATACTCTAATAACTGAAAATAAAGAGGATATATAAGGTTTTTTTAAAGGAAACTAATTTTTAAACAACACCATTAGCAGAGGGGTTACTGTTGCCATTTTCCCTTTCTTCCCTCTAATTTGCAATTTTGGATAGCCAGTGATTTTTTATTATTTTGAGATTAGAAAAAAGTGGTCTTTGCATATTTTGTAAGACTTTGTTGCAAAAATCTATCTCCATAATTGGTAAATTCTATTGCAAACCATAGCTTGTTTAAGTAGTTTTTACTTAGATGAATAATCTCATTTGCTTCCTTGGGGCAGGAATACTTAAGTAGTCTTAAAGAGTATTTAAAAGATGAGGCTTTTGCTGGCAGTTGGCTTTAACTCATACTATTCTGCTTCCTTTTCTGTCCTTTAATTAAAATGTGCCTGGATCTGACCTCAGAATCGAGAGAGGCTGGATCTCATTGGCTCTGGCTGGTATAACCTGCACTCACCAGAGCAGTTCCATTGCTTTGGAATGAGGGTCACTTGTGCCTATTAAGCTTTGCCTCACTTCAGCGTTAGGCTATGACATGCTGTTGGCATTGCTGCTGCACTGAGCTGCACCTGTGTCTGCTGGTAGATTTGACAGATACCTCTCAATAGTTATCAGGGCCCTGCCTACACTAAAAATCCTCAGTGGCCCTGCCCAGTCCATGGCCCTGGAACCCCTCTGCGGTTCATCCCTGGGACTTCAGTCCCTGCATTGTGGGTGTGCATGGCCCCAGCCCTGTCTTGGAATATCCCTTGGATTTCAATTGACCTTGAAATCGATGTGTAACCTACTGTCCACCTGTGGCTCCCTGAGCTGTAACCAAGACCCGCTACTGTCACTGCCCTGCTCTGCTTGCTGGACTCGGATGCCATGGGACTGTGCCCAGGTGCTCAGTAAATCTCGTGCTATGGGCACCATTTCCTATTCCAGGGGATGTGCCACTGTCTCTTGTCCTTGTCTTGCTAGTGGTGCTCAAACTCCCTGATTATTAAAAAAAACAAAACAAAACAAACAAAACCCCCCAAAATCCCCAGGCAGCTAAAAAACAGATTGCTTGCTACAGTTTTCAGCTTGAGATCCTTGCTCAGGCAGAGTTCTCACTGAGGCTGGTATTTCTCCAGCACACCTGGTGTCAAACAGTGAAGAACAGGCTATTGAAGATTCCAACTTATCAATGCTATGATCAATTCTTCTTTTCCACTCCACTGAAGTCCCTTCTGTCCCACTTGCAATTCTCACCCACATCAATTCCTTCACCTCTTGGAGACATCACTTCCCCTTGTCTCTGGCCGCAGTTGCGTCCCTACTTAAGCATCATTATCTATCTCAGGAGCCTCACTTCACTCTTTTTTAAGATAAGTGTTCCTCCACCCAGGTGTCGTTCCATTGGTTGCTTTTTGTTTTGTTTTTTTTCTGGGACCCCCAGCAGGCAAGTAGCAGTGAGGACAGAAGAAAGGTATTTCCGTGTCAGATCAGTCAGCACATGCAAGCCCTGTTATCCAGAACATGTGCATGCTGTCATAGCACCCCATGCATGCTTCTTATCTGTCAGCCACAGATAACCTAAATAAATTGGCCTGTAATCTGCATTCAACCACTGAGCAACATGATGAGTGGATCTAGTCTAACACATATGTGCACTCTAGGTCTGATTTTTCTGTTAGTTTATGACCACCTGCTTTCCTGCAGTTGTATTTGATTTATAGGGTGCAAGAATGTGGAAGTATTGTTTGGGCAGGTGGTACAGCCTCAAACACTGCTCAGTAGACCTTGTGCAAAATGGGGAATATGTTTTGAGATCCTGTAGCTGTAAACAGCTATAGGTGGAGGTGTCATCTGCACTTCTGTAGCTCTGCACGTGTGGTAAAGGAAAACCTATTAGTGCCAGGAGTTGTTACACCTGAGCAGTGAGTCTGGTAGAGCTGTGAAGGTAAAAAAGAACTTCACAGTATTCAGAACCATTGGCATGTGGGGAAAAAATTCAGCTGACAGCTACCATAAATCGTGTCCTACACACACAACAATCCCTGCAGTGCTCCAGAGTCAAGGCAGAGGGGCTGGAAGGTGCCCAGAGGAAAAGGACCTGGGGGTGCTGGTAGAGAGCAGCTGAACAGGAGCCAGATGTGCACAGGTGGCCAAGAAGGCCAATGGCACCTGGCCTGTACCAGCACTTGTGTGGCAACAGGACCAGGGCTGTGACCATCCACCCGTGCTGGTGCTGGTCAGGCCATACCTTGAATCTGTTTTCAGTTTTGAGCCTTGAATCCTGTTTTCAGTTTTGAACTGTTCTCAGTTTTGAGAAGGAGGACATTGCAGGGCTGGAGTGTGTCCAGAGAAGGGAATGGAGCTGGGGAAGGGTCTGGAGTACAAGGCTGATGAGGAACAGCTGAGGGAGCTGGGGGTGTTTATCCTGGAGAAAAGGCGGCAGAGGAAGGACCTCATCGCTCCCTACAACTACCTGAAAAGAGGATGTAGTGCTGGGGTCAGTCTCTTCTCCCAAGTAACAATAGGACCAAAGGCCTTAAGTTGTGTCAGAGAGGATTTAGGTTGGATATTAGGAAGAATTCCTTCACTGAAAGGATTGTCAAGCACTGGAACAGGCTCCCCAAAATGTGTTTGAGTCACCATCCCTGAGGGTATTTAAAAGATGTGGCACTTGAGGACATGGTGTTGTGGTGATTTGGCAGCGCTGGGTTAATGGCTGGATTTGCTTATCTCAGAGGTTTTTCAAATCTAAGCAATTCTGTGAAATGTTCCTTAATAGCCAATTCCATGAGGTACTGGGCTCTTCTTGTGGGGATGTTAGCAACTTTGGGGAATGTCATAGCTTCTGAGTAACTGGCGGGATTAAATCCAGAGTTAAACTTGGAGGTTGAATTTTGGAAGCAGCTAATTTGTGCATGGCTGGCCCACAGAGAGAAGGTAAGAAGGTTTGCTAGGATTTATGTAGTATGTAGAAGAATGAAAGTGCATGCTGCGATGGGATTTAAAGTTCCAAACCAATTACAATTTTAATTGTTTCTTTTTTGCTATTTGTTAGTAGTTGTGACTAACTACCCTAGACCAATAGATAGCTAAAGCACATCTCCATGTAGGGACATCGCAGTCCTACCCGTTACAGAAATTTCTAACAATGAGTCCTGAATTATCTCCAAAATATCCCCAGTGCATAAAGACTGCATAAGCCTGGTAAAAGCAGCGAGTTTGTTTATGCATAACAAATTTTAGGGTAAATTGAGAATGTTTATTTTCTAAACACATTCCACCATAATTTTGAAATTACTTCTTTTTTTCTTTATAAATGACAGTTTCAATATCCTTTGCTTCACAAGTGTTTGATCTAACCACAGTTGATGTTCAGCCATGGTAACACTAAGGATATTTTTTAATGCCTGTTGATTTTCTGCCCTCCCCTCAACCACCAGAGACAGATTGACTTGGAATCTATCCAAGTTCTCTCAGGAGTGGTATCAAATTTTTTCTTTCCATACCTGGCCCATTCTGACTTTCTTTAAATGTTAAAACTAGCAAGGGCACAACCGTGATGGGAAAAAGCCCACAACAAACAAGAAACTCTCCTTATATGTTATTCCTGAACAGGAAGGGTGGCTAATGGGAACAGTATTTCAATGGATTTACAACAGACTGTGTTAAAAGTGAAGTTACCAGTCAGGTTTCTTTTTGTATCAGACTATATTTAAGAAAGAGGGAAAACTAAGTGTGGGCATTTCTAGAACAGTTGTACCTACCTCTGCAGCTCTCTGTACCCATTCCTTTATACCCATTTACTTATGCAATAATAAAAACAATCCTTTTCCATATTCACACTTTAAAACACACTGTAGTTCAAACTGATATTTCATATAATAATCAAACCGATTCCCCTGCGTATTGCTGCACACACATTTGTGCGTCAGTTCTTTAAATACCCGACCTTAGGGAAATAGGCCCTGGGCTGGAGCAGGAGGCTCTCAACCTCAGCATACAATGAGTTTAAATGGAATAAGCTAATTTGTCACTGTTTTGTTATGATTGAATGTATGTGTTTAGAATGAAATTTAATTTAAATCCAATTTGTAACATCTCTGTGGGTGGGACAAAGGGAAAAAAAAACCCCAAAGGATGTATTAACTGGATACTGTACTGTGAATGTAATGGGACTTCTGAGTTTAATGTTCCATTTAAAAGCCCTGCATGTTCCTACTGTTGTTTACAGGAGTAGATTTTGGGGAGATTTATGTTATAAAAAACCCACTGTATAACCCTTTTTTTGTCACCAACTCATGCAAAGTCTTTTCCTGGTACAGTTAAGGCGTCTGATATTCTTGAAGGAAAACTCAGTCACAGAGGTATCAAGAGCTAAAAAGCAAAGCACATTTTTATATAAACATTTGCCCGAGTTGCCATGTTGGATTTTTTACTTGAGAAAATGAAGATGAATTAGTATGACTGGCTGTTGTATTTTGATATGGAGCAGAAGAATCTAAGGAATAAACACGCGTGAGCCTTGTGGGGGCTGATTAGTCGCAGTGCTGGCAGCACCTGCGCTCGGACCCGCACCCGGCTCTGTCACAGCCAAGCCAAGCTGGGATCCCCTGCTCCCACACCCTCTCCCGCTGCTGGAGAGGAGCTGGGAGGTGTGATGAATGGGAGGAGGAGAAGCAGCGTCTTTCCTGCTGGTTGGTGGACTGGCAGTTTGTTGTCGGGTGCCTAACTGGGGGCGCAGAGTCTCTAGCTGGGGTCCCAGCTGATAAAAGTTAGGATTGCTTGGTGGGCTGCAGTGAAATGATACTCCTTTGCACTGTATTTCTTCTATCAGTTATTTTTTCTCTCTTGTTTACCTAAGAAAAATGTTGCAATTCTCATATAAAGCAGGATGCTTAAGAAGGTTCAGAACACAATCCTAAGCCAGGAATGATAAAGTTGAATGGGCAGATAGGTACTCACTATTCTTTATACAAAGGATAAACAGCTACAATCAAAGGTGTCTGAGTGTATTGGCAGTCACAAGTTCATATTACCTTCCCATTGCTTATTTTACCTTGAATGTCTGTATTGAATATATCCTTTATATAATCATTATTTATAGATACATAAATACATACCTATAATAGATCCTGCAAAGACAGATTTATTTATTATAAACCTCTAAAATACATACAAATAATTAAATATACTTTCTTGCTTATACCGTATGTTCTTTCATTTGCATGTGATTTGCTTAATATTAAGTACAGACTGATTAGAAGCTCTCAAAACAGATAAGGGATATCCCTTATTGGGTAATTAATACTAATCTTGCAAACACATTAACAACACAGAGGCAGTAACAGCTATCTTAGGAACTGTTACAGTCTGTCTTGTAAATCCTGTCTTACTGTGTGGATTAGTTCATGTTCCTTTGGAGATGTGAGAATGCACAGTGCTGATCCTGATGCCATGAATGGGGCTGGGTCTGTAGGGATCCCTTCCCCTCCAGATTTCAAGGGTTTTAAACACAGCTCTAGCAGTACATTTGAAGTGTACGGGTGGGAGGGAAACACATGAAAACCACACCTGCAATTTTGAACTACTTCACAGCTTTCCATTGTATATGTTTGGATTAAGAATAAACAAATTAAGTCTCTAAATTAAATATTTCAAAGTTAATAGAAAAAAAAGAGAAGTCCCTTTTAAAACTTTGGTCAACTAATAGTATTGTTCAAGATAGGTTTTAATGGTATTTTGTGGGGGCAGGGGAGTGTTGAAGGGTTTTTTAAGTCTCAGAGACCTCCAAGCATGATGTTTTTCATCAGATATAAACATGCTTTCAGGCTGTGAGCTCCAGAAATTACTTCCATAAAGGGAGTGCTTACTAGAATGATTGTAACCATTACTTTACTGTAATAATTTGCAAAATAGAGATGGTGCAGTAAGCATAATGGTTTCATATACATTTACTCATGGTTTTTAAAATTACTTTTGTGGCTAGATAGTAGAATCATCCTGCTTTTTATTCCATATGTATATTTATATTTGGCTGTCCACAAGAACTATATTATCCTATCTCTGGATAGGAAGTGCACAGAATCTCCTGCCGGCTTTGCCTACACTGGCTGTGCTACACCCTCACAGAGCAAGTCTTGTTACCTGCTGCCCATGTTTGCATTAAACTTCCTAGAAATATAAGAGCAATTTTATGGATGCAAAGAAGAGTGGTTTTGATACATTCCATGTTTACAACTCTAATTGGGATTAATAAAGAAAAGACATAGCCTACATACACGCACGCACAAAAGGTACAGTGCCAGAGTATTGCTTGAAATTAAATAAGTTTTGTTCATGTAACAAAATTAATTCAAAAGTAACCTAGAATCCACATTCAAAGGCATGTAAGAGCTGAAATCATTGTGAATCCAGAACCACTTTCTGAGAGCTGAAATACGAAGTTACTTTAGGTACGGCAACAAATATCTATATTTACAGTCCTTTTAGTTTGAAACTTGGCTTATCACGTATTTGCCTGGACAAGAAACAGTCTTACATTGATTGATTGTGTACAGCATCTCTGACATCGTCTGTCTAAGAAATAAGCATTCAATTTTCCTCCTCCTTCCTCTTTATCTGCACTGTCAGATCAGCGTTTGTAATGGTACAAAAGGAAGTATGCTATGAATAGTCCAACTTCCATTACACTGATGCCCAGCAATGCAGGGGTGGATTTCGCTTTATCATGGGAGAGTCACTGTAATTGTCTCAGAGCTTCAGTGTCTCTGTGTCTGACATGTCAAAACCCAGGGACAACCTACTAATTTCTTGTTGAAAGCAGCCACAGTCTCTAGAGCTTGAAAAGATACACAAGCTCCTTTCTTTTATGCTAACGCACCTGACAAATGCCAAATGCTCTCACCTCTTGATGAAATCGCAAATAAATAGGTTTTGTGGATGCTCAGCGCTCTCAAGTGTTTTTTTTTAAAGACAGAGACCACAGTGTTTTATCTGGGCTGCGTTTTGGGGGGTTTCTAGGCACCCACCTGTGACTCTGCCACATGCATCCTGTTGACAGTGAGCAAGTTGCTTAGTCCACATCCGCATTCGCTTCTTCATCTCAAAATGGAGCCCACAGCTTTTTGTATCTGATATGTCTGTAGTGAATTCCTGAGTATTGGTAATGTGTTCAGGTTTTATGGTGATGGTTATTTTAACAAAAATGTCTTGAATAATATTTGGATCCTTAAGGTGTTCATATGAAATTGTTTATGTTTCATCTGTCCTGACTCCACATCCAGACAACATCTAGGTCCTTCCCAGCATTTAGTCTTGTGTCCCTGAGATAGAAACTCAGAGCATCTGTTGGAGCCCAACCATGATGTGTGGTGTGTGTGGGTGCACCATGTGGGTGCCTATGGGTGCACATCTGCCCTACATCTGTAAGATGAGATGCTGTGGCAGGCAACATAGTTTGTCTTCTATTGAAGCTTCTCAATTAAGTTTGAGGCAGCTTAGCAGCTATTATTCCCAGCCTAGTGGATCTGGAGCAGTCCTGGGGTAGTTCTGTGAAGGCTGTGGGTTCTGCCTACGTGGTTGACTTCAGCAGCAACATGATAAGCAGCAGCTTGTAGCACTATCACACACTCCCACGCTGAGGGTGACTAGAACATGCAATTGTCTTCCTTGTTTCCTAATCTAGTAGTACATGATTTTATAGCCCTTGGATCCTGCACTGATCCCAGACAGGCATACAGGTCTCACACACTGAGAGGAAAGGAGGAAACCCTGAGAAATGCTAAATGTCTAGAACTTAAGCAGAGTTGCTGGTGACTCTTGATTCTCAGGATCGCATCTGAGATGTATGATGTGCATGTATGATATATGCACTCCTTCTGTCCTTAAAGAAGAATTTTTATTTTGGATGAATGGCATTGGCCAGCCAAAGATACTGTCTAAACACACGTTACATGCTCTTTACTGTGATTGATGATTATCATCACTTGACATGAAGGGATGGTACCATGATTGTGCTAAGGTTGATTTATTGTTCGGATCCACATCAGCCTCAAGGCATGAGATTTAGAGAAACAAGATGCCAGTCATAGCTCCAAAGCAGTCACGAGCTGCTTCTTCTTTACAAGGCAATATATAACATTTTGATCCAATAGGAAGTTGCTATTTTGTTTTTCGAACCTATCACTTTTACTTAATTTTACCGCATTGCATATACTCTTATCCAGTGAATTACTGTTGCACGCACACACGTATGCTTTTGTTATGCCTCTATTATAACACTCAAACTTCTAGCATAGCCTAAACAATTCCATTATTACACTATAAAATTCTTTACTATCTTACCTTATACAGTTTCTTATTTACAGTGATTTCAAGAAAATAAGCTGCAACTTTTTGATTAAAATTTTGGTCCGAACCTGGAAATGTGGCTTACACTCAGGAGCGGCCAATATATGAACAAATTTATTAATTTTGCCAACCCGGAAGTGCAAGCCGTGAGAGCCGCAGAGCCCCAGTAACCACGGAACTGCGCCGACCCCACCATCCCTCACATCACCTGCCGCAGCCCCGCCCGGCCCACGCCCGGGGCCATGCCTTGCTGCGGGCACACCAAGGCCCCATGTCCCTGCCCACTGCGGCTCTGCCGAGCTCCCAGCCCTTGGCGCAGTGCCGCACTCACCCCACGCACGGTACGGCCGCAGACACCGGCGGGTCTGGGCTCCGCACTCCCTGCCACTGCTGTGCAGCACACGGGGCAGCAGCACCTCCACCCGCAGGGCCCCTCCAGGCGGCTCTGCCACGCTTGCAGCCCCAAAAATTGGTGAGCTGGGGCTCTGCACTCCCGACCGCTGCTGTGCAGTGCGCAGGGCAGGGCACCGGCCCGGCCGGCGAGCAGCAGGGCCCGCCCAGTTCCGGGGCACCCCCACCATCGAGGCAGACCAGCGTGGCGCTTGGCAGGGCTCCACTACTCAACAGGAAACTTTCCCGCCTGCGGCCCCCGCTGCCTCCGACAGCCTGGGGCAGGAGGTCCCCAGCCCGCCCAGCACTGCTGCCCTTGCCCCCCCGGACCATGCCCTCCCCTCACCTGGGTGAGACCAGAGCCTGCAGGTTTAATAGAAGTGAGTGATTTTTCTCTGTATTTTTTTTTTAGTTTTTAGGCTGTGTTTAAAGGCTACCCTCATCTGTGAAAAATGTTTGCAAATTGAGCACCTGCCAGTAAACCCCGCAATGGCTCGACTGTTACTAATTCGTTACTGTGTTGCACACGGGTCCTCGCTGCGAACAAAAGTGCAGCTTATAATCAGGTGCCGCTTATGTATGGCCAAAGACCTAAACGTTGCTGATACCCGGAGGTGTGGCTTATAATCAGGTGTGGCTTTTAATTGTGAAATTACTGTACTTAAGGCATATTCTTACAACTATGGAAACATAAGTTTTTAATTTTTCTGCTTAATGTCTGTGTACTTCCATTTTTAGATCAATCCAGGCTTCTTCCAAGGCTGAAAACCAAACCCTTCAGTGTCTGTGAAGTTTTTACCTTTCTGTTTCTCGCAATTGATTTCTGCAGTTTTGGGGCTGTTAATTTTAGCTCTTTATTTCCACAGCAAGACCTTTTGGCATCTTTGTGGAACAAGAGCAGGGTCCTGAATTAGCACAGCTCCATGACAGTGTATAACTGAAGGAAGGAAATAGTTTCCCTGGTAGGTACTTTTACTGTAAGCAGCATAGGGAGATTTGCTGAGATTCATTGAGGAGTAGAGGCTATAAGAAGTTGTGGTGTACTGTAGCTTCCCAGCAGAAGACAAGAGTATGGAAGCTTCAGGGGAAACAGAGAACCTGTTTAATTCTCAACATGCTTACTGTTCCTCCAGGATGAGCAAAGCAGTAAATATCAAGCAAAGGATGTTGATTTATATGTGCAGCAATTGTTGGAATAAAAATCAGTTCAGACCCCAGTGACTCTTGTCAGCCCATGTTATGGCTATAGAGATCTAAATTCACAGCAAGTAAATACAACTGAAAATTCAGGGTACCCATCAGATTGTAACTCCAAATGGATTCTTCTCCTTTGCAGAATTGGCTGGAAAGTTTCCACAGGAGGAGAGAGGCCTCAGGAGAGCAGGACCTGTGGAATTGTGCTGTGTGGGAAGCTGTATCCGCAGCCCTGAGATGCTGCTGGCATTTTATTTGTTGTTAAGTAACACAATAATCTATTGCCGAGAAAACAAAATGAGAACTCTGTATCAGAGTGTAGATGTCAGACAAGCATTAATAAAACAATAAATGAAATCAATAATTTATATATGGTTGGTTTTACTTTTTGGGTGGGTTGTTTTTGTCTTTTTTTTTAAACACTAGCAGAAGGATATTGCCACTCAAACTGAACTGGAGTGAAATTACTTCTACTATAGATAAAATATATTCAGATGAGCAGCATGCTTTCCTCGCAAAGCTAACTGCAGTCCCAATTAACACTTCTCAAAACTGAATTTATTTTTTTCCTTCTGCTTCCTAATGAGGTTTTTTCCTCCCTGCTGTCTTGATACAAAGCTTTATGCCATATGAGTGTGTTCATATGGTGCTTGAGTGCGTTATCTGACCTTGATTGGTGTTTTGGGAGCCAGTTAAATAGATTACATAGAGGTTACCTTGACAACTGTCTTTGCTGATTTAGCAATGCAGTTCATTCTTGGGCACAAGACTCTCAGCAACTGTGGAATTCCACTGACTTCATATTAATCATTAACACAATGTTCTGGAGAGGCTCTGCCGAGCTAGCAATAAGGACTGTATTGAAATTTTTTTTTTTTTTGTGGGTAAATGTTATAGACCAAGATATGTTTACCGTATGAAATGTTGTTCACAGTCATAAAATGAAAATATATGTTCCTGTTTACTTTTTCTCTCTCTTCTAGTTTCAACAATAATATCAGAATAATAAATCTCCTATCATGTCCGATGGGAAAAGATGGTCTTTTAAATGAAACTCTTTCCTTACCATTGATCTTACACCATTCCTTCTTTTAGGTCTGGGCTGTAACCTCGCAGGCATGACAGATAGTTAAATTCAGTGCACAAAAGCTTATAAGCCTGGAATCTGATCTCTATCAACTTCAAGGAGATTGCTTCTGATTTACATTAGTCTTACATATCCTGGAGCTTTTCAAAAGATGTTGGTAGACAAGACAGGGAGTTTCAAGACTGTTGTCCAGAATTGTTTACAATAGCTTAAATATTAAAACTCTTGTGTGATCAGAGCTTTGGGCTTTGCCTTTAAAATTATGTAATATTTTTACTTTTAAGTCACCAGCTCAATCAGGATTTTGCAGGAGGATGCCAAGATTCCAGGGCTGTATTTTATTGCAAAAGGCTGGAAACCTTGTGGAAATTAGCGAGTTTTTTTATGAATCAAATATAAAAATGAATAATGTAGTCAGAACAGGGGCCACACCATGGTTTTTTTTCTAGTATAATATTCAGTGTATCTTGTAATGTCTTGTCCATTGTCTCCATTTTCCATCTGCAGCGTGGTACAGCAAATTTAACTGGTTTTTTTGGGTTGAAATTGCCTAATTGCATTATACAAAATGCCATGTAAATAAAAAAAGCATAAATAAAAAAAGTCATTTGTACTTCCTGAAACAGTTGTTTGCAAACTCAGAAAAACAGAATTAATCATGATGTCTTCAAGTCCCAGTTGTGAGTTACTGTTACAGTTTGAGAAATATTTTCTTTCAACTGAAATTATACTAAAGAATAATTTCCCCCAGATTTGTTCTTCCATTCTTTGAGAATTTGCTGCTGGCCCAGTACCCCAGGCATGAGCCATGTTTTATGTTTGGGGTGAGGACAGTGCACACACGGCTGGACCTGTGGCCAGTGCAGCTACTGAGGAGTTTTCTAGGTATTTTCTGCAGAGACTACTAGACATAATTGGAACTTTTTTCTTGAGCAGTGTCTGGGTATGGGCTCATACACTGTTTACAGCCTTTTCCTCACTTCAACACAGAGGACTCCACATACCCACACAAAAGAGGAGGTTCTGTCTAAAGAGATTTCAAACTTTTTGGAGGCAGGTGTCTACAGTCATTCATGGATGTCTTAGTAAGACTTGATATTTGCCTTTGCACTCCTGATTTTGTGTCCCCAGTGCTGCCTTGGCATGCTGACAGCATTGAGACAAACATCAGAGGCATAAGTAGAATAGTCAGTAGAAACTGGATTGTGTAGCTGAGTTACTGTACCCAAATAGGACTCTTCCCTGCTCCCCTCCAACACAGCTCTTCTGAATGCCCAATGTCGGATTTCTTAGCGTAAAAATACACAGGTCTGCAGCTAGAGCCTAATTTTGGACGTGCACAAAAGTTCCTCTGACACACTATACTTAGATTTATTTTTGCTAGTGCAAGATCAGAATCAGTCTGAAGCAGGCTGGTGGGGCTTCCTGGACACCACCCAGAAGAATATTCAAATCCTTTACTGCAAGAGTGAGTGGAATTGCTTACAGATTGCTTAAAAGGAAAGAAGAAGAACTTTGTTTCTAGAGATTTTAATCTGTCACTTTAAAAGACAGTGATTATTTCCAATTCATGCTCTCGGGTGTTTCACAATTGGCCGGGTTGATTGTTTTGGAGGCCTGTAACCCTGCAAGAATTCAAAAATAGCACATTTTGGGGCTTCTAGTTTTGAGATACAGGGCATAGCTGATGGAGATTTCCTTGACACAATTTCTTTAATTTCATATCCAATTGGTTTGACTGTTGAGCACAGTGATGCTCAGCTGCCAGCCACCTGATTATGTGGTGCTGGAGTAGGAGAAGGAGATGGAATTGCCAAAACGTAAATAGAGATAGGGTTGGTTTAGGGGTTTTTGTTGCAACTAAGAAAGTTTCTTTTATCAAAGGAGCCTGCAAGCATGAAACAATTTAACTTCTGCATTTTGTACTAATAGAGTTTCCAGCTATCTATGACTCATTTTAAAATACAAGGGTCAACGAAAGTCTTATTTTAGAAAAAGATCCATTGCAGATTGCTTTTAGCCCTACGTAATTTTTACACCCATATACTCATTCCTGCAAGCTGTGACCTTATGTGATCAGAATCCAACCCATTTCTCTCATTTACCCTTCTGTCACTGCAGGAAATAAGGGAAATATTTCTGTCTCTCATGATAAATAAATATTCCCCTTGTTCATATATGAATGTCCTGTGTAAACCCAGTGGTCCTGTGTACTGATAACTGCCACATTTCAGCATTCATAGGGAAAAAGTGGTTTTATAACTATCAAATTTCCATGGGTAGGAATTTTAAGAAAATGTAATTTGATGCCAAGTATCTATGCATATCAAAGTTTAATGACTAGTCAAGACAAACATCCATGGTAACATCTGGGATATATTTATGCTTTAGCCATTTAACCAATCTGGTCAGAAGTTTCAAATCAGTGTCTATCTGAGCCTGAGAAAATTTTTCAAAGATCATTAGATATAGTTTGAGGTCTATAGACCTGAGAGCAATGGCTGTTTAAAGCCTTTAAATTTATGCAGAAGAACAAAAAAGCAGAAACATTCACAGACTCAGATAATGAAAGAGTTACTCATGGATTATCAGGAGGATATTTTAACAAGATATTGTAGAAACATTAAATTATGAATAGCAGCCACTGTTCAGAAGATATGGTCAAAACTATCAATATTGAAGTTATGCAAAGAGTGAAATAGGGCTTTCTCCAGGCTGATGAGGCAAATGGCTCTGGAACCTATTAATTCTTTCCCCAGAGAATACTCCTGTGGTATTGATGCCTGGTGCCTGATGAGCTTTGGATTAGAACAAAAAGCATGTTTAGATGCTGGTGCTTGAAGCTGCTCTAACTTACGCTTTGGGACTGTCTAGCAATTAGGTTGGGATCAGGGGATTTCAAAAGTCACCTTTGCACCTCCTGTTTTGAGCTGCAGTCTGCTTTTTTATCTTGTATCACAGATCATAGCAGGGGATGGGATTGGAGCAGTAATTTACTGTATTACTTTTCCCTACACACCAATAAATAGAAAACATTTTGTATTTTTAACAGATTTATTCTTTTGAAATAACTCCAGAATTTAGGATTTGTACAATATTTGTCTGGGAGGAAAAAACCTTTGCAGACTTTTGTTGTTATATATGTTTTTCTAAAAGATCCTTAATGGAACCAGATAGTTGCACCTGTATGTCATCATTCAATGTAAGGGTAAAGTTGTCAACAGACTGCAGGGAGATGAGCACTCTGGTATCCTTCATATTGAAGTAAGATATATGTGTGTTATTTCCTTACTTGTCACCTGGAAGGTTTCCCCTGAGTACTGCCAAGTCATACAGTTAACTCTGCTGAATTCCCCACAAGTCTGCACTTCTGATTTTCTAAGATAGTGATTCCAGGCCCAGACCAGCTTCAATATTAAGTAACACCAGGTACAGGTAACTAGAAACCTTGTGCATGTTTATGCACAACAAAGGCTTTATTAAAGCAAGACAGAGCACTAACTTAGAATATAGAATGATTTCTCCATTTTCACTTTATTTCTCCTTTTCTCAGAGGGTGGGGAAATGGGAAAAAACAACCTCTCAGGTCAAGGTTGAAGACTTTGTAGTGCAGAACAACAAAGCTTGACTGTGATAATCTACAGAGCACCTGCCCTGAGGATAAACAAACAGTTCACATTTTTGTGCTTTCAAGTATGGTATGAGCAAAACAGCAAAAGCAAAAAATTCTTTTGAACCTTTTAGGAAAGGAAAAATGGAAATCTTAAGAACAAACAAAGTTATTTTATATCCTGTGATGGATTTTTTTAACAGAAGCTGCAGCAGGCAAATCAAATTGATCAAAACCAACTGTGTCATAAACCACGATTGGATCCAAGACAAGAAGGTGTTCTCCCAGTTTATACCAACTCAGTCTTGAGCTTTTGTCTTCCATGCCCTGTACCTTGCTGATGGCAGAAACACAATACTTGCCTCGTGCACCACACCTGAGTTTAGTCCCTTAAGCAGGGTGATTTTTCCAAAAAGTTTTCCTAGTTGCTGCGCTTTAATATTCTTTCCATGTACGCCAGAACATTCCAGCACCTCTTATTCTTTAAACCCTGATTAATCACATTTTTAGACTCTGCTGTTTTAAAGCCTTCTCCTAGCTAATAGAATTTTCCTAACTAACACACCTATCACATGGTCCATGCTGATCATCCCACGGACATGCATGCAGGTTTTTCCTCCCTCTGTTGCATTTCTGTTGTTCAAATATGGTGTTGATGAGACTCAGAAATCTTGCATGATCTATTTTCTGTGCATGATCCACTCTCTAGCCTTTGTAAAAATGCTATTTGGGATAGTCAAGGAAACTGTTTCCCTTTCAAGTCTTGGACTTTGGTCTCCTAGCACAAACACTGAGAAAATGGGCTTCTGATAACTTTGATTTTACTTCAGATAATATTCCAAATTATACAGAAACGCAAAACAACTGACGAGACCATTGACAGACTGCACTGGGAACCATTAACCAAGAGTACACGGTTAAGCAGAGATATTAAGCTGTGTGTTGCTGAAACATTGACTAAGTGAAAGGGAACACAAACCTCAGGATTTCATATCAGGCTGAACAACAACAACTGAGTCCAACAAACAATACACTTGGATTTCTGCAGGACAGACTTTGTCCTGTTTAGGGGACTGGTTGACAGAGTCCCTTGGGAGCACTCCTGAAGGGGAGTCCAGGAGAGCTGGACATACTTTAAGAAGGAAATCATAAAAGCACAGGAGCAGACTGTCCCCATATATAAAAAGACTAGTCAGTGAGGAAGACTGTCCCAGCTGCAGAGAGAGATTTGGCTGTAACTCAGGAACAAAAGGAGAGTTTATGACCTTTGGAAGAAGGGGCATGCAACTCAGCAAGACTACAGAAATGTCATGGGACATTATGCAGGGAGAAAGTTAGAAGGGCCAAAGCTTCAACATCATTTCCCACAGCATTTTTCTGTGAAACTGGGTGCTCGTGCCTCAGATGGGTGCACTGGTCACTGGGTAAGAAACTGTCTGGATGGCCAGGCCCAGAGAATGGTGGGGAATGGAGTTACATCCAGCTGGGGTTGCCACCAGTGGCGTGCACCGTGGCTCAGCACTGGGGCCAGTTCTCTTATCACATCTTGATTAATGATCTGAACAAGGAGACTGAGGGCATCCTTAGAGGTGGATGGCCTCAAGCTGGATGGGAGGAAGGACCAAGGCAGTGACTGTTGCCTTGTACTGGGCACTGGTCAGGTCACATCTCAAATCCTCTGTTCACTTCTGTGTCCCTCATGACGAGAAATACATTGAGGGGCTGGAATGTGTTCAGAGAAGGGAACAGAGCTAAGGAAGAGTCTGGAGCACACGTATGATGAGGAGCAGCTGAGAGAGCTGGGGGTGTTTAGCCTGGAGAAACAGAGACTCAGGGGGAACCTTATTACTTTCTACAGCTGCCTGAAAGGAGGTTGTAGTCAGGTGGGGGACAGTCTCTTTTCCCAAGTAACAAGCAATAGGACAAGAGGAATTTGCCTCAAGTTGTGCCAGAGGAGCTTTAGAGTGGAGATAGGGAAAATTCCTTTACTGAAAGGATTGTGAAGCACTGGAACAGGCTGCCCGGAAAAGTGGTTACCATCCCTGAAGGTATTTAGAAGATGTGTCAATGGCACTTAGGGGCATGGTTTAGTGGTAGATTTGGCAGTGTTGAGTTAACTGTTAGACTTGGTGATCTTCGAGGTCTTTTCCATACAAAAAGATTCTATAGTTCTAGGCTTGCTGGTGTCCTGAAAGCTGTTACTGACTATAGCCGAACTCCATCTTGATCCCACTGAAAATCCGTAACAAAATTCCTACTTATTTCCATTGCTGAGCTATCCTTGGAATTGATGCCTTATCCTGGTCTTAGAAAAGTAAGAGCCAGACATGGTTAAGGGATAAGGTGCTTTACCTCAGTATTTTAATAAGGATCCTTATTGGTGCACCTCTTCGCCAAGGTAGAATGCGCCACAGTGCAGACACATGGTAGATTGTGTGTACAATTTACAGACCTTACAGACTAGTATATATAACAAGGATGCCCGAATGGAAGGTCTGGATGAATGGTGTTATATTCCCCCATCCGTGGAATTCCCCCCTGGATGGGCCAAATCTCTAGTTTACAGGATATATTCTGAGGAAGACCTTGCTTTCCCAAGTTAGTGTAGGGTTTTCCAGCCTCCTACAATGAGGCCTTTAGGATATTTAGTCTCCTGGCTTAACAAAATACTAGGACTATGCTAAGTTATCAGACTTAAGGAATTACAACTACGCATGCTAAGAATACCAAGGATACATAAAACTTATATAAAAGGTATATAAAAGAAAAGGCAAAAAATCATCTTGGCATCAGAATAATAGAAACATTTATATGCAAATAAAGTGTGTGTGTATGTTTATGATTCTCGTCTGGGTTCTGTTTTCTGTAGAATCAAAGTCCCATTTCCCATTTCATGATGAATCTAAGTCTTCACTTCTGTTAGCACCACAGAGAAATGTCTGACAAGACAGATGTCTGCAGCCACCAGAAGCCTTAAATTGAACACCTAAAAATAGAAATCTGCAGAATTTATAAATATTTTTGCAAATCAACCTTTTATAACTACCCTCCTTTTGCAGCAGTGGTAGTTAGCATTGAAATCCAAGTATATTTCAGCAAAAGAGAAAGCTGACCAAGCAGCCCAAAAAATTCTGCAGAGTTCTGCAAATTGCAGGAGGCCCAGGGAAGGAAATCACTGCATGCCAATTTTTCCCACTGATTTCTATTGTCTCTTTTTATCATATGTAACACTAGGAATGCAGTGAGGAACGTTGTTTCTTCTGCACAATTCTTACCTAGCTAATAGCCTGATTATGTTATATGACTTTGTATTCTCATTCAACATAATTTACTCTTCAGTTAGAAAATATGACTGTCCCCAGAGAAACATCCTTTATTCTCTTCATTCACAAATTAATTTGAAGAAGGATCGACCAGTATGTAGAAAGCCTGTATTGGATCTCCAAAGATCTCTTCCTATTCAGGTTTGCTTTCTGCGACTGGAGACTACTCTTGATAGTTATTTGGAATGAAATATTGTTCATCCCCTTAACAAAGAGATAGTTGGTTCCATTCAGTACTTCCATGATTTTCCGACAGTGTTAATATAGTGTGTATGCAAACCACACCAGCTATTTCTTACCATCATGTAGTTTCTCTGACCATGGGCTGGGCTTCTCTTTTATCAGAGGGGTTCTGTTTACCTGGCATCTCTTTTTGTTCTTTTGTATCTTTCTCTGTGCAGTCATTTCCTACACTGCCTGAGAAAATATGATTGTATGAAGAGGAAGAACTGCAGAATTTCCCTGCAACGGTTCCTTCAGCTTTTCTTCCAAAGGCTTGCTCCTGTCTCTCTATCTGAAACCTGAGGCTGGTACTCCCTTCTCCACTTCCCTGGCTCCAGCATGTGGACATTGCTATGGAGCCCATCAACAAATCACTGTGGATGATTTCCATTTATATCTCATGTCTCAGGATACTTCCTCGCTGGGACTTCTCTCCTCTCTTGTGCATCCCATAACCCACTTCTTCACATTGCTACTGGAACAATCTGTGCCAGGTAGGAACAAATTCAGGGGACACTTTTAAGAAGGAAGTCACTCAACCCAAGTAATTTCACCTTCCAAAAGAGACCTGATTAATAGATCTCTTAAAATTGATCTCTACCAGCAAGACTTTGCCAGGAAAATCAAACCTGTAAAAGTTTCTTGATAATGATTGAATACTGTGTATAAAATCTTGTACTGCTAACCAGACTTCTCTAATTATATAAACCATCCTGCAGAAGATTTCTTTGGCTGATATAAATTGTGCCAACTCATGTGATTTCCTTTTAAAGCTATTTTGGCAAAATGCTGCCTATGCAATGCTTTGTAGGCTAAAAGGATCCCTTAAGGAGGACTTTTATGGACCAGGTGAATTTTTCTATTGGCCTGCTATGAATATCTCTGAAAATCTAACTTGGGTAATAATAAAACCTTTGGCTTAGCTGCAGGAGTGGAACACGAAAAGAGGAAAGCAAGAGACACTCGTATTGTAGCCAAAAAATTCCTTGAAAGATCTCAGTATGCCCAGTCCCAATACTTAGCTAAGTAGCTAAGTATATCCACTGGCACCAGAGGATGTGAGCATTGACAGCATGTATTCTTTTTCTGCTGGGTGTTGAAGTCATCATGGACAAGACATACTAGGTATTTTCTTACGCTTATGCAGCCCATTGAAAATGCTGAGCCAGATGCACAGATCCTTTAGATTAATGCCTGTCTTAGGTTGCAATACAAGATGTAACCAAAAGTATGTATTCTATCAACATCTGTTAAAAACAGATGGGACAATGTTCTTTATCTCTTCAATGACCTATCTCCTCCCTCCAGGGAGATATCTTCTGTTAATGGGCCATTGAGTCCCACTGCATGACTGATAAAAGTCCATCATCCCATTGTGAGATGCTCGACCCAGGGGGAGGAGCCAAGCATTTCAACCTGGATACAATCTGAGATTTGGAATACCACAAGGAGCCTTTTTTCACTGGATTCCCAGAGAAAGACCTGACCTTTCTACTCCACCACTGGACCTTCAGGGGAAAACTACACCCTTTTACAGGATCACTACTTCGACAGAACCGCATCTGTCACTGCAGGAGGATGCAGCCACCATTTAATGGGACTGCTACCAACACTCTGACTGACAGGCTGTCAGGTTGTATTCTTACTCTGTCAGTGTTTTTGTACTACTGCATTTTATTTTAATTTCCCTATTAAATTGTAGTTCTGACTTGGGATCTCCCACTGGTTTGCTTTCAAATCAGCACAATGCCAATGCACCTCTTTACACCAGCTGACAGTCTAGCCCATAACGAACTACATGCTATTTATTATTTTATTTTGTTTGCTAGAATGACAGTGGAAATGACAGTGATACACAGGTCAATTCAATTCTGCTGACATAGCCTTAAGGAGCTTTATGTTTAGGGTTTTTTCCCCCTCTCCCAAGAGAATCTCCGTTACAGTTTTATATCTGGTAAGGTTTATTAAGCAAGCTGAGCATATTAACAGTCTCATAAGCTTATTATTTTTTGTATCTCTTTGTTTCTTTAGCTTTATGAATCATCATGGTACTTGAAGTTGCTAATATGAGAAATGCAAAAATAAATAATCATTATTATCAAGTGCTTTCATAAAATGATATGTAGGATTAAATCCTTATTAAAACAGCATTATTGGTCATGATTATTATTATTATTACGTATTAATTAGTCATACCAAGATAGTGCAGCTTTCAGAATTATCTTTATCAAAGTCAGTTAAATATGAAGGTTTCAAATTGCAATAGATTTAGTGGTTTAGGACATGGTATCAGGATTATAGATAATATTATTTATTCTGTTCAGTATTTGCAAAGAGCTGATGATGTACTTAGTGCTGTCCATATACTTTAAGAAAGAGAAATTATATAGTTGCATTAGAGTAGGGGGTTTTTTTTCTGAAATCCAGGAGTTGAGTGTTGTATATGGCTCTGCTGCTTCCTGTGTCTGTTAATTTTCGTACTTTGTCATTTATTTAATCTTTCTCTGACTCAGTGTATTGATGTGCATAAAGAACATTCCATTAATTAATCTGTGTACAGCATTTTGAATTATAGGTACCACATAAGAGTGGAGCATTTTTTCCCATACCTGAGAAGAAACTGCAGCTGACATGGATCGCCATGTCTTTAAACTCTTCATAGATGTGGTGCCTGCTTTGTTAATGTAACTGTGAGGTGATGTGATGGGCAGATTGTGTACAGCACACTTCCCTCTTTTTCTTTTATCTGAAGTGATGCTATTACTCCTGCCTTTTGATCGAGTAACCTAGCAGAGACATGGGATAAGAAAAGACTGACAAATAAAATATTGTTTTGGCAGGTGTTGTGAGATGGTACTATTATATAAAGTCTTCCAAGCTCTTTTTATGTGAGCAAATGTTCAGTCTTCGGAAGACACAATGTGTTTGAAAATTTTCTTTTGCAAGGTCTTGGATAGAGAAGGTCAAATAAATAATTCATCTTGTTACCTCAGTCTGTGGATGGACTTGTTCTGGAGATGGATACTCTCCAACAGGCAGTAGTACTTGGCTAAATTCCTGAGCAAAGCCATTGCCCTCTTGCTGCCATCTTTTTTTCAGGTCTAATTTTGCTTGTTGCCTCCTCTCTTTATGTCATGCCTCAAATTTAGCATCCCAGGCTTTTCAGGGGCAAGACTTTGTGTGAGATACAGAAATCCAACTTAGGTACTGATTCTCCCTGCAATGCTGGACCAAGTGGGAAAGTTAAAAATTACAGTCCCAGGAGCCACCATATTGAAAGGAGAACTGGTGGGTGAGACAGGAGCAAGATGCCTATTTAAAATGGGTATCAGTGGAACAATAGGTTGGCATCTGATGTTGGTTAGGAAAAAATCCTACACACTTAAGTGTAACAGTAGCAAAGTGATTTTTTTGCAAATCTCTGGAATTAATAATTGCAGCTATTTGAGAAGAAAAACAGTATCATTCATGCTGAAATATATTCTCTCCCCTCCCACAGGGAAGCCTGTGTAGGTGTGGAGCTGCAGTCTGGGAAATTAAAAAATGCAAATTAAAAAATGCAAATGTAAAAGAGAGGCATTGCTTGCTGCAGTGCTCCAAGGGTTTGCTTGAATAGCAACAAATTAAAGAAATGCTATGTAATCAAAGTTTATATCAAGCCTATGAAAGAAAATCAGCATTATCTCTAAATATAGTAATAGTACTCTGCTCCTGATCTTTATATTGTGCACACATTACCAGTAAATTACAAAGATACTGCATTATGGGTTTCAACAAGTCCTTGAAGAAAATGCACATTACCCTTTTATATGCCACTTTATTCTGTTGTATTAAAACACGATGATTAGGAAGGAAAATGTAGTTGGACTACTTATTTTTTCCAACTCAGTTCATTCAGGTTTCTACACTCCATTTCCCTTTGCTGTCACTACCAACAAGGGCTTCCCACCTGGAGCTTTTTGCTGCCAGTGGTAGTACAGGTCAATCAGATAAACTGCATGGATTGTATAGAAGTTTAGATAGTAGATTGTTCTGTCTTCCAAATCCCCTCCCAATTTATCCATATATAACACTATTCACCTGCTTTTCTCAGTTTCACATCTACTCCATTTGTGGTCTGTTTGCAACATTTCCCACAAAAGGCCAACACAGCCCATCTAGGGAAAATAAATGCATATGCAAATATTATCTTTTCAGTGTTTCAAGATAAGCATAGTGCAGTGAGAAAGAAGGTGAGCAACATGGCCACTTAGGAACTTCCCAGCACAGGGTACAGAATGGCAATATCCAAATGGATTAACAGCACAGAGTGGGCAGTGTAGCTGAGGAAAAGGAGAGAGAATCAGGCAAATGGTGCATCCTAGCAACATCAGGTAACCTGTGGTCTCCGAGGCAATATGTAACTGGTTTTGAGAGGGATGAGATCATTGCCAACTAAAATGAAAAATAATCTGTGATGGAAACTCATATTTATTTGACTGGTAATTACAATCACTCTCTCCAGTAGAACTCAGGATATGTTGGCCATAACTAAGAAGAGAGGCCCAGCCATAAACCACATAGCTGGGAGTTTCAGCAAAGGTAAGAAAACCCTCTTGAATTTTGCTTCATCTGTTTAAAAAAATTTGTATTGCTTTGTGCTGTGATGATTTTATAAGTTTCATTATTTTTTTGTGATTCTTGGTCAGCAAACTCACTGGAGCCAGAGATTTGCCCATGACAATATCTGGGCTTCTGCAGAGATTGGGTGTAAGGTAAAATAGAAATGGAAGGTTGTAGAGTCTTCTTTCCTCAAATGTTACAGGGGAAGCTTGCAACCACAGCAAGGTGCAGAGCCTGGAAGTTGTGGAAAGTAGAGCAGTTGTCTAAAAGCAACACAGGCTTTACACAAATGCTTGTGACCAGAGAATTCAGATTCTTTTGGCTCTAAATGTGCCTGCAGCCTGAGCTCTACACAGAATACAGCTCTGTGGATTTGGCAGATGGAGCAAACGAAGACTTCAGCAGAATCTCTAGGTACTTGAAGAAACTAGGCTAAGAACAGCCAGGTAGATAGCAGCTGGATTTTTTAGATCCTGATTTTAATTAAAATAAAGCATAACTACCCCTTTGTGGCACCACTGCAGTTTACAATTCTTTCTTCATTTATTTAATGAATCAAAGCAGATAAATCAGTGCTAGCAAACAGTGCTTGCAAAGTCTCCTAGATTAAGAGACAAAACTCAGATAACCTTCACCAAATACATTAATAAAACCAGAATTAGCAAAATACCCCAAATACCTCTATAGATGAAAAATACTAAAGATATTTGAAAGGTGTTCTTAACAATAGTTGTAAAAAGAACATTTTTAAATTTAATACTGTAATATAGAATATGCTGCTTACTATTCATACTCATTGGACAGAGAGTACTTAAATAAGATATCCTGCAATGGAAAAAAAGGTGGTGTTTTCAGAGCTGTTATGCGTTATGACCATGTGATGTGGTGAGGTGAACAAAGATTCTTCCAGGGCATCTTCTTATATTTCAATGACTTTCTCTTGATATGTCAGAGAGGGAATTAAAACAGAACTGCATTGGCAGTGCAAAACACTCACTGGTAGACTATGAAAGTCACTTAAAATGTCAACTTTACTAGCTCAGGAGGTGAACTCCCAATCCCAAACGATTGCTGGAAAGGACAGTCATCATCACTGTTTCTTTACTCACTGTATCTTCACAGATGTTTGTAACTAGTCTAGATGTGCTCACAAAGGGGCTGTTTTTTAGAGAAATACTTAAATGTTTCCATGATTAGCATTCAAAATACTTCATGGTACCACATATGAAACACAGGTCTACCTCTCCTGTGACATTTTAGTCCTAAATTGAGATGGCCACTCAAATTTTACATTCTCTGCAGTGTGCATTTAGCAGCCCTGAAACTCTTCCAAATAGTCTTGCTTTAGCTTCTTAGAAGAATCCATTACTTTCAAATTCAAATAGCAGCATAAAAGCTTCTGTAACACCAGTGGTCCTTAAAAGGTCTTTGCCCAATTCACCTAACATTATCAAAATACTTGTAACTGGACATTCATGTTTTATTCCTTATTTTAGACTATTTTTAATGTAACTAGCATTGAGAAAAGATGGTGAATTTCTCAAGGTCTTAAAATAATCTAATATATCTTTTCTATTGTGTCTTCTATTCTTTACACTTCTCCCTTGCTCCTGACAGCTAGAGTCAAGTAGTGCTACCAGTAGTTATGGATGTCAATATTAGCTGTTCTGAAGCCTCTAAAATGGCTAAATAAGTTACTGAAGTCATTATCATTTCTATGGCAAAACAAGTCAAGTTGTCAGGGTCATGCTTTTCAAACCGACTAAATCATACCTTCCTGCACTGACATCACTGGAATTACCCATCTGTTTCCTGTATTTTAGTGCCTTGCTGATTTGAGAAGTGCCTCACTCACATTTCTAACTAAAAGTGATGTGCTGAAGCACATCTGCAGGCATTGAAGCAAGCTTACAGCACCTCTTCAGTGAATGGATTGAAGGACTTTTACCTCTACAGCTATTAATCTTGTATGTTCCAAGCAGAGAAATCAGTAACATTTTAGAAAGTCAAATTGTTCATAACTGTGGGTGGTGTTAGTGCATAAAAAGCTTGTGCTTACTGGAAAATAGAGAGGAATATATGTATTTATTTGATATTGGGTGGTGTGTATTAGAAACAAAACAAATACCTCTAGCAAGACACAAATGGAAATTTTTGTATAAGCCTTGTTGGCCAAAGAAAGGGCGAAACAGATCTAAAACCAGAAGAAGCAGGGCTGTAAGAAGTCTAATCAAATGCACGCTGTAACTAGAGCAGGACTACAGTGCATAACCTTTTCCTTCAAATGTGGATTGAAATCTTTCCAAATATCAATTAATCCCTAATCTACCATGCATTTCCTAGTTGCTTCCTGTGCATTATTAATGGACTGGTCACCCTGAGATGAAGGTAGGAAGTAAAAGCAATTAAATTCCTCTCCCACCCCTGCAGATACAATTGACCTAGAGGATTCAGCTACAAGTAAAAATTAAAAAGCTCCAAAAAAGAATAAGCATGGCCTTCTTGCCTGAGCCAGACTGTGTTGTCTAAAAATCTGCATGCAAGAGTAACAGCAAGCTCCCTTTATATAAATTATCGAATTCTATGATTCAGGGCTGATCAAGGAAAAAAGCAAGTGCCCAGTCTCTGCTGTTTTTTTCTGGTGCTGTCCTGTAGCTGAATGAAAACTTTAAACCAGGACTCCAGACACTGATTCTTTTCTCAGTGTAGAAAAGAAAAGCCCATCTGTCTCCTGGGAAGTATTGATTCCATTTGAATTCAAAGAAACAATTTTAACTTCATGCTTTTGTGGAGGGTGATGGCCACAGAGTTCAGGAAGGCTTCTGAATGTGTAATACAGTTAACTCTGGCCTGAGAGGAATACAGTCATCCTAGCTTCAATTCCCAAACAGATCAGTCAGCAGTGGTAACAAGGAGAGCTCTGTGGCTGCTGTTTGCACTCTAATGTTAAAGGTTTGTGTTTGTTTCCACAGTGTTGTAACACTGAGGTGAAAGTCTATCCCTTTTGCTCTGTTCAGTATTACTGGAGATAACATATTAGGCTAAAATAGGTGTATTTCCAAATCACTCCAATTACCCTTCTGTTTAGAAAAAAGTCTCCTAGCTCAACCAAGATTATGTTACCAAATGCGGGGTGCATAAAGAACTGCCTGGTAAGGGAAGAAGGAGAAAACAGACAGTGCCTACCCAGGGAAGAAAGGAGAAGGTGTGTCATGTGGTTGTATGACAGAGGTCCACTCTGAATGTCTGTGAGTGAGGTCCTTGGCTGTACCCATCCTGAGCTACTCTGTGTGTTACTGAACCAAATCTGGTTCACCTTGCAATGCAATTCTGACGCAGCCAGGAGAGCCCAGCGACAGAAACCGGGATGGACTTGTGCTAAAAGGGTGACTTGGGCTGGCAGTGGAGCCAGCTGAGGATGACTGGAATGGGAAATAGGAGGTGTTCATTTTGCACTGTAATGGAGAATGGCTTTGGAAACAGGGGATGCAGAAAGGTGGGCTATTGGCTGAGACTGAAGTGGCCATAAACCAACAGGTGGGATGCAAATTGGTATTGTCATAAAATACTCAAACAAAATTATATCAAGTATTAAAGCTCTGCTTACATGCCAGCAAGGACTGAATAAAGCCACAGAACACAAGCTTGATTCTGTACCCTTTCGTGGAAACATTGTACCCGTTCTTCATAACAACATAAATTAAGGAGAGACCATCCACTTTGATTTTTAATTTCCATGTTTGTCAAACTGAGTTTCTAAAGTAGTTTTTTTGCTCTTTTTCTTTTAAAAAGACAAAAAATATGGAGATCACAGTATATGCTAATCACTTGTCAAAATTCCTTTTTAAAATCAAAGCTGTTGAATGTTCAAAAATCCTTTATATATATATAAATTATGTGTACTCTTCTATGATTTAAAACTGATTTTATTAATATTAGCAAAAATGCCATCACAGACAGACTAAACTCTTGTGCCTTAACTCAAATCCCAGCTAATTATGGCTCAGCTGTAAAGTTATAAACCCTTGAAAAACAAGGTTTATAAGAGAAGTATTGACACAGTCTTAGCTATAGCCATGTGAATGGAGCCACTGTAATATTGTTTGGAAATGGTACTCTAAAAGGGAATCTTTTATGAAAAGAGATGCCAGCTGTTCACTTTGGAAACATTTATTTCATTGGCTCATTATAAAATTGCCTGTAAAAGATATTATTCTGAAACACAGCAACCTCTTAATTTCATTATGACCTGAAGTCACTGGGAAAGACATGATGCCTAAGAGTAGTGAAAAAGGATTGCCACTGTTGATTTTGCTTATATTGCTTTTCAACAAATATACACATTTTCTTAGAATAATTCATGCTTGCACAGGCCCTCAGAAGGTCATCAAATAACTCCTGCTCAGAGCAGAAGAAAATAACAATACTTTATTTTTATTTCATTTTTGCAACAAATATTACCTTTTCGTAAAAAAAAAAAAAATCC
Source organism: Catharus ustulatus (assembly GCF_009819885.2). Classification (NCBI taxonomy): domain Eukaryota; kingdom Metazoa; phylum Chordata; class Aves; order Passeriformes; family Turdidae; genus Catharus; species Catharus ustulatus. Next base: position 1,717,023 of record NC_046234.1, on the reverse strand, counting down.
ACATGCTTTGAGGGAGCAGAAGTCTACAAGCATGGCTAGAACCCTCTGCCAATCCCATCCATGCTCCACAGTGCAGGATTGCATAGGAATAGGCAGTTAGGTGGCTGTAACCACAAGAACTCGAAACCCAAAGAGATAAGTAACAAAAAAAAAAATTAAAGAAACATAGAGGAATGTGGCCTGCTGACTGGCTGGTGACCTGCCAAATGGATTGCAAGTCAAAAAGTTTGCTGGGTCTGGGAGCAAGATCCAGCCTCTGAGAGCTGGCAGGGGAGATGCCACAGCTGAAAATGCTGCTCTGCTGATACCTTTCTGCAGAGAACCTAACAGGAAATAGCTATCTACCCTCAAAAATAAGATCTGGCATGAGTCTCCTGTAGATCACGTGGAGCTTGTTCATCTTACAGGAGAGGTATGGAGTGGTGTATCTCTGTATGTGCCCAGGTACACCTGGCTTGGAAGTCCTGAAACTGTATCCTACATGTCCTGTATTATATTAAATATATCTTATATTCTAGCATATTTTAATGGTGCAAAACTCTTGGGAATGCAGAGGAGGAAAAACTTCAGTTTCCTTGAGTCCTTTTTCTGTAACGTCCGTGCAGTGCTAAGACCTAGGTCTGCGTGTGTTCGTTCCCTACTGCTACATCTCTTTGTCCTTGAACAGTGCTGATGAACTTCTTGCACTGGCCACTACTGCTATTATTGACTGCAGTCTCCATCCTCTGCCATGTCATTGAACTTCCATCACCATTGGCTTCATTAGCAATTATTGTTTTGGTGGAAAAAATCCTATACCACATATTATGGGATGACCTGAGGCCGTTATGGAACTGAACGCTCCCATAAGGATAATCTAGCCACAATATATCAAAGTGCTCAGAAAATATCCTTTGTCTCAGGTCATGTAACCAATGTGGCTGTTGAATGTTTTAAAAGCAGTTATATAACTGGTATTTAAAATGTTTTATTGAAACCCCTTAATGCTACTGTAACTAAAATGACCTTTAGTGGAGTAACACACATCACATCTTAAAATGGGATGTGATTAAGAATATCAAATGTTATAATGTGCTCATGGCTCTACATGCACCATCCTGTCATACCAACCAGAGAGACAGATTTGCTTTGGCTTTTCAGTATTATTTTCAGCTTAAATTTATAACCTAGTTACTTTACAAGGAATGATTCTTATAAGCTTTTAAACATTCCTTGAAATATTTTACATATGAGCACTTTATTATCAGTATTTTTTTATGAGCAGGTGGTATCTTTTGAGGCAGATGTTCCCAAAGAGAGAGCATTTGATCTAGGGAGAGTTGGCTGATCAGAGGCTTCTCTTCTCTTTCCATGCTATGATTAGATCTTTCTGAGAAACAAAAAAAATGCATCCATTAATCTGTACTGTCATAGAAGAAACCACAAAACTGCAAAAAGTAGAAAGGTAATCTTTACATGGTAATGCAAAGCAAGACAGCCATGTTGTTTTTTTCCTTAAGAGATTGCCCTCACTAAAAGCAATTTCAAAAGCCCCATAGAGAAACATACACTTGAAAAAATATTAAATGTCATGTTACAAGTCACATACTGCTGATGTCTGGAGTTTTGAGCACAAAACCATCTGAATAGTAAGAGTGGAAATGTTTTTGAACTCAAGATAAGAAAGCTAGAAGTAGAACAGATAGACAAGTGGGGAAAAAAAAACCCAAACAAAACAGATTCCTGAATGACAACTGAAATGAGAGATACTTTATAAAAATTGAAAAATGCTCTCGCTGAGACTATCTAGCCCACTGAGAAACACAATTCTTTTTTCACTTTCAAGTACTCTGAAGAGGGCTAAGTGGAAAAAAAAACCTTACTCCAACAGATGAGAGCAAAAGATGTTTTTATCTTTCTATTTACTTTCCTGTCTAGCAGTTTTTTCCCTACAACCTCACAAGCACTGGTCATTCTGAAGAGATTATCTTCACTATTTTACAGCTAGGAAGTTGAATCATAAAGGAGTAAAGCAGCATCCAAGATCACCAAGAAGGCCTGTGAAAGGTGGAAATCAGGAGCTGAACAGAGTCTGTAACGTGCTTTCATCACATAAATATTCTTCCCATCCCAAATTTCACTCCCAGTGCCTATGCAAATATCTCTGTCCTATTAAACTGACACATAGAAAATGGGCAAGGCTTTTGTTCAGGAACCCAGAGGATGAATTTGTTACCAAGATGTTCATAAGCAGACTGAACAAATATGTGGCCAAAACAGACATACAGCTTTGAAAAATACACACAGAAACACTGGGGGAAAGTTCATCAGAAGTGTTAAGGAAATAAAGGACAGCAATGAAATGCAAAGTTAATAAAATGGACTTGGTAACTTCCCCATATCTGTTTATGCTTTCAGAAAGTCACCTCTACCCCCGTGAATTTAAAAGGTACAGCCACAAGCTTTTAAATACCTTGGTGCAGTTGTAATTATTGAACAGTTAAAGCAGTAATTTAGCAACAGCTGTGGCAAATAAAGGAGGGTCCTGCAGGGAGGCGAAGCTTTTGAGGCTTCCTGGGTGCTGCTAGGAAAGAGGCTGCAGGCCTGCAATGGTGGGAGAAAAGGCTGAATGAAAAGGAGCACTGAGGGGCTGGAAGCAATCCAGAGCACTGGAGGAGCCTGGAACTTCAATGAGGAGAGATGTGAGCATGAGGTGAGTAAGAAACCCCAGCTAAACGAGTGTTGTACTGACAGAGCTTGAGAAATTATATTCCGGCTATGAAATTTGTTTCTTTGTGGCTGGTATTTTTGACTGTGAAAGTTTTAGAGGTTGGCTGGGTGAAACAGAATTGGTGCTGTTGTTGTCAGAGATGCTGTACATAGAGTGGGGTTGATTTCTGGAGCTACGGGAGGTGCCTTAGGAGAATATTTTTGAGTTGAAGAAAGTCAAAAATCCTGTTAAATGTGTTTAAACAAAAGCACAGAGAAGGCTCTAATGTTTTAGCAATTGCACAAACCCCCTGAAAGTTGAAATAAGCCAAGTGCTGGAAAGAGGGAAGTTTGAGGGGGTTGAAAATAACTCCAGTTGTGAGGATCATACTGAATAGTCAGATCAGCATTTGTGCTAAGTCAGCCCAGGACTTGCCTGCCAGAGAGTTTGATTTTTGCAAAGGGAGAACAATGGAATCACACATGCAAAAAATGATACTTTGTGGAGGGGAATGTTTCTTGACCAAAAGGAAAAAGGAGACCAAAAGAAAAAAGGGAGCACAGGTTAAACTGATGTTTAAAACTTAAAAACGTGAGCAAGAAAAAAACAGGAAGAAATAGAGAAATGGAACAAGCATAAAAAAATATAAATAGATCCAAAGGCATAGGATCAAGTAGGCATAATAGCAGTGGCAGCTTCTGTGTGCTATGGGCTGTGGTGGAGATATCAGTGAGCTTGTAGTGTGTTACTTATTTTGGTACTTTTGCAAAAATATATGAGTAGAAACAACAAAAATGTTCTAAGAAATATCACTATGGAGCTGGGAAATCAGTAGGTTTCTCATGGAATTTCTTCTAAAAGGGAAACATTAAATAACCCATGGAACAGTAAATCCAGTAAATGTTTATACACTAAACTTCACTCTGATGACCAGCTCAGTCCCCCTCTGCTACAGGGCCCTGGAGTAGAGCTGTCAATTAATCTCCAATTGCTTGGGTGGGAGCAGTTCACAGCTCAAGGGGCTCAGTGGATTATAAATCTGGCAAGCAAAATGGAAACTCAGAGAACTGGTAATGAAGGAAGGGCCAGTAGTTAAAGCTATAATCACCAGAACTGCAGGGCAGATAGTCAACACCTATATGGCAATTTTCAATTCAATAACTAAAGCTGACGGAGTTGCCTAACAACACCACTGAGCTGTGATTACAACTGGCAGCATTATGTAACTGTGCTAATCAAAGTGGAAAAAAAAAATAGAGAAATGCATATATATTTCCAGTCCTAGTTACTGAAGGAGTCTGGGGGATGGAGCCCCATTTTTGAAGGCTGAGAGAGAACATACTACAAGCCATTTTGGGTACTCTTCATCAATACCCTGGGGATCTACAGACACGCACAAAGGCACTTTTTTTTATCCTTACCATGAAAGTGGCACCAGAACCATATTTTTTCCACTGATTTAATAAGGCAATCCAAGTATTCTTAAAAAACCTGGAGGCATGGCTAGCCTCAGCTCTAGCCACCAGTACGGAATTTTGCACCGCAATGTTCTCATGTTCAAATTTACCATAGCAACCTCCACATCACATTTAATACACAGGGACGTCCCTCTTCTTTCCCATTTAAAGAGCCCTTGTTAAGTGGTTTTGCTGCATTTCAGATGCCAAGATGTCGGTAAGATTGATGGAAGGGTGCACAATCAAGCTTGCAAGGAGAGCCTAGCATCTAGCTCATTATGTAAGAGAATTAGCAAGGCAGTTCTTTTGACATGACAGTCCATTATGGCAGCTGTCAATCATACCTTAATATATGCTTTTTTTGTCATCTTTGGTGTTGGTTTTTTTTTTAAAGTTGTTCCATTCCTGTTCCTCAGTAAGGCAGCATGTAGATGCTTTGTGTGTGTGCACAGTAGCTGTCGAAGATCTAGATGGCCAGTGCTTTCTCCACATGATTGCTGGGTAACATGTAATTAATTATGCACGCATGTGTAATCCTGACTTGTATAGCTCTTTGTCCCAATTTTATGTGCACAGAGGCTTCAATCTGCTATGGCTTCTCATCCACTTCATAGCTTTGGCCCTCTCACAAGAGACAGTGATGCTTAGGTATTTTGGTGCAGAAAGTCTAGGTTTCCTTCCTGAGGACAATGCACCTAGAAGGGCAGTTATATTTACTCCTTCCCCCTTCAGGAGAGGGAAGAAAATCTTGCACTAAGACTTGTCCTAAAATGGTATCAGACATTGATACCATAATAATATATATCACTTTCCATAAAAGGACTTCCATATAATGAACAGAAAATAATGAATTTAACCTGGAAGATGATTCAGTATTACAGTAGTTGGCACATGAAGAAATAGATGCATGGGGAATCTCAAGTTTGACTCCAGTTCAGTACCCTTCCTCAAGTCTTCTATAACTGAGCCATTGCCTATTAAAAAGAACAGGGATGGAAAGGAAGCAACTGCTTAGAAAGGCTCTTTACTTCTCTGAAAGAACATCTAAGAGAGAGAGGGGGCACCAGAAGGACAGATTGCCTCTGAAAAATTAAGTTCATCTGTGCAATCTCATCTTGACTGGTGTGCTCATTTGAGAGGGATGGTTACTGGCAGTAATGCATGCTAAGAACACTGGGAAGTTAACACGTATCAAACAATAGTGCATTTGCAAACATAGAATATGTATTGCAATAGAATCATCTTTTCATGATGTTTTTAAGGAAAAAATCCTATATGTTAGAAGGCAACTTATAAATTATAGTTTCATCTGCTTTGATTCATACGCATATATCAAGCAGTACAGTTGAGACTAGGAGAATGCTTTACTGGTTTTGGTTCACTCATGGGCAGGAACAGAGAGGTAAGTTGGAAAAAGATGCTTCATCATTGCACATCCATCTTCCTGCCATTGATTATTTCTGAATGTCTCTCTTTTTTCTAGCCCCTGTAAAGTCCATGTTCTTGTCTTCTGGGGCAACACAAAGGTAACTGCTAACATGAAGCTGGAAGAAAGGTAACACATCTGTCCTAGCACAGATGAACTTCCAGAAGGAGGTTAATTCACTTGGAAAAACAAGGTTCAAACCAGTAAAAATGCCTAATTTTTTGTTACACCATTTATTGGGGTGAGTAGGAAAGTGGCATTGCATTTTAAAAGCCCAGTGGGAATAAAAGGGTTTGGGAAGGTTTCTCCCTGAAGTAAATGTTTTCAGACAAGTCCTTTAAAATATTCTCTAATTTCCCTTCTCTTCATTTTTCTGGAAAGAAGTGGTGTGCTTTGTTCTGTGCTGTTACCTATAATCCTAGGTAGGACTGGGGCATCCATATAAATGCAGTTACATTATCCCCTCTGCCCCAAGGATCACACAGATTAAGACCTGTGTCCTGGAAATTGCTGACTGAGGCAAATACTCTTGCTCACATAGACTGGCAATGATTTCAAGGGGGTCCTCCAGAGCCAGGGTGCAATAGACCTCCCAGCAGGACAGGTCTTGGACAATTGGTATTGTAAGAACTGGCCTTAGTCTTTCTGCACAAATGGATCAAGCATCATTGACTTAAGTGGTACTGCTCAGATGTGCAGTGATGTGCAGATGTTTGCTTCTGACCTTTTAACATTCTTTTCTATTAAAAATCAATAAATTATGCCCGGAAATACCAAGCAAGATGCACATCATTTCAGCTGATTGCAGCTTAGGTGTTTTTCCTTTCTGTGCTGTCATTTCATAGTCCTTAATTGTCTTTTTAGACAATAGTCTAAGTAGTCTTTTTTTGTTTTTTCCTTGAGGAAGAGAATATACGTATATATTCACAACCTGTTAAACAACTTCAAGGTTGCTTCATTCTACTATTTCAGCCATTAAGTGACTCTTCCCCTGGTCTGATCTGCAATGAAATCAATGGAAAGTATTCTATTAAATTCATTTGGCTTCAGATCAGATGCTGCCATTGAGAACTCTAATATAGGCAGCCTGGTGTTTGTCATATCTACCATAATGGCACAGTGTGGTCCCAGTCCAGCAGTCTGACTCTGGGAAAATCCCTATTGACTTCAATGAGTGCTCTCCTACACTAAAGATTTCACAATCAGTTAATGAGAAGAAATGAGCATGCACTGCCTTCTCTATTAGATCCTGTAGTCAGACTACTTCTGATGGACTTCTATAAAGTGATTTTTCTCTGGCAATCTGTGCTTGCAGAAGCACCTTCTCTCTTAGTGTCTCAGTTCTTCTCTTGACAAAACAGCTTGATTCCGCAGGTGAAAGATTCTGAAATGTTTTAATTAACTAGCTTGAGTACCATTTGATTTCTATTTCCCTAAATGTTTCAGAAATTACAAACTGCTTGGTTGTATGACTGCCATCAAACAAGATTTGAACATATGGACCGGGCTGCTATAAGAGGAAATGGTGCTGAGTTTATAATGTAAAGTTTATATCAGGCCACTGTAAACAGTGGAGGTACACAGCATGTTATCACTGGGGGATTTGACTAGCAATGTTTCTCAGGCTGCAGGAATAGTTCTAGAAACTGTGGGCCAAATCTTAGAGCTCCAATTTAGTCAAAACTCCTGTTGATCTCAGATCTTTTGAGTTGAGGCTTATCTTGAGTTTTAGGGAATGAAATAAAAGATTAATGGGAAGAGCAAAAAAAACCACCTAGAGTTTTTTAAACTATTCATTTTTCAGGTTACACAGGAATATGCATTTTGGTAGGCTGGTATTGTACAGAAGCAGTTGGAGCTCTCAGTCATACAATTAAATAATTACTGCAGTGTTCTGGCCATATAGCCATAGCTCAGTTCAGTAGGTCAAAGCTGTGCACCTACCACCTCTAAGAGAGGAATCAAAGGAAGGCAATAAAACATAGTGCTGGGAATCCTTCCGAGACATCCCACACCTCAGGCTCCCACACCCTGCCGCAGCCACTCACAGCAGGGAGCAGCTGGAGATAAGGGCTTGGTGTCTGCCTGCAAATAAATGGGTTCTTCCTAAAGGGCTCAGAATGGATCTGTGTTTAGCAGGGGCACAATCGAGCTAATACAGTTTATTTGCATGTACCAGCCTGTATACTTGCTTACGGAATTTGATTAGGCTTCTGAAAAAAAAAAATGGGAAAAGTAGGTGTGTGAAAGGAGAGAAAGCCATCAGGTGTCTGTTATGGCCAGTGGGAACTTTTTTAGTCCTGCCAAAATGATGACAATATACCTTTAGTAAAAAGATAAAAGCTGAAATTCTCCTGTAACAACTTGCCTCCGTGATCTGAAATATCACAAGGCTTATAAACAGATGAAAGCTGAACAGTTTTACTAGTACAGCAGCAAAACACAGTGTATATTTGTGGAATCCAGGATTTGAACATGATTTAGTCTATATGGAATGGTTTTAAAATGTTCTACACACAGTAAGAAACCATTTACCAACAAATCTTTAATAATCAGTGAAGTGCTGCTGGGGGAATTTTTTTTTTTTTTTAAGTCCAGGATTATGACACAGGTATCTTTGCAGAATTACACATATTACTGTTCTGAAGTCAGAAACTTTAATCTTTAGGGTTTTTTCCCCCTCACATTAATCCCAGTAAGCTAAATGAAGTGTTCTGTGCTGCATTGTGTCTTTTCATAGTTCCTGATCAGAAGCCAATTTAACCATTTATGGGTAATGTTCTTCACAAACACTGCACCACTGAGACTGTTTGTCTTTCTGAACTTGTGCTAGTGCTCACTGCATTAGCAGTTTAATCAGATTTATTAATGAATAATGTTTTGCTTGCAAAGTATATCTTAGGTGCATTAAGCTCTTAATTGTGAAGTTGCCACAAGCCTGGATTAAAGATGGCACGCAATGAAGCAGCCATCAGGAAATGCAGATCCCAGCTGGGTTCCTGCTCTCACTCACTCCTCCGTGGAATTCCCACTGGGTGGGTAATAGACCCTGCTGAGCCCCGTCTGGTTTAGCTGAGCTCTCCGAGTCCTTTGAGCACTGTCCTGCTTACCTCTAGTACATGGTGGGGCTCGGGTAGCAGGGACAAAACAGATTATTTCTCTGATGTAAGGGGTTTTTGGTGATTTTTTTTTTTTTTTTTTATTGTTTGTGGTATCTTTTTATCTTGAAACAGGGGAGTGTATGGGACGTTGATTCCTGAAAATACTAATTTAACCCCATAGAAGAGTTTCTATATTGTTGATTACTGATGTGGTTTTCCCTGCTGATGCCTTTGCTCTGGCCTTGGAGTTGTACTTCCATTCTTTGGCTTAGCATTTTAAGAAATCAACCAAAAAAATGGAAGTTTGATGTAAGTCTTGGGGAGTTTTAACCTGCTATTTTTTAATACCTGGTCCTTACTTTTATCTTGAAGTTTCATTCATGATGTTTTCCTGAGTGGAAGTAATTTATTATAAAATATATTCACAGTTGGGCATCACAAAACTCCAAAGGCTGGGCAGTCTTTATTAAAGTAGAAGCAAGCTTCTACATTCTGACTAGTGATAAATCACAGCATGTGTATGAAACTTCTCATTTCATTGCAACGCAGAACAGTGGAGCAGAAGTAGGAAGTGAGGTTTTATTTCTCTTTGAAGTTAAATGTTCCACTTCTCATTTTCTTATCAAGTTTCAGTTTCATGTGCCTTTAAAACACTGCTTTGAACAATGTCATAAAAAATTGGGTGCCAATTTTTTTAAGGCCTGGAAGTACATGTAAACATAAGTTGCTTCACATAATATCTTGTTTTGTGGGTATTTTTTGGAATACAAACTAGTACTGAATCAGAGTTAGGCACTTGTTTAAGGATATAATGAAATGTGGAAATTATCCAATAGGAAATCAGGTCCTAGATCCAGGTATGAGTGATTAATTCCTTCCTCAATTTGGGTGGCAAAACACTTTTGCAATGTTTTAAATATGTTAATTTTCCTCCAATGTGATTTCATTTTTTTTCCTTTCAAGGTAAGGCCAGTATGGTCTCAGGCTGGATTATCTCAAATTGTGTTCTTTAAAGTACCTTTTTCAATACTGTGAGTTGTAACTTTTATTGAGTCATTCTGAAATCTGTCCAAATTCAAAGAAATTAGACAGATGTGGCTCACCAGGGTGGTTTTGTCTGACTGCTCTGTGCCTTCACTGCTGGGCTGTGCCCCTAAAGGGCACACTGGGCCGAGCATGGGCAGCCTTCAACTTTCAAAAGCACCTGTGGCAGTGAGCTGACCTCGGTGACCACTGTCCCTTACTTCAGGTGACGCCCCAGGTGGCTCAGAGGTGAAGCAGTGTGCACGAAAGCCATGGCAGAGCCCTGTTACCACCACTTTTCCCCCTCAGCCCCATCCTTTGCTGCCACCAGCCATGAGCACTTGGTGGGAGGCAGCAGCTCGTGGTCCTCGGCTCCCGGAATGTCATCATGAGCTGCCGGCACACATCGCTCTGCAGCTGGGCCGGAGGCGGTGGGCTCGGTGCTGCTGACAGCTGGGCCTCCTGGCAGGGGCACCCGGTACGTGTGGAGATAGGCTCTATTAAATGCTCCCCTGTGCCTGCTTCACTCACTCTAGCCCTTTCCCAGCTGATACTGGGAATTGATCTGCTCCAGTGGTGCTAATTCAGGAGTGTGGTGCTGGCTTGCTAGCCTGACTCTGGGAAACTTCTGGGGTTTTTTTCCTCTTAAAAAGAAAAACAACAACAAAAAATTCGTCTGGGTTTTCCTGCTGTGGATTCCATAGATGTGGATTAGCAGGTGGCACAGCAGCCATGTGGCACTACAGTGGCACAGCTGCTCCCAGGCAGGGGGGAGCTGGAGGCCCTCTTCCCACGAGGCTCTACCTGCAATTACCGCGTTGGAGCGCCGTCCCCACCATGGGCCGGAGGGGAGCCCCGTTCCCCTGGGCCCGAAGGGGAGCGCCGTCCCCTCTGTGCAGCCGCTCTGGGGCCGCCCCGGCTGATGCCAGCAAGGCGCGGGGCCAACCCTGAGCGGGGCCGAACACCGCGGACGTCACTGCTACCCACGGTTCTCCCGCCAGCCTCCGGTTCCTTCCTGGTTGATTTATTCCTTTGGTGAGCACCAGCTGAACGCGCCGTTTCATCCCCAGCAGGACGGGGCCAGGGAGGAGAAGCAGAAAGTTCATCGCAGCTCCAGCCAAGCTGGGAGTCTCTGCGAGGTCGCGGCCAACACGAGCGAGTGGGGTGCATTTGGCTGGGGAAATATGGAGAGTAAAACTTAAGGAGAGAGGCAAAGCAAGTGTGTCACCTCTGTCCAAAGCAGAGCTAGGTAAACCTGCTGCCTAATGGGTTGCACCAGCTGCTGGAGCCCGTTTCCTAGAGTAAATCGGATTGTGCCTGTAAACCTCATCTTATATGTTTGCCACTCTGGCACTGCATTTTGACAGTAGAAGGACTGAAATTTTTGAAATTGGTGTGTAATTGCTTTATTTGTATGTACTTCTGTGATGCTTGTGTAGGGACGGCCCACACCCCAGCATATCCCGCTCCTTCTGAAGCTGGTCCTTCTGCTTTGGGACTTCAGGGCAAGCTTATCTGACTGATCTTCCCAATCACTGTAATGTTTTTATTTAGCACCTAACACTGTATTAAATTCTTTTTTCCCTTCCCAATACACCATGCACTTAGGGGGCTGCTGAGTGCCCTGTGCTCCAAGCAGTGTCACCACTTGCCCTTCAGCTAATTCCCTGGCAGCCCCCATGGCAGACAATAATTCAAAAACGTTACTAAGCTGACACCATTTTTCTACATGCTTCCTCATAAAGCCAGCAGACTTGGGGGAAGTAATTGTTCCATCTTTGACTTAAGATAACTTCTGATCCCATGTAATGCTTTATAAATACTTGAGAGGCAGATTTTCAGGAGAGAAGGTAAAGAGCCTATTAAGTGCTTGAACAGTCAGGTGTGGCTGATTTTACTCTGATGTTTGGCAACTTCTGAAGTTCTACTTCAATAGAGCCAAGATTTTACCTTTTTGGTAGACACAGGATGCTCTCGGTAGTTCTGTGTGATTATTAGCACAGTCACATGTATACCAAAATTATTATTTCATTTCTTAGTCATGTTCCTGCTTGCAACCAGATACCTCAACCCTAATACTCTTTTGGCTAGCTCTGCAACCTTCTTATGTACAGTCCTATTTCCTTTGTGGACACAGCACTGAAATGTGACCAAGTGTCACAGCCATGGTGTCAAGGTATAAAGTGCATTGAAGAGCAGACTAGCTCAGCAGCAGAGCAACCAGTGCCATAGCCAGGGGTTTGTGTACAGGTTACATTTTTGTGTGGACTGAACTATGCTATGAACACGAGAGAGAAAAATCCCTGGTCAGAATACTGTTACATAAATAAAGTCATATTTATTTCTTTGGCCTAAGAAAATGTTGTGACTAAAACATGGAGGGACATCGAAGAGGCAAAAAAACCCCCAAACCCCTAAGAAACACAGTAGTAAGTGGTGAGTCCAGTTTCCCTCTTCTAGACTGGTTAAATGTGCCAGAGCAAGTTCTTTAGCCCTTCAGTGATCACAATTGGAGCAATGCTGCAGAGCACACAGGAGGGGAGGCTGTTTATGGCTAGCTCCTGACTAACACTGACAAGTTAGCTAAGGGTGTAGCTGTGGCTAAACCACAGAGCAGCATTGAATACAGTGAGTGGGGCTGTACTTTGTTTGAAAATGAAGCTTTCTCTCATTAAGAACACATGAAAATATCTGAGGAAAACTGATTTTTAGGACACTTTAAGAAATGGGCAAATTAGGTCTGACAGAATAGTGAGATGTAAAACAATGAATCTAATACAAAAAGTGCATCAGGGAATTCTCAAGACATCTTTCATAATAACAAAGCCAAAAGCTATGCAAGACATGGAAAGATAATTTTCTTTCAAGATATGGATTGATTTTTTTTCTAATTTTCTCACATGCTGTTCCTATTTAGCGGCCTGGGAGCCGCTTCTTCATCTGCCTGCAATGCTGGGTCTTGCTTGCACAAGACAGTACCAGTGAGTAAAGTTACAGTAATTTCACGATTATAAGCTGCACTGATTATAAGCCGCACTTCTGGGTTTCAGCAACTTTTTGGTTTTTGTCCATACATGAGCCGCACCTGATTATAAGCCGCATGTTACAATACAGAGTGTGATAAAAGGTATCTGTTCTATCACCATCTGTTGAGGGTGGGGACAGTGATCCTTATCTCAATGGCAGATAATTTGCTAATGGGCCATCCACTGAAACCAGGCAAGGCATTGTTCTTTATCTTTTCACACCCCATCCTTCCTCCAGCCAGTCATTGTCTGCTAATGGCCCATTGAGTCCCACTGCGTGACTGATAAAATTACTGCATCCCATTGAAAGTTGCTCCAGCCAGGGGGAAGAGCCCAACATTTCTTACCAAGATAAAAACAGAGGTTTTTGGGACAATAAGGTAGCCCCTTTCTCCACTGGACTCCAGAGGAAAACCGGATTTCTCCACATCCCCACTGGACCTCTGGAGGGAAACTGCACCTTCTGCAGGAGCACTGCTCCAACTGAGCCACATCTGTCACTGCAAGGGGACTGCAATCACCATTTAATGGGACTGCTACCAACACCCTGCCTGACAGGGTGTCAGGTTGTACTCTGACTGTGTCAGGGTTTGGAGTTTGTTTCTTTGTAGTACTGTATTTCTATTTTAATTTCCCTAGAAAAGAACTGTTATTCCTAATTCCCATATTTTTGCCTGAAAGCCCCTTGATTTCAAAATTATAATAATTTGGAGAGAGGGGGTTTGCATTCTCCATTTCAAAGAGAAACTCCTGCCTTTCTCAGCAGACACCTGTCCTCCAAACTAAAACAGCAACTTTTCGTTCTTTGTCCATATATAAGCCGCACCTGATTATAAGCCGCACTTTGGGTTCGGACCAAAATTTTAGTCAAAATGGTGCGGCTTATAATCGTGAAATTACTGTACTCAGACAGTATTGTTTTTTCTGCCTGTATGAGAAATAAAATATTGAGACCTTACTAGTACTCAAGAAAAGATAATGAAATGTTCAGAAACAGGTCATGAGCTTATCTACAGTGATGTTAAATAGGATAAAAATCTGAAGATATTTAAATGCTTATGATTCACAGCATATGTAAGTACTGGCTGATGAGACTTAAGGAAATATTTCCCTCTAGGGCAGGCTTTTCCACAATCAGCCATTACAGGCACACTTCCTCTGGTCCATGATACCAGACTACAGGGACAGCAAGTGTGACCTGCAAGTGTTACCTGCAAGGTAACAGCTGTGGCTGACAGGCCCTGTTCTCTTGAGGCCATGCCTACTGCAAATGTGTAGCCTGTTTGGGGGTTTCATCAAGGCATTATGGGGGGCTCCACTTAGTTGTTTTTCATCATTTTAAGCTCCTTCCCAGGTAACCTTGCTAAAAACACTTCTAAAATTGCTGTGGATTGATTGCTGATCTGATGTTACACCCAACTAGACTGGTCCAGCAAGAAGTATTTTCATTCTTGTGTGTTGCTGTTGAAGACTGGGCTGTGGGATGTGCAGAGTGTAATTTCAGTTAGCCTGGGAAAAAGAATTATATATATATATACACACATGTATGTATGTATACTGAAATTGGTTCATGGTCTACTTTAGGCAGGGTCTTGCTTCTGTAGTTACCACCTGCCTTACTTCAAGACCAGCAGAAACTGTGAGTAGGACTGTCAGGAAGGCAGGTGTGACTTTGAACAAGTATGGTCCTGTTAGATCAGCAGTGAAACCTGTCATGTCCTGCCACCAAAGACAGAGGTCCTGTCAGGCTGCTGCTTCTATGCTGTGAAACTAATATATGGATGTGTTTGTTGGAAAAGAAAGGGTGTCTGATCTGCACAGGTAGGAGATCAGCAGCTGGAGTGGGTGCCTGTGTCTTGCACATCTAAGGGGCAGCTTTATACACTGAGTGGAACAGCTTAACATCCAGAACAGTGCTGTGGTCTTTAATGAGTCTCCTGTACTGTGAAGGCACTAAAAATCGAAATGAACTCCCTTTTCTGTTGACAGCTCCTTATGATCCTCTCACTGGAAATACTGAAGTCTGCAGCTAAAACGGAAATATGTTTAAGAAGTATACTTTTGTCTGTGTTTGCTTTGGCTAGAGGCTGAAGTGAGTACAGTGTGAAAATGTGGTGCAGTAAAAGAGGTTTCAAGAAAGAAAAGAGTATGAGATGCGTATAGATGCATTATAGATGTAAATATCACTAGCAGAGCTGTGCTGCAGAATAAATTGAAAGGTTTATAATGGGTTTCTGTCAAGAGGTTGCATAATGGTTAGGAAGGTGATACATGGTTCAAGTCTAGAAATGGCAGCAGATGGAAAAGAATTGATTTATATTAGTGACAGTAGAAAAATAAATAATTGAGCTACAACAGCTAGTTTTATGCTGAAAGAACAGTGTTCACATTCCACTTGCTTCCTTCTACTAAGTGTCACTGCGATGCCAGGAGAGATGCCTGTATTTCAACCACCGACTAACATGAGGGCCAAATAATTTAATAGCCATCAGCACTGAATTTAATGGTGTTATTCTGTATTCAGTTAGTGCAATTGAAAGCAGAATTTTGTCTTGATAGGAAACAAAACAATCTGTACTTCTAGCAGATTCTAATGGAAAAGATGTAAAAGCACAATTGTGCTCAGCACTAGAGAATAGGGAAGATGTCAGAGATGCAACTATGGCCTTTATACTGACAGATCCTGGATGACTTAAAAAATGATCATGAGATCATTCTCTACCACTGGAATGGAGTTTACGTACATGAAATGGAAGATCACTGGAGCAAAACATCCCAAATACCGCTTTGTTCCCAGTTAAAATCTCTAATGAGATTGGAAAGGCACAGAAATCACTTTCACTTGTCTTTATCCCTGTAGTGAGGGAGGGTTTTCTTCTGGTCACATAAAGCAAAATCTGTTCCATTGTGCCACTTTCACAGGATCAGGCATTCTAACCAGGGATTCACCTGTATGGGGCTGCATCTAGACGGAATGGCTTAGGAGAGTTCCCTGTGGGTCCAAGATCCCTGGGTGTGCAAGTCAAGTTCCCTGGTGCCCAGGCAGCCAGGCTCCTTCCCGGGAAATCAGGATGGTGGTGGTGGGTGGCTGAGTCTCCATGGACAGGGGCTAGCAAGACTGAGGCAGGAATCTGAAATGGAAATGTGTTCCTGTACTTCCAGCAGAGCCCGAGCCTGTGGCATTAACATGGGCAAAGCTCTCACCTGAAGAGCTGCCTGCAAAGGGATCCCTGCCATCTGTGGTCCCCTTCTCTCCCTTCATCGCTCACCTCTTTTCTGAGCAGAAATGCTGAGCTGAAGCAGGCTGGGTTCCAGTTGAGACTTGTGTCCCACAGGGTTCTTGTCCTCCCCTTTCTTGGAGTTTCAGGAGTGACAGAATTCCTGGATGTGGTTTCTTTTGTGAGTGTAGCTGCATGGAGAGGTGTGCCTGAATGTAGGTCTTCACCTAACTTAGCCCTGGAACAATAAAAGTTTTGTAAATTAGGATTGGGTGGTTAAATCTGAATGAAAAAATTATACAGGGGTCAACTAAGGCTGTGAGCTGTGTTATGAAAAACACTGTATTTTTATCAGCCTCCTTTGCACACTTAACCCATAAGGTACAGGCTCCTCCAGCTGGATTTGCACTGTAGTGAGGCAGCTTTCTGACAGAGGTGGCCACAAGACCTCATTTGCAGAAAAAGACCTGAAGGACCTTGCTTGTATTCCTGTGGAAAGATGAGGAGGTATGACCAGTTCTGGGGGTGTTGCTGACACTTCCTGCCATCTTTCACTGTTCCATCTGCCCCAGTAAGTGACAGTCCAAAGCAAAAAAGATGACTGGGATTTTTGGAAGGACCTAGACTTCTCCTTAAAGGACTACTAATATTGGCTGCTGCAGGAGCAGATGGGATTTGCAGGAACCCCGAGCTCCATCTGTTCACAGCAGACATGATGAGCCCAAGATCCAGGGCACAGCTGAGTGCGATGGCCAGCCCAGCATTGTCAGCTGGAGGTGAGGAACAAGTGGGTCAGAGCAGCCAGATTAGAAAACAAGCAGTAAAGGCTTCTTTCACTAGAAAATGGCAGAAAACACTTTTCACCACTGTTGAAATATACCTGTGGTAGAACCAAAAGTCCAGCAAGGCTATCTCCTAAATACACATGGCTGTCCTTTGAACAGCCTGATTTCCCCTCCTAAGATGCCTATGGCTGTGGTTGCACTGAAGGAGCCGGAGCTGACTGCAGCATGCAACCTTTTACTTAGTGGGTGGAGCTGGCACAGCAGCATTTGTAACCTCAGAAGCTTGAATAACCCAGTTTCTAAAATCATCCTACTTGCCAGCCTATGCAAAGAGCATGTAATTAGAGCAGCTTTGACTATTTCTATTGAAATAGCTCTTGCAGCTTCTTGTTAGTTCTGATAGCAGGAATGTTGCTGCTTCTGCACTAATTGCTGTAACAATCTTCCGAGGGCTCAGTCCTGCAGTCAGTACGTACCATTCCTGCTGAGCGTGCTGCTCTTAAAACTAAGGGACTGTCAGCCCTGGCAGAGCAGGGAGCAGTGCTGGCTGATGTTCTGCAAGTTCTTCTTGCACAAAAGGAGAAGACATCACTACTTATTATTGATATAGTTCTTCGGTGTAATCTGCTCTGTTTCCATCAGGCCTTTCCACATCTAACTTCTGTCAATGTCCATGAGCTTCGCTGTGACTCTCAGGAACAGTCTCTTACTGCTGAAAAAAAATTAGCCCCGTTGGGTAAATGATGAGTTCATCCAAGACAGCAACACTTTCTGATTAATTCATTACTTTATATGGTAAGAAGATGCTAAAGCTACCTTAGCTCTCTGTTACCTGTGACATGTTTACCCTTCACAATGGGAAAGCTTTCTTCTTTTGGCTGTGATTCTTAGTTATCACCTGATATTTCCACATCTAGAGCATCTGGGCACAATTTGCCTCTCCACAGCATAAGCTCCTAGAACTGCTCACCCTCAGAAGAGGCCACATTTGAAGTGGACTTGTTTTGTCAGCTGTGGAAGTCTCAGACTGTAGCTGTGCATGCACAGAAGGCCAAATGAACGCTGTATCCTGGAATGGCCTGGGGTCATCCAAACTTTTCACCAAAAGGCAAAGCTTCCTTTTGAGAGCCTTGGCCAGTATTGGTGGGGTCAGGCTAAAGCATTAACAGACCAGGATCTTGCCTATGTAACATAGATTAGAGTGGTGTATTTGAAATACTTTAACACAAATGTATCAGTCACTGCCTCTGGGGCATTTGCTTGATATGTTGCAATCATCTGGATATTTTAGCAGAGTTTCAATAGACTTGCATCAAAATCATTTTGCCATTATCTTGACATAGTAATGTAGTCTCCACTGACTGCAGTGACATTATTTTGCCATCATCCTGATATCATCTGTTACAGAATTGTGGTCCCCATGCTCTGGCATTGCTGAGCGCTTTGCCTTATTATACTATTTTCATAAGCTTGGTCTGAAATTTGTGCAAAGTAGCTCTTGTTTTCATAGAATGTTTCATGCATGGGGAAGTTCCCTAAAATCAGTAAAGATATTTCAAGTATACTGATCTGCTATTTTAAGAACACTCCAGATTTTTAACGTTTTTCCTTTAAATTACCAAAATGTTTAATTCATACAAGACTGCCAGAAAAAAATGTTCACTTAGGAGGTAAATGATGTTTTACTCGGAGTTTGGCAGGAGTACTGAAAACGGGTTCCAAATTATGCTTTGTTAAACTCTTCATCATTAAAAGCAACATAAACTTAATCTTTTTGAGGTGTACACTAGAGGAAGCATTGCCTATTGCAGCCTGAAATAGCCTCAGTATTCTTATGTTTATGATCCAGTGACTCCTGTGTTTGGGACCCAGCTTGTTTTAAACAATCAGTCCTTCACTGTATCATTTTAAGTCTTGATTACAAACATATCCCAAATATCTTCAGATAATTTCAGAAATTGAGAGTATTGCTGAATTGTCTTGGATAGGGGAAGCCTTATGTCTGGGCTTACTATGGCCACATTTAGCTAAAGCCATCTTAAACTTGACTGTATTCTGAGCTTAAGACAAACAATTTCTCCAGTGGGATTGCTCGCGTGAACATTTGTGGGAGTTGGGTGGCCAGGGATGGATGGCAAGCTGGCTCTGGTTGACAATGAAGTGGGCATCGAGCTAAGACTGTGGGAAACAAGGTGCTAAGAAGGGAAACATCTGGAGAGAGATGTTTTGGAGATTATTATGGAGAGGAAAATAGAATTGTGGGAATGGCTATGTTAATATGGTAGCACCAAACAAAGTAATGTTCTTACTTCTTGTTAATGATTGGTTAGCAACGTTTTACATATAAGATAAAATAATTCATCATTGGTTCACTGCCCTTTGGCAGCCCTGTAATAAAGGTTATATATTGTCATGTTAAACCCATTGAAGTGTCTTCTGAGATTGTTCTATATAGTGTATGGCTTCTCTTTTTGTTGGCGCATTATTAAATTGTTTTCCAGCCACCCTCAGTCATTCCTGTCTCTGTTTGATTTGCCACCCAGCAGTCCGAGGCAGGTCGCATTGCCGGCAATGAACATTAGGTACATGCATAAGTATTTGGGGAATCCAAGAGTGCAAGAGACAGAGTGCAAGATGTAAGGATTCTCACTGACTTGAGTGGCTTTAAAATTACTTCAGTAGCTTTAAACCATATTGCTGAAGAGCTTCTACTTCTCATATTTGTAGAAACAGGAGGAAAATTTATGCTTGGTGCATCAGTCAGCGCACAATGGTGATCCTCTTGCAATCCTGAGTACTGCAGTTTGAAACTTAAGTATGGAAAATATTGTCTATGTTTCAGCTCCATGTAAGCATCAGCAATGCTTTCGGCAGGGGATACAACACTGACATCACTGGAGACCCAGCTGACAGAGGACTTGATGCTTAGTAGCAGTTCGTATTTTGCAAGCTTTTTGTAAATTGTTGTAGGATCCCTGCTTCTTAACACCCTGCCTTGGTATTCTCATATCTCTATTCCATGGGTCTCTTTTTCACCTTTTTAGTTAGTCACATTTTCCAAAGAGAACAGCAGTAAAAAATAGGTACTTAGTGAAGGCATTAATCCTTTTTTTCATGCCCTCATAGGAGGCCATCAGATTATAAACAAAAAATTTCAAAAAAAGTAGTTCAGTTTTTTCTTAATCAGGAGAAAATAGCTGGGGTTTCTTTTTTTTTCTTTTTTTTTTTTTATTTTTTTTTTCTTTTTTTTTTTGTATTGATGTTACCCTTTTCAAAAGTACACACATAGCAGGAGTTTTAAAGTTTCAGCTTTTAAAGTATGTTGTCTCACATTCCAGTACTGATCCTTGCAGTATTGTCTCTTGGTTGGCTGCCCTTTCATTTCTCTTCAATTACAGCTCCCTCAAAAGCTGTATAGAAAAAGATGCAAAAGAATAACACAGGCCATTATTCTGGGCTTTCAGTGGTGATAGACTCCACTATAGCAGACATTCAAATAATGACTGAACTATCGCTCCCCTCAGAAGCTGTCCTAACAAAACACCACCAACAAAATTCATGGGGTTAGTTAATGTTTTATCGTGGCAAGTTATGGGATGATATGGAATCACTTTTTGTTCAAAGCCAGAATTACCTCATAGTTCTGTTAGCTATGTTAAATCTTCATTAGTCCAAAAACAAGACTGAAATCAGGCCATTCATACACTGACATCTGCTGAGCTTGCAGATGAATAAAACTTTGTGCTTCTTCCCTACATTCAGTGGGTTGGCAAACAAATAATTATTTTCTGTTTCTATTTTGTTCATACAAAGCCACTAAATCATGGTGCAAATACATGCAATAGTAAATCTCCTATTGTCTCTAACCAAAGCCATGTCTGGGTCCATCTATATGCAAGTTGTAAAGTCTGTCCTGAAAAAAGCTGCCTGGTAACCCTGTGAGTATGCCAGCAATCATAAATGTGGTCTATTTTACAGGGCATGCTGGGAAACTACTTGTGCTGGGGAAAAAGTTCCTGACAGCAGCAGCCACTGTCCCTGGGATGGGAAAGCAGGCATTAGTGATTCCTTTGTCAGTAGGAGCAACTTATCTTCATAATGCAGCCAGGGAAGGGCTGGATTCCTATCAGCAAAACAGACAAGTAGCTGCTACTGTAAGTTGACTGGGAGGAGAAACATAATGGGGACCACGTTGGTGGGACTCTGCTGAAGGGAGTAAGAGGGGAGTTAGATAAAATTAGAATAGGGTTAGTGTCAAAATGTTTAATTAAGAGGCAGCAGCAGTGGAGTGAGTAGGAACAGATCACAGGAGATAAGGGGATGGTGGGGGAAAGTAACAAAAGCAAAAAGCTTGAGGATCATCTTCAAATTCTCTAGGGGTTTTTCCCAAGGAGAAACATTGCTTCTGGAAAAGAATCTACAGCTCCTTTGCCCTGATAGGAGGTGGAGGTGTGAAGTCTGAGAGGGTTTCATTGATGCTCAGCAAAGAGTGGGGAGACCCTGAGGAAAGGGACACTGCTGCCAGAGGGAAGGGATGCTGTGTGAGGAGCACCTCTTCCATTTCTGTGTAGGTTAGTAACAGTAGATTTTGATCAGGGACAGGCAGATAGAAAGCTTCTGCACCCCAAAGGGAGGAGGGAATGGTTTTTGTGAGTCCAGTGCTGAGGCTGGTGGGATGAGATGTGTGAGGAAGAGCTCAATGTGTAGGAGAAAGGGCTTTTTCTCTGGTTGCCCACAGGCTAAAGCCCAGCACAGTGCTTAAAATGCTTCTGGCAGGCTCTGCCTACATCTTCCATTTTAAAGCAATTAATATAGCCATACCTAATTTATTGTAGGATGCTCAGAGCTCGCAGATCACCAGCGTTGTTTCTTCTCTCCTTGGATTAACCTAGTGTTCTCTGCATTTCCCTGAGTTGCCACCACCAGGGTTGTTGTTTTGAATCCTTCAGCACCAGCTCAGTCAATCACCACAATCAGTGCTGGCATTGAGGCACAACATGGGAAAAAACCCACTCTGTAACCCAGGGAAGGGCTGGGTGGCCCTGTGAAATCAAGAGCAGACACATCCTGCCAGTGCATCATCTCCTCATTCCCTGCTCTGTGTTTATGTGTGTGAGTATGCACATGAGTTGTGTGGCTTTTCTCCTTCCTCCTACAAGTTTGAGAAACTAGCCCAGTATGCCAGAAAAACCTACTGAAATGGCAAAATACTTAATGGATCTTCTTTATGCTACAAATCCAGTCCAGGCTAAGGAGAATGGAGGAAGAAATTGTGATTAAATTATTAGTTTGATGTATTCTTAATGCATGCTTTATTAGCATGTAACTAAGTGTTGTTAACTGAATGAAATATGTTGTGTAACAGATCACACCTCCTTTGCAACTGACACCCTAAGATAGAGATCAGTGTTTGTATAGAAGGTATATGCAAGAATTTTAATACACTTTGCCTTTTCAACCAGAAGACAAGCTCTATCTTCTTCTGATTTCCCCAATTTTATTATCATTTTAGCGATGCCATCTCATGCTGTGTAAGTTCAGATAAAGTAACTTCCTCATTTTCTGGGAGCTGGGACTTTCTTACAGCACTGTGGCTTCAGTGGGCAGAGAGATAGAGTGATGTGTCTGGGACTGCTAGGGGCGGTAGGAACATGAATATCTTTGTGACTGTGAGCTTAGTTATGGATATTCTAGTTACCATTTTAATGGAAAGATTCAGCAACTGTGTCATTCAGAGCATTCTACGCATGGCAAGGTCTCAGTTTAAACACGTTTATTGTAGGGATAAATTCTTGGCTAGTGGCCAATGATCCAATGTCTTCTGTCTGCATGTGTGCTACCCACAGGCTGTTGAACAGATGCTCCCAAGCAGGGCAGGAGGTGCAGTGGGTAGGACATGATCTGCTGCATAGGACTCTGACTTGGACTTAAGTGTTCAGTACTTTGTTTCCCTCTGAAATGAATTCTTAGCTAGACCACAGAGTGCAGGCTATGTTTTTGCCAGCAGTTCAGTTTTCTCTGGAAACATGGAGTGTTGAGTAAAGTCCCTCTGTGTCCTTCAGCAGCAATTCCCGGCTGAGTATTGCTACAGGCGTGAGCAGTGGACGGTAAAAACTTAGGCGATTGTGTTTGCACATTGGCAGGGGAAAGGCTGCCAGCTGAGCTCCTGGTTCAATAAAGTGCTGAAAAGTTAGTTCAGGTACAGAGGTGCCTGCAGGAGGGATCACCTCTCTGCTGGAGCTGAGGCACTGGCTGACGCACCTGCTGAGCCACTGATGCCGAGAGAGGGCTGGGGTTGCTGTGATGTGCCATTCCAGCATCCAGGCATCGCTGCCATGATTTCCCTAGAGTGAATTATCCTTTCAAACTGGGGGAATAGTAACCCCTATAAAGGAAGTGCATTTTTAGAGGTCATCTAAGTCTACTGCAACTTTAAAAGCATAACTTCTATTAAGTGTGCATCTTCCTTATTCTTGAAACCTTCCAAGGAGGGAGGCTCTATGACCTCCCCAGGTGATCTTTTCCAGTGCTTAACTAGCCATATTATTACCAAGTGTTTCCTAATGTTTAACCTAAATTTCCTGTGCTCCTGTTTAACCCAACAATTCTTATCCTATCCACACTGGATAAGGAAAACTACTTACTCCCTTCCTCTTTTAACTGCATGCTATATATGTAGTCCTCCTCTGCCTTTTCTGCAGACTATATGAGAGCATTCCTTCCAGTTCTCCTTGTAGCTTGTGTTTGCTGGGCCTCTGGCTACTCTCAGTGCTCTCTGCTAGATCTTTTCTCTTTGGTATCTTCTTTAAAGCTGAAAGGATTTGCCACAAACTGCCTATACTGCTCCAGCTGTGAAAAATTGCAGTATTCTAAACTAACATCCTCAGAATGGCCTGGTGTCACCTGTGCAGCTCTTCTGACTTTTAGTGTATGCAGAAACAAAGTCGTTCTGATCTAACATGCAAGACTAGAATAGAAGTATTTCACAGGAGCAAATCCAGGGCAGATGCTCACAGAAATGTATTTAGCATACTTCCAGTCTGAGACAGAATTTTGTAGGTAGAGGGAGACTATTTTTCCTAGATCACTTATGACCATGAGGAGGCTGATCTTGGTAAGCTTTAATAAAGCTGAGATTTATCTGTTGCTTCTCCTCCATTCCCACTGAAGAAAATTTAATTGGTTTAACAAATCTGTGTTTTTGACTAAGCCATGCTAACTGTTACTCATCTCCTTGTTATTTCCTGAGTGGTTACAAATAATGTGATTGTTTCCATATTTTTCCAAAAACTGACCTTCACTCACTGCCCTTTAATTGCTCATTACAATCTTTTCCCTCTCTGTAAGAAAACACACTATCTGCTATTTTTCTGTCTTCTGGATATTCACCCATATCCCCTAAGGTCTCCAAGAAAACCACTCATGGCCCTGAGATTGCTTCAGGTAGTTCATGGAGTACTTTAGGATTAATTGTATCTGACCCAGCCAATTAGAAGGATCTGATTTATCTAAGCACTTTTTAATCTGTTCTTTCCCTGATTTCACTTGTATTTCTACCTCTTTGTCACTATTGCTGTTTCCCACCTAACCTCATTTGACCTTTTTGGTAAAGGTTACAGGAAAAAACCTTCAAGCCCTCAGCCTCTTCATAATCTCTTGTCAATAACTTTCCCTGCCTTGTTCAGTAGAAGGCCAGCACATTTTCCTCATCTTCCTCTGTTTATGAAGTATGATTATATCCTGTTTTCTTGTTGTCCTTTCTCCACCAATGTGTTCTCATTTGATCTTTGTGATTTGGGCCCTACACTCTGTCTTTTCTTTCCTCCTGGTCTTCAGTAATCTGACCTAGGTTCAACTTTCTGTGCCTTCCTGGTGTTTGAGGTCAGAGAGGAGGAGTCCTTGATTTAGCTAAGGTGATTTCTTACAACACTTCAAATGGTTTTGCTGCTTTGGGATAATTTGCACTCATGCTGTTAATAGAACTATTTTAAGGAACTATCAACTACTCTGAGTGCATTCCCCATGAGATAATACTTAAAATTCTCTGAGTTTATTTAATCTGGCTTTTTTTCAAGTCTATTGCTTCTATTTGCTATTAATTTTCCCTTCCAGGAGCAGTGGGTTTTCTCATTCCGTGATAACTGTCACCAAATTGCATTCTGTTTGCTTATTTTTAAACCTGTTTCTCCTGAGTCTTGAAGTGAAGGTAAAGAACATTCCCTTCAGTTGCTTCTCCAGCCTTGTCTCTCACAAGACATTGGCAGTGTGGAGTTTGTCCTGGGATCCCTGTGTCCCAGCAGGCATCTCCATCAGCCTCCTGCCTGTGCCTCCATCATCTCCAAGCCCAGTGGCTGGATGTGTGTATGATTCATCTTCTTGCCCTCCAAAAGGAGTTGTGTCCATCTGTTATTTGTGGCTTTACTCTGTACACCCTATCCCCCTGCACCCCCCAGTCATGACAGCACCTCTGTTCACAGCGTTATTATTAACTAGGGATTTTCAGCTGGTTATTTCTTCCCATGTTTTACACTTGTAGGATGAATGTGTCTGTGGACAACATTTTGTCTTTCTCCCTAAATGAGCTCGACTAAATGTATTAATATTCTAGTCATGTGAATTATCCCAACAAGTTTCTTGTGCCAATTAATTCATAATTTTGAGCATGTATTAAAACTTCCAAGTCCTCCTGTTTATTCCATGTATTTCTTGCATAAGTTCTTGTGATTACTTTTTTGTGATTGCACCCAGCATCTATCAGGAATAATTCTCTGAAGTCAACAGGTTGTATTTTGCTGTCATTTGCATGAATGTTGATCCAAATGATTCTACTGATTGGCAAGAAGCATTAGCTTCTAAAATATCAGATTTACTTACATGAGGGTAAAGGAAGAATTTGGCCCCCTGGAATGGATTCTGTGTGAAATAGGTCTGGACCAGGAGGATTAACATGTTTCTCTAATTGCTAATGTGTTATATTGTATGTATGTAATCAGTGTAGTGGCAATAAAATATGATTGCCACACCCAGACTATTTCATCACTAAGTTTTTTTGAATCCTATAATTGTCCTTCCCTTGTTACTGTGCTCACATTAATAAGGTGCAGAGTTTAACATAATTGAAAAAATAAAATAATTTAAAAAGAGAACTCTGAGTTGTGTATGCAAGCAGACTGTTCCATGTACTCTGTGCTACAGCAAAGCAGCAGAATGAGGTAGAAAAAGTCAGCTTTTGAGGTTTAATTACCTTTTGCTTTGTGATGACTGGCTTCAAGCCTACATATTTCTTGAATACACAATGGGGAGTTGGGCAAGATGGCAGAAATAAATTTTATTAACACACAATCACTGCAGCACCAGACAGAATAATCTCCTTTAGTCTCCTCTAACTAGCAGAGTCCTCTTTGTACCAGGTCAAGTCAATTAGCACTATAATGTACAACAGGTTTTATTTTAGAAGAGTTTTAATTAAAATTTTGTTACAAAGCTCATACAAACTAACAGTCTGTCTTTTAGGGATATGTATTATCTAGAAATTGATTTTAACTTAAACACTAATTTATAGACTGTCCCCTTTAATAAGTATAATTCTTTGGAAGATATTAAGGCCCTCCTGCCCCAAATAAATTCAGGTCCTGATTCAGCAAAACATGTAATTACTAAGGACTTCAATGAAGCCACTCATGCATTAAAAGCTGAAGGTGTGCTTCAGCACTTTGCTGAATTGGGGCCTTACTGTATAAGCCTGTCCTGATTACACACGTGGGCCAATTCAGCTACATCTTTGCTGAGAAAGATACTTACAACCGTTTGTGATGTCTTTAAAATATCTCATATGGGCCAGTAAGGATGGGAGCATTTCCTTTTTCTAAAGACAGATGGTTTTCACAATTCCTGATATCTTCTGAGTCCTTACATCTAAACACAGTGATTTACCTATGCCACCTGTGAATATATTTTTTAAAAATAGAAGATATTTTTCTTTTCTCTCTTCCCAAGAAGGCAAAGGCTGGCTCCTGAGAAGATGCAGCTAAGTAGAGCTACCTTAACTTAAATTGAGCTATGTTAGTTTATGCCATTTGAGGACAGTAGCCCAAAAGTTTAAGTAGATGTTCTTAATGAAGACTAGCCTGCTACTCTAGTGATTGCTGACTACAACCTTTCACCTGATTGTAATCCCTACAGAATAAAAATACCCCTAAAAGCTGAAGAATATGTCATATTTCAGGATAACTGATAATTCATCATTTTACGTGAATTTTTTATTATTATTACTATTATTCACAAGCTACACGATTTAGAGTAGCAAACAAGGGACTAGAAGGGATTTCTGTGTAGAAAAGATCCCAGGGGATTTTTGGCTCTCTCCTGGGCAGTATGGTTAACTTACATCAAAACCTCTGGATCATTAATTTTCCCAGTGACCAGGAGGCAGGTGAGCTGGGGGCTGTAGTCTGCCTCGGACACCCCAGAGCACATGGGATGTTTGCAAAATGTGCTGGAGCCAGGAATGCTGAACCCTGCTGGAGCAGCTCCCTGTGCTGGGAGCAAGCTTGGGCAGCTCCAGCAGCCCCGTTCTGACAGCATACAGCCACGAATCTGCAACAATGGCCAGAGACACCAAGAAGCCTTAGAAGGCATCTCTCTATTCTTCACAGCATATTTGGGAAAGTTGTGCCTTCTTGGTGTAATGTTTATTATCAAAGCAAAGCCTCCTCATTTTTTATTTTTACTTTTTAAATCTTTCAGACACATGTAACAGCGTGTCAGAATTTGCTTTGATAAATCTCCAATCTGGTTCTACTGTGTTCTTCCTCATAGTGTAAATCTAGACTGCAGCTGGTGGGGGGTTGTATACTTAAAAAGAAGCCTCAGTGCCACAACATGCAAAGTGGCAGGCTTGCATTGCCTACTTCTACGTCTGAATAGTCTGGAAACTGAAATATAATTCAAATGCTACTGTTCCTGCCACCTTCTGCCTGAGCCCTGCAGACTGGAGGCAGGGAAGGCAGGTGTATATTTGAAATATGTAACAAGATAATAAAATGGGGGGCAAGCAGAGGGAGAGAGAAAGAAGTGCATTCAGAAAACCTGTAGAAAAGAATAAAGAAAAGCCTGAATAGAGCAGTAAGTTCTGTGGGACAAGTCCTACACTGACAGCTTCAGTGACATCCCTTGATTTCAGGGAGGCTGCCGACGCTGAGCTGTTCAGGAGATTTTGCTGGGATGGCCTTACTTGTTTGAGCAGAGATGTTGGGTGGGGATGCCTGGCCCAAATATACACCACAGGCTGACTGCTAGCTAGAAGAACAGGCTTGCTCATTTAAAATTGAATCAGGCTTCCAGCTTAAGTTTGCAACAGAGAAACATAAGGAATTAAATAGTTTGCAAAGAAATTTTGAGCAATCTGAT
This sequence comes from Catharus ustulatus, assembly GCF_009819885.2. Taxonomy (NCBI): domain Eukaryota; kingdom Metazoa; phylum Chordata; class Aves; order Passeriformes; family Turdidae; genus Catharus; species Catharus ustulatus. The sequence goes on along the minus strand of NC_046234.1, from coordinate 1,688,889 downwards.
AAATTCTCAAATCAAACTCTTCAAGATGTGTCCGGGATTAATGCCCAGTCATATTACAAGTTAAACAGGCTGGTCAAAGCATATTTTACAAAACCTGAAAAGTCCTAGCACACAATAGGGTGTGGGGTTCCTCAGGAGTAACCACCAGGCTCAGGTGTGCTGGGGGCACACGGCACAGCTGGTGCTCCACCAGGCATGGCTGGTGCTCCCAATGGAGGCAGCCAGGCTGAGGGACAACTGACCCCTGCAATTAAACAGAAATATTTTCCATGCTTGACTTCCTTGTTGGCCAGTTAAGAGGAATGGAGTATCTTTACTTGCCATTTTACAGGTCTGTGTGTGACCACATTGTCTATAGTATGTGGAGAGAGATGAGTATTTAAGGACTCAAGTACTATTTCCCTGACTCTGCATAAGTGTCCTAGGGGTGGTGGAATGACTGTGTTGGAATGTGTGCAAAGCCTCCCAGGTTTGAGTACTAATGAAAGGAGCAGGGAGGCTGTGATGAGCTGGTGGCATGGAGAGAGATCATCAGGGATGAGAGTTCATCAGGGCTGGGAATGGATGTTGCAAGGTGCTGTGCACCAGCCAGTGCAGGTAACTGCCCTTCCCAGAACAGCAGCTTCTAAGGTCCCACAGTCTTCCAAAGGCATTTTCACATTTAAAGTGAAGTGTGTTTTTAGAAGTGTAATTGAGTTTGGGGCCAAACTGATCAGCATTTTAAGAGTTCCAGCCCAGAATTGTAAAGCAAAACGAACCCAGGGCTCCATGTGCCAAAGTTTAATGTGTTAGCCCACTCTTTCATCCATCCATTTCTTCCCTCCCCTCCAGAAACAGTCTCACCCAGTTTTACTGCACTGTAATGGAAAATAGGAACCAGAATGCACTGGGACCTCCTTTACCAATTTTTGTTTTGAGTCCAAATAGGTCCCATAAACCTCTCACCAAGTGATTTCAGTTCTCTCAGTCAAAGCTGCCGCATGGGATAAAATACAAGCAGTATTATTCTTAAAAGACAAAATACAGCAGAAGAAAGATTTGCAGTGAAAATTAAAATATCTGCAAATGAATTCAGTTAGCATCCACCGTCCTTTTTACATTCAGAGTGATCTTCCTCTGGAAAAAAATAAATTAAGGTCAACACACAAACTTCCTCTGCTTCCTGGAATTCTTACATATTTTCACTATGATAACATGATTTGTGTGTGTGTAAATGCGAGGGGAGAGGCGGGTGAGAGCTGGCAGAGAGCCCCCTCCCCCTCGGTCCTGGGAGAATGCCTGAAGCATGAGCTCAGCTGTTCGGCTCCGCGCATGGTGTCATACACTTCCACAAGCAAATTCACAGTGACATTAAGAAAAGAAGATCTGGGGCCCTAGTCTCTGAAGTGCTCACAGTGTCCACGAGACAGCTCCTGCATAAAGGGCTGTTTATTTGTTGAATTAGCAAATTGGTACCCGTGAAGGGGGTTGAAAATATCTGAGCAATCGTGGGGTTTTCTTTGGTACAGTCACAAAAGTGTGTTTTCTTCTAAGAGAGTTTGCTCTGACAGAAACTCAGGTCTTTGCATTTCTACTGCCTCTTCCTCCTCCCTCAGAAATAAATACCCTTAAAAAACAGGTAGCTCACAATTAGCCATTAATTAAGTCCTTTGCTGTTTAAAATAAATAGTTGCTGAAAGCTTAGGATGAGGATCTCAGCACAAAGCACATCTGTACACCATGGTGTGCTTCTGAGAAACAGAATTGAAATGATTTGCATATGGCCACCTAAATATTTAATGGCTTTGCAGTTTAGGAAAGCTGGCTTAGAACTGTGCTGTGCAGACTATCATCTCTTCTGGCACTGCTCGCTATGTTGGGTCAAACGTGTTGTTATTTTTAGGCCTGATGCTGGAATTTCAGAAGCTGTCAGAGCCCTTGGCACTATTTTGGGGGCTTCTCTCCAGCATTGTGTCTGCACACAGCTGAGCCTAGGACACATTCAAGTTTCTAAAGCTGCTGGAGTGTTTGAGAATCTTTAAGCCAAAACCTGGCAGTGTTGTTCCCTTCACAAAGAAGTTTCACAGTAGCGTGGTATCAGTTCTCAAGCTGCCTTACAGCCCCTCTTTCTTCCCCTGCCCCATCCCCCTACTGTGGCCTGCTATGTACACGCTCCCAAGCCCAGCTAAGCATTTCACGAGTGTGCAGGGCTGAATGCACATTCACAGGAAACAAAACCGTGAGATACTTTCAAAAATGCAGACACACACAACACTTCTAGACAGCTACAGGCAGGTGCAGTGTTCATGCTCCAGCCGACTGTCCGGTACTGCAGCAGGACAGAGGCATTCCAATGAGATTGCCTTGCAAGGCCATAGTAAAATATTAACTGAATGGAAAAGTTAAAGAAAAAGAAGCAGCTCTTCCCAGTGGAATAGTAGCAGTCTCTCCTCGTCGCATTCTTTTGAGCTCATTCATTCCTTTGACCTCCAATAACAAGTCAGCTCTTTGTATATGGTGAGACTTGTAATGGAGGAGAGAGAGAAATTCCCTCAGAATCCCGTCTTGCACTTTTTGCAGGGATCACTATGCTTCTCTGCCAGATGCAGAGAGATTTCTTCCCAGTTCCACTTCCAGGCAGCCTCTCTGGCACAGACCTGGTCCCTGTGCTTTAGAGATCAAGTCTTCCACCACAAACATGGATCCAAATAACCAGTATTTTTGGAGCCATCATTTCTGAGTACTTCATCAGGTAAACACTGTGGCTGATGAGGCCAATAGCCCTGGGGATTCTTAATCTCATGCAGAATCAGATTTTTCTGGCTAAATCCCAGTAATGCAAAATTCCTGTTGACCCCAATGGGAGTTGCAGGTGCTTGAAAACCTTAGATTTATGGATCACTTCATTCATCATTCCACTGCAGCCTTGTCTGGATAGGAAGACAGTAACCTTTAAAGAGCAACACTTCACAACCATTAAGGAACTGTTTTACGCATTTGTATTACAGTTGGCTCCAAAGCCAACCTTGTCAAGTGTCTGGAGGTTTTTCCTGAGAGTTATTTTGTGTGTTAATACTGCTGCTCTGTTTAAAGCGTTTAAGGGTTGTTTCTCTGATCCTTCTTCATTAGAGGTAATTCAGTAGTTCAGAAGTCCAATCACTGTTTGGCTGAGTCTTCCAGTCAACAACCCCACTGATTGAATAATCGCTGACAAGACACAGAGGCACAGAAAGATAAGTTTATCACAATTTTCTAGCACTCAGAACATCTTCAAAGTGCTTGACAGACCACTAATTATTTTCTTATAAACAGCTGTGGATTCAAATCTTGCCAAAATGCAGAAAGATTCCTGTAGCTCATTATTTCGATTTCCCTACTTCACTGGTGACATTGGCAACAACATTCTCTGCACAATTCCCTCACTTGGGGAAAAAATTCCCTCCAGTTGCTTTGCAAGGAGGTTCTGTACAGCCCCAGGTGCCATCCCCTTCCTCCAGGCTTCTGAGCTTCTCTGTGTTCTTTCTGTGCTAAGAGATTTCATTTCACCACCCCCAGCAAGACAGTCTACCTTCTGCCTGAGACAGAGCTGCAGCTCAGCCAATTATAAAAGATGCCTCCCAAACGTGTATTCCTGGTTTCCAGAGTGACTCCAAAGTGCTACCACACCTATCTTTAGAGTGGCTAAAAGTTACCAAAAGGCAGTGTGGTCACAGGGAGTCACATACTGTGCTGGTGAGCGTTGCATAAATTGCTCACTAGACAATCAGGGATACTTGGGTTTTCCTCCTGAAATCTCTAACTGACAGAGACAAATCTACAATTTTTTTTTTTTTTTTTTTTTTTTTTTTTTTTTTTTTTTTTTGTGGATGAATTGCTGTTTGGGGCTCCATGCTTTCCTGGGACATACCATGGCTTGCTTTCCTCCTAGGCATTACACCCAAAGTTGCCTCTTGCCCCACCTCTTTAGGCTGCTCTGTAACAGGTGAGCCCCACCTGAGAAAACTGCTCCAAGCTCTGTACTCCATTTCACTGCCATTGACTTCCGTCCTTTCCCATGGCCCCTGCTGTGGAAACTGTGTTACATGCTCACACCAGCATCTTTCAAAAACCTTCCAAATAATGTGAATTTTGAATGTGTGATCGCTTTCATCCTTGGACTGCTGACTCCTCAAAAGCCTCAGAATCTCTGCACCAGAAACGGTATCAAGCTCTGTGGTTAAGTGTCTGGAAGTGCAGCTGGAGCAGGGCAGCATGACTGCTAGTACAGTAATTCGACAGCAGGCTAGAGTTAGGGTCACCTGTGCTATAGATATTTCAAATCTGTCCAATTAAACAATGTTAATTAGTGGTGGTTCTTTTTTCTAGTACAGTCAGAGCTGTTTTTCCCTGTCTAATAATGGAAGAATGCCACCACCTTCAGCAGTGATTTCTAAGGACTGATTAAGGAATATTTGTTCACCTTAGAGAAGAATGAAGTCCTACATATCTGTTAACACATCCCCACTAACACAGAATGTTTTTTTGTTGTTCTCCTCTGTCTGGCATGTAAACAATTTATAGTCTCCTGCTGCATCTAATTAGTGAATCTGATCCTTAAATTGAAGCAGTTGAGGTTTGTGATTTCTAAGTCCAACATTTCTAGGCTGTATCATTGAAAAAGAGGCTTCATAAAAGATTCAAAAAATGCAGTAGAATGATTTTTAAAAGCCAGTTCAGATACAGCCAGAAAATAAAGGCGTGCTCTGAAGCAGTTGCAGTTGCATGGCTGTCTTGGTTCACATACACAACGCAGAGCAAAGGTAAACTGCATTCAACATGGATATGTGGGAAGAACTTGGCCTTGTATAGCTCCCTCCTTGGTATACTAGCCAAGACGAAATTACATCAGGATTACCAGCATCTAGGAAACTAGCATATGGTGCTACCACAGAATGTAATATGAATATACTGTAGAAAACCATTATTTTTCTCTTCTTAAGTGGGTTCTTATTAATCTAGGTGCCATTCATTCTTTGCAGGATTTTTTCTGCATTTTTCCCATGAAAAGAGGAGATATGCTTGAATTAATCTAATTGCCAATTTTTGTTTTCAAATAGTTGTGGCTGAAATAACTTCTCCTAGCCAGGTTAAACAGCCCCTTCAGCTCAAAGTTAACACTTGTTACTGTCAGCCCCTCTGCACTGATTTGGGATCATACTGCTATTAATGCTGAAGTGGCTTGGGAAGTTGCAGTGCTTCCTTTTCTCTCTCCTTTCTTTTTCCTGCAAGAGCAAGATAATCTCACCATAATCTGGCAGTAGGTTGTTTTCAAATACTTTAGGAAGAGCCAGAGTGCTGAAAAGGAATTCAGAGGTTCATTTCCAAGCCAGTTGAAAATTGTCCCCAAATAAGAGGGCTCCATCCTTCACAATGTGGTGATCACTGTTCTTCTGTGGGGCTGTTGTGTCTGTAGGAAATAGTCACCAGCCAGGCAACATCCCCTGTGGCTAGAAGCTGCTTCCCACCTTTTCCATCCTGCCATAGCAAAAACAACTTCCCTCAATGTAATATGTAAACTGCAGATGATGCTGCTCCAAACAGCAGTGGGTGCAGTTGGAAGGCAGAGCAGGAATGATCATCACCTCTCTGAGACGGACATGCTTTCCCTGTCCCAGCTGCACCAGCCACAGCAGCAAAGAGGGAGCAAAGCTCTTTCATGTCCATCTCACAATCTTTACCTGCAAAGGTTACACTGGCTGGTCCTGTGAATCTGTGCCCTGTTCCCTTGTTCCCAAATTTAATCTTATTCTGCACTGTACACAAACAAGTGAGAAGACAAAAGAAAATGCTATCCTGTTAACTCTGTCATTTCTGCCAGCACTGTCAGTCTTGAACTTTTTGTATTTTTGTAAACATAGAACTCATTAGGGCATACAATTGACTTGAGAAAAATGATGGTAAAACAGAGAGGATTTTTGGAGAAAAATATGAAACTAAACCTCTTCTCTGAACACTGAGATGGATATGGACCAAATTCTGCATGCAGCATCTTTCACCAAATTCCAAAATGCCATTGTACCCTGTGGCACATCCTGGCAGCTCCAGCAGTAGGTGAGAGACCTGTCTCTCATCCTGGAGCACTTCCCTTGGGAAAAGGAAGACAGCAGAGTGGGTAGCTGGAGTAGGAGGTATGAACACAGCAGAAGGACCAGGAGAAAGTCTTAAGAAGTAGTAGGGCTAAATGAAGAAACACTGTGCAGGAATGCATTGGGTAACCAGGAGCAGAAGATGGGCAGGAGAGCAGAGGGTCCTGGGAGGGGAAGAGTCTGAGAGACCACACATGCTGGAACTCCCAAGGGCTCCCAGTGGTATTCTCCTTTCTGACATTTACAAGTGCTGGTAATTCAACTATCACTCTTGGCCCTAATGTACAAGGAGTGACTATACTCATCCTTTTACACTTGCATGTTGTGTAAATGACTTGTAAGATATATATACATAAAAGTAGTTAAGTTCAGGCTGTTTCTTGAGTTACATGAGAAGTCTGGGGTCACTGGTCTTGTACTTTGCTTTGGGGGTCATGGAGGGTGGTAGCACAATTTCTCAGGACTGTGCCACCGTATTTATTTGAATAACAAAATGTACAATTCTGGATGGATGCCATAGTTTTGTTGATATTATATTGGACATAGAAATGTATCTTAATAGCTTTTATTCATTCCTTTACTGAAGGGAAATAAGGCTTTATTTTTTGGTTCAGGAAATCTGACACTAGTTGAGACACTGCACATTGATACAGAAGGCTGCAGCCTCTAGCAAACGAATGCATATTTATATGACAGGATATGCTCAGTAGCCCTGGGAAACCAAGAATTTAAATCAATAATTTCTGGTAAATCAAACTGACATTGGCAGCATCCTAGTCTGGCTGAATATCTGTATCATCACAGACACTCTTCTTTAATAAACAGAACATCCAATGTTTCATGCATTGGTTTTGCATTTTCTTGGCAACTGCATAAAAGTATAATTTCTAAGCATGATCCAAAGGATCTCTGACAAAGGAAAGAGGGTAACATTTGTTTCTGTGAGCTTTTTGGGTTTAAATCTCAGGGCCAATTCTGCCATCAGGTAATTTATGAATATTCATGTAAATTGTTTTGAGTTGAAGAATATGTAACTTTGCCATGTATCTAGCATGGAAAGAATACTTTGACAGTCATGAAATAGAGAATTTTTTTAAAAATAGCTTTAGCAAAGAGAGAACAGCTTTTGAAACAAAAGGGAAAATGAAGGACAAAAGGTGTGGTTTTGTGTTTTTGTAAAAAGGAGGAAAGCAAAATTGTGTGAATGTAGAAGCATTTTCTTATGCTTAGATATTTAAAGCTATTTGGAATATCTGCTATCTGGTATTGGTCAGATTCTGTTGACTTCTAGAGGAATTGAGGCAGGTCTGTATGTCCCTGGTCATTGCACTTGTATATGAACAGCGTGATCCAGCAGTGAGAAACAGCAAGGCTAGAATTATTGCTAAGCCTTGTTTGCGTTATTACATATTCTGAGATGTATCTTACTTGCAGATGTGTACAGGAATCAAATAAGTGTGTCCTATTGCCTAGACGTATTGTTAAACTGGAAATTTGGCAAGTGTTGCCTGTCACTGATTACTGCTGATCCAATACCCCACCATGTGCTGGGACCTAGTTCTGTGCCCATTTGGCTGTTGGAGCAATTGATGAATGTGACAACACTGCTGAACATAATTCTTGCAGAAAAGACATCTCCTGGGGAGTGACAGGGGCTCATTTAAACAATGCCTGAGTGTTTGCAGACACCTCTCACTTGAGCAAATGACAGCTTTTATTCTTAGATGTAAGGTGGAATGTGCAGCAGCCTCAGAACTGCTACCCAACACACCTGCAATCCAGCACAGGGTTTGTGCTCGCTGGACAGAGCCAGCAGCAGCCACACTGAGAACACACATCACAAGTCAAGAGGCAAGATGTTTTATGCACAAATCAGAATTGGAAAAATGTCATTTATTATCAAACATTTCAATGTATTGTTGCTCACAATAGAGCTATTAAATGTAATATTATGTTCATTTGTATCAGCTCCTGTGCTTTTAATGAAAAATCTTACTAGCTACAAGATGGTCAGAATTGAAATGTCTGTAAGTCTTCCACAAAAGCAGCTCATAAATCCCAGAAGGGTTTGGATTGGAAGGGACCTTTAAAGGTCATCTGGTCCAGACCCCCTGCACTGAGCAGGGACATCTTCCGACTATATCAGGTTGCTCGGAGCCCTGTCCAACCTGACCTTGAAAGTCTCCAGAGATGGGACATCCACCAACCCTCTGAACAACCTGTCAGCATTTCACCACCCTGATCATCTGTGTGCTTCCCTCAGCACTTGGGTAATCCCTTCCATTTCTGAGAGACTCATACATAATGTTAGCATGTGCATAAGTGGATCTCTGAGCTATGCAAATAATCAATTTCTAAGTTTAAAAATTAAGTTCAAAAGACATCAATTTGAAACAAGAATTTGGCCACTAAGCTGCCATTAAAAACTTGATTTTAAATTATATTTTAGTAGAAGATAGACACTTTATGTAATATACTTTTCTGAAAATACGAAGAAGTTACTCATAGAGTTATCATCTCTTAACTCCTAAGCAGAAAGATTAGAGTGGTGTCTTTTTTTCCGTATAAAAAATTGTTATTCACTTTAATTATATAATTTTCTAAAGTAGTTCGTGTACCCACTGCAATGTTAGTATGGCCATCCATCTTTTGATGATTTTACCTATAGACTCTTCCATGGGAACTCATGTAAATAATGACTTATGGACATTGGAGGACTTACAAAAAGTTGATCATACGTGTTCTTCTTTCATGTCCAATGAAGACCATGCTGAAAACCTTTAGTTACCTGCATGCAATCAAAAGCTTTTTTCTTGAAGCTTATTTTCTTAAAAGTAATGTTCTTTTAAAAAGTTGAATTGATACATTACCAATTATACACATGCACGTGTATTTTTCTATATGATTTACAGAATTATTCAATGTAGCAAGCATTACTGAGTAAATTAAAGTTGTTTATTGATGCATTTTATCTAGTTTTAGGTATTTTTCATATGCTTCTAGTAGGAAAAAATAATGTGTTGATAGGATTGAAAAGACAGAAACTGAAAGGGAGCAGATGTAGATTAGATATTAGGAAGGATTTCTTTCATGTGAGTGTTGAGACCCTGTCACAGGCTGCCCAGAGAAGCTGTGGATAGGATACCCCATCCCTGGAAGTGTTCATGGTGAGGTTAGATGGGGTCCTGAGCAACCTGGTCTGGTTGAAGGTGTCCCTGCCCATGGCAGGGGATTCAAGGTAAATGGTCTTCAAGTGTCTTCCAACCCAAACCATAACATCAAAGAATGGTTTGATTCTATGAAAAAGGACTTGCAATTAAACACATTCAGAAATTACCTGAGATGCTGTTTTACTCAACACAATGTTACTGATGCTGATTGTATTGTGACTTTCAGAAATGAATTGAAATTTTGCATGCATTAGTAATTTCATCCCGAGTTTATTACACTGTACTGTGAAGAAGTACCTGAAGGACATGAGCCTTCTTGGTTCTGAGCATCAGCCAATGACAGATTAGCTTTTCTTAAAAAGAAACCTGCTAAAAGGCTTGTACCACTACCTGCAATTTGTCTTGCAACTGTTAAATAAAAGTTTCTTTTCCATCTTCTGTAACATCAGCTTTTGTCTGTGGTGAGAGACAAGATACCAAATTAGCTGGATTGCTGATCTGATCTTGCATAAGAAATGCAGTACTGACTAGACTAACTGCAGGTTTATCTGGCCCAAGCCATTGATTTCACCTGATTTCAGGTTGCAAATGTGCAAGTAGAAAGCACTACATGCTTGCCATCCATCTGGTTCTGAGTCACTGACAAATTTGTGGATCCTTCAGTGAATCTGTGGTGAATCCTTGTGCTGCTCAGTTTTGCTTCCTTTCAGTGTGCTGTGGGGCAGCCCTTGTCTGCTCAGACTTCTGTTATCCTTTCTGATGCCAGGAACACCAGAGGCCAGCTGGAAGTCAGGCACAGTTCTCCTGAGAGAATAGTCCCAGCATCATAGTTACCTGGATGCTCAGTTTTAGCATGTTTAGTTCACACCAGCCTGGAAGATGCAAACCTTTTCTCTAGCCCATGGCCATCTTACATTGGCAGTGCCTGTTGCTGACAGGACCCATCAGGGCTGTGTCTGAGTGCCACCTTACAGAGGAGAACACAAACCACTACCTGGCAAGCAGATCCCCTTGGCAACTAAAGGCAGCAGCATCATTTGTGCTGCAGAGCAGGCACAGACAGGACTCCTATACACCCTGCCCATGTGATCTTCCTTGTGGGGAAGGCCTTTGGTCTAGTTTTATGAAGTGAACAAAGCAAATGACAGTTCTTAGGAAATATTGTTATCTGTCAGGAACGTCAAATGTTTGGCAAGAGTCATAAATGACAAAACTTCTTGACAATAACTGGTGTGCACTGAAGGTGCTGCGTAGAAAAACTGACATGGACCCACTGTTCATCTGATCATGGTGGTGTCAGTAGGTTCAGCTACAGAGTATGTGAATCCCTGTGTGCCCCACATGTCCCACATATATGTATTTTAGTTCAAAAATCTCCGGGGAGAGAGATGGGAGCCCTTACACGTGTGTCAGGGGAGGGTTTCTGACATTGCATGCTGGGCAGACAGTGGCACCTCCTTCCAGGTGGAGTGTAATTCAAGCATGATGAATGTGTGTCTTCAATGAGCCTGCTCATTTTAGGTGGTTTCTGCTCAGCATGTTGGCTCTTTTAGATGCCATGCTGATGCCCTAATGCTATGTTTGACCCTCAGCACCTCAGGCAGGGTTGTAGATTTGGTCTGGGCAGCCCAGCAAACATCAGATGTTGATACACCTCCCCTTAGTCACTGAAACCTTTTGAGATCTGGCCCTCAGAGGCTGTAGAATTCAGGATGTTTACACCCACAAAAGTTTATTATTTTTGTGTTTCTTTTTTTTCAGTTACTAAAATAGATCCAAGTAATTTTAAATAATATAGAAGGCAAAAGCACTAGAAGCGCAAATTAGTAAGTTTCCAAACAATACAAACTGAAATACCACAAATACTGCTCAGGGTAGCAGGCCCATTGTTACAGCTGTCACAGGCAAGCCAGAGGCTTCAGCAAAGCTAAAAAGCGATGTTTCTCTGTTGATGAACTGTTATTGCCAATATTTATTAGCTCAGGGTACAAAGATGGGTTTGGAGGCCTGTAAGTTTACTGCAAGTCAGAGGTGGTTGCTGTCTGTGAAAGACTGAAAAACCAGATTCTGGCTCCACTTTTATGTATTTGGTTACAATAAAGGGGTTGTATTAAAAAAACTTTATTCCTAATTTTAAAGAGCATAATTTACTAGTATCACTAATTCTAATTCAGGAATTATCTTAGAAGTTAGACATCTTATTACAAATGCTGTTAAGTCTTCCACACCCCTTCCATTGAGTCAATGTACTGGGACAGGGATTCTAGCATCTTCAATTTATCAGGATAGGAGTGACAATTGTAGTGATTTAGCAAGGTAATAAAATGAAATTATACCAGCAATTATTTGTGGACCCAGTGTGCTCTCCTAGCTGCCTGCAGCTTGCTCTTCTCAGTTCTTTCTGCAGAGTCCAAGAGCAGGTCTGAATAGGTTCTCAGCTTTCAGTTGATGGTCTATCAAAATTAGTATTCAGAGGTTGCAGCCTATAGCAAGCACATTTATAGTCATATGAGAAGTGTGTGGCTTTATGGGAGCTCTCTATTTGGAATTGTGTCTGTCTTCCAAAAGACATACATAGCACAAAAAATGAAAATGAAAGAACTCTGCTGTGTCCTTCTTGCTAACCTGTGTTCACCTGGGTGAGATGAGCTTAACCCTTTTGTGTTAAGAATGCTGAATATCATATGTCATAGAGGGACAGGAAGCTACACTCTGCAAGAATTACTCAAACCTTTACACTTCATGCTTTGGGCTCTCTTTTCAGTGATTTGAGCACTTTGATTTGGAAGAGGAAAAAAATGTTGTAATTGCCAGTAGCTTTCTGACCTATCTGACTTCGTACTAAATGGACTTGAAGCTGTACAAGGAATGCTGAACATTCTAAGCAGCATTTTGTGTGTTAAAATTTTGACCATAAGCTGGTTAATTTTCGCCTCCATGCATGGAGAAAAAAAAAGGTAATTCAATCCTTGGATCTGTGAGGTGTCCAATTTCTGTAGAGGAGAAAGCGTTACTTCCCCTTTAAGCCTGGCGCCGTTCGTGTGTGTGAGTGTGCGGACTGTGTGTATGAGTGTGTGTATGTCTCCTCCTCTTTGAGTGACACAGCACTTAGATATGCCTATCAGTAACTTAAACCCCACAAACTCCACCTTCTAAGTGAGGAAGCTGTGGGTTGATGGAAATGTAGTGAGCAGATCGAGACAGACAGTGAATCATTAGCAAACTGCAACGCCAGGATGAACTTGTCTGGAAGCTAAAAGGAGAAAAGAGGCTGCGAGTCCTCTGCGGCGCTGGGCTTGCTCAATACAGCCAAAGTGGATCTAAAAACCGGTTGATCCCCAATCCAAGATGCTGCTGGTTTCCCAGCGGGTAGAAGCACCACGGATGGAGCCGCATATTCCAGTAAGTAGCATTTGAAATCGATATGGACTGGGAAAGTAGGAGCTGGTATAAAAGGACTTAAACACCCTCGGAACAGTTGCTCACCGGGCTCGGCACGGTCGCAGCCAGGCTGGAAAGTTTGCAGGGGCGGTTCAAGAAAGTGCCCACCTTGGGCTCTCTGTGCCCGCGGGTCCCGTGTGCTGGGGGCCGCCGGAGGGAAGGAGACACAAACTTGAGGGGGGAATTTCGCCCTGCATTCTGGTCAGAGGTGAAGTCGGACCACGGAGAGGAGGGCAGGAGGGAGGGGGTCCTTGGGCTCTAAAATGGTGGTGAAGAAGGTGATTTGCGGTGCGGTCCCGGCGAGGCAGCAAGTGCGTGGCAGCGGGGGACGCTCCGTGGGTCTCCGTGTCATTGCTTGGCTGTGGGAAGAGGCGGCGGATGCTGTCAGGGACGAGCGGGGACCCGCCGGTGTGCCCGGCGCCGCCAGCCCGCGGTTCAGCCATCGTCCGGGGATTTCCAGCTGAACTTGGATCAGACAGGCAGGGGAGAATAAACCCGTCATCGCCCGGGGACTCCGCCGAGAGGGTGTCACGCGTGGAGGGGCTAGCGCTGGTCCCTCTAGTATCATTTTTTAAAAATAATTCCTGGTATTTGTGTTGGCAGCTGTGCGCCTGGTTATTTTGGAAACCTGAAGCCCACGTTCGATAGGCAGGATTGCGAACAAAAGGCTGGTCCGAGCCCCGAAGGAGCCCTGGGTTGTTCCTGACGGGAGCGGGAGCAGCCCCGAGTGCGGGCGCTGCTGCCGGCGCGGCGGCTTCGCCGCTCGCTGCTGGACCGTCCGCGTATTCGGAGCAGAACGCGTGAACAAAACGCGTGCTGACTCACGCTTTAAACTGTTTTAGTTTCTTATGCTGTGGTTAAGATCGGGGTTCAGAGCAATGGCAGGGTAAACACGGCGCTCGCTGGCTCGGTCCCACGTCCTCCCCCAAGGCAGGGGCTGCCCCTCTCCCCCGTCAATAGCCGGTCCCTGCTCTGCCGCCTCTCTCGGCCTGTTGCTGGGCCCGGAGGAGCGCCGGGGCCGGGGGCAGCGCGGCTTTTGTTCGTCTTTGGCTGGAGGGGGGTTGTCACCAGGGTGACTCGGAGGGATCCCGGGGAGAACGGCCGTTTCTGGGAAGAAAACGGGCTTTGATTTCCTTTCACACTGCCCCTCCTCCGGCCTCCCCCCGGAACAATAAATTAAAAGGCCTCTTTTGTTTTCCCCGGTGCTGCCGGCGGGGGGGAGCGGCGGAGCCCGGGGCCGGGGAACGGGGCGGGAGGCGCCGCGGAGCCGCGGCCTGGTGCGATCGGGCGGGCAGGTCCCCGTGCGGCGTGCGGGGGACGCGCGGCCGTCTCGCCTCGTCCCGTCGGAAGCCGATGAACCCTGCGAGCGCCGGCCGCTTGCAAAGAGCCTCCTGGAAGAGCCTTCCTCCGCCTCCTCCTCCTCGGGCAGCGGGGGACAGCCCGCGGTCCCTCCCCCGCCCCGCCAGCCGGGGGATTAACCGCGTCTGGCCCCTTCCGCGGGCCGGGGGCGGAGGCGCCGGGCTCCCACCCCCCCGGCTGGGGCGGAGGGCGGGCTGTGGGGAGCTCCGGGAGGGCGGAACGCTCCCCCGGTTATATAACGCGAGTTTTTCCCCTATTTAGCCCCGTAATCCCCGGGTAATGCCTAATGCCGATGCCCCGGGGGGCTGTGGGGCAGGGGATGGCCGCTGCTCCTGGAGCTCCCCCTCTGGGCCGAGCTGTTGGGGAAATAAAGCTGCTGATGTGCAGCGTGGACCATATGGTGCCTCCGGGAGGCAGGGAGGGAGAGCGGCCGGTCCCGGCAGCCGGGTGCTGCCCCGCCCTGCCCCGGGCTCCCCCGGCGCTCCCGCATCCCCGGGTCGGCGGCGCCCGGCACCCCCAGGCCGGGCTGCCCGGGACGTGCCCTCCTCGGCGGGGAGGAGCTGCGTGCTGGGAGAACAGTGGCGGCCGAAGGCGCAGATAATGCCCGGGGGGAGCCCTGGGCCCGGGGAGCGGAGGGAAGCCCCGCGCATGGAGGGGGCTCTTCCCTGCGGCCGCGCTCGCCGAGTGCAAGGCAGCGAGAGCAGTTTGAGTAAGTTATACGCGAGCACCTAAAAAAGCAGCGTTCTAGTGCTGGCACTGCCCATTTTCAGTCCTCTCTCCCTGCCATATGTTTAGAAGGGAGGAAAAAAGTGCACTTTGGGAAGGATGCTCTCAGCTGAAGGAGGAGGTGGGCTGGGGAACGAGGTACAAGGAAATTCCGTGTTAGGAAAGCATTAGCAAGGGGTGACATCTAATGTTTTCCTGCTACTGACGTTGACAGTGACACACATGTGTGGGTTGATATTGGAACGTCACAGAGTTTTTAAACTCAACCAGGAAATAGTCTGTTGCTCAGGGATAAAAAACAAATAGTCTGTACTGTATGGCAGGTAACATGCAGTTAACAGCCCTCGAGTGAGTGAAAAGCTGTTTAATGTTCACAATTGAACAGCTCAAATTTAATTCAGCTTTTTATTTTCAGAGGGTTTTTTTTTCTCTTTTTCACATGTGGTCTTTCAATTCTATTTTTATTTCTTTTAAGTAATACTTCAAAATCAGAAAAGCACATATTGACAGGGTTTTGCTTTTGGTCCCTTGTAACTAAGTATTTTGAACAGTAAAGTGTCTTGGATTTTTTTTAAAGCTAAGGTAGTTGTTAGAGGGTTTGGAGAGGGATTAGTAATTAAAGGAGGCAGTTATATTTTTTTAATTCTTTCATATTACTTCCTCTTAACACAGGTAGACTGTTTAATAAATACAATGATTTTGGTTTTGTTTTTTACTGACCCTGTTGTAAACGTTGCAGTGTGGCAGCATTTGGAGATTTAAAATGGGATTAGGGAGCTATTGTGCAGGATGGTTTCTGAATATGCGGGAAGATTTACTGGAAGAGTTCATGATCCAGGTGACAGGCTGACACTCTTGCCCTGACTTAAGTGATCACTAACCTAACTGGGTGTGACTGTGGGGTAAGAATTGGCCTAATAATGAGCTTCATGGGAGAGACAAAAGTTAGAAAGGCAGAAGGAAACACAAGGGCAAGAATAACAGTAAGTAAAAACCCTGAGTCGTCCTGTGTGTTAAGCACAATGTAACTCGTTGGTTCCCAGTAATTTAATTAATACATGTTCTATGTTACTTGCTACTCTGATAAAAGTCACCTTAAAATAACTTTTATGAGTACAGAGCCATGGGCAAGTGAAGTAAGTCTTGTAGAATCTGTAACAAATGGATTTACTCAAACTGGGAGATGGAATAGTAGAAGGTTGAGCTCCTGAAATAGGCAGAAGGGCAGAATCCCCAATTTTTCATTGTTCTTTGGTGCTGGCTGTGTCAAGGTTTTTCAGCATTTAGGCAAAGGTGACTGTAAGTTACAATTCATTAGTAATTGGTATGGTCTCCAAATGAAAATAGCTTAATCAGTTTAAATAGTGCTGGCACCTCTCCAAGGAGTCCTTTCTATATCTGATATGTTTGCTGCAAACTTCTTTGAGAAACACTTAATATTATACACTGCTATATCATCCTCTGTGGGAAGAGCAGTGATATAACTCACTATAAAGGCTTTCTACCTGATGTTCCAGTTTGACTTGCCATGTCTAGAAAAAAAAAAAAACAACAACATTTTGAACTGAAGGAAGCAGAAGACACACCAAGGCTTTGTGTTGAACTGTTTTATATCAATATTGATTTTTTTAAGGGGGTTTGTGTTATAAAGAGGGAGCTTTTATCCCCCTGAGCTCTTTGGCAATTATGTTCCTGCCATAAATGTTGATATGCACATAATGGATGTAACTAAAAAATCTCCTTATCCCAGCAGAAAAGGCTGTTTGTTGGAGCAGAGAGAATGCTGAGAGTGTGAATAGACAAACCCATATGTCGCTGGCGAGAGAGATAAATGATGGACGAACAGGAGTTGGTTACTATGGATCAGCACAATAAACCAATTCCCATCATACACCTCTCTTAATAATATACCAGTCTCAATGCCATTGATGGGTAACCTAGGTAGCACCAGTCAACTGTAAGTTTTTCAACTGTTCTTTTATACATCTCAAAGAACAGTTGGGACATTTCTAATTTCTTCAGATGTTGAGTGCTAAAATTACACAGAACTTCCTTCCTTGCCAGTAATTTTGAAGGGGAACTTTAGATCATGGCTGTAAAATGCCAAATGTGCATCATACCACTGTTTGCTTGTAGTAAGTTTTTGTGTTGTGCACCCATAAAAGGGGTACCCTTGAAAAGACAATTGCTGAAAAAACACATGGTGAAACTGGTTGGGTGTACAGCACTGCTCTCATTAGTTGTTGTTTCAGGACTGGACTGGCTTTTGGAAGATACTGAAATATTGTTTTAAGTGAAAATAGAAAAATGATGTTTAATTTTTAAAAACAGCCCTGTAGAAGAGGCAGTGATCAGTACCACAATCACAGTACCACAACTACAGTTTTAACTTTCTGCGACCCATTTCAGGACTGCCAGCAGCTGAAGGGAAACTTTGCAAAATAGTCTGTGTTTATATTACTGCCTCCTTCCCTTGTTCTGTATTATCACTGCTAGTGCTTTGCACACAAAATTGAAGTATTTGTCATTTAGAGGTTTTACTTTACGTCCTTGTCTTCTGGTAGATATTTTTCATTGCAGTTGCTATGGACCAGGCTGTCAGCTCAGTTCACAATGAAAGTATATCCCAGGGTGACAGCATAAGCAGGGTTTGTGGCTGTTAGGATGTGACTCCATGGTTTTTGAAGTCACCAGTTACATTACCAGAGAGCAGTGCAGTCAGAGTGGGCTAACTTGCAAATGCAAGTGAGTTGGAAGGAGTACTTATTCCTCTTGGGAGCCCTTCTCAGTGATGATATTTTTCATTTTA
Source organism: Catharus ustulatus (assembly GCF_009819885.2). Classification (NCBI taxonomy): domain Eukaryota; kingdom Metazoa; phylum Chordata; class Aves; order Passeriformes; family Turdidae; genus Catharus; species Catharus ustulatus. The sequence goes on along the minus strand of NC_046234.1, from coordinate 1,671,280 downwards.
TTAAATAGAGGAAAAAGGGTTACGAAGTCATTACTTTCCTTTAAAAAGAAAATACTTATTTTACGCAGCATTTACTTGCCAAGTTGCAGTAGGTCTTTCAGAGCTTGGTGTGCACCCTGGATGAACTGCAAGATGTTCATTGGGTTGGGTGGTAGGAGAGTACACCCAGCTTTCTCCTTCCAGCCTAGCAGTCCTTTTTCATTTTGTAGTGGATGAGGCTCAGATTCGATCCAAGAATTATGGACTCAAGGATCAGGCCCTTCAGTACAGACAGGGAACTGTGTGCCCCTACCCTGCTCACTCTCATCTGGTGGGGAAAGTGAAATGGAAGCAAAGCAGGGGTCAGTGTACTATTTCTGAGGGCTGAATTGTACCTGGCTCTTTGCTCCTATGGAGAACCTGTTGTGCCCAAAGGGAAGAGCAGAGGAAAGAGCTGTGGGTTTCCTTTCTCCGCTCCCTACCCACTAGCCAGCTGGACTGGCTGGAGGACACATACTGTGCCCAAGGAGTGTGTAGCTGGCAGCTGTATCCGTGGGGCCAGTGGAGAGCCAGTGGGGCCCAAGCGTGGGAGATGCAGGAGGACACAAGATTTCATATGGCCCTTTATTATGGCCATATTCATATGGTCTTTTATACTCCTTGTAGCCTCATCACTACAATGAGCCATTGATAAGCACTGACCTGATTAAAGGGCTGCTGCTGACGGGAGGCTGGGGTGCACCCTGGGCCTCTGGCAGGGGCTGCCAGGCTGCCCAGAGTTCCTCTTTGGGAATGGGTGGCCAGAGTGAGGAGGGGAGACCAAAATTCATTGGAGTGTCTTGTCCAGAGGAGGGTATCATACTGTGACTTGTTGAGATCCACGGTGCTTCTTCTTGAAGGGATTTGGCAGTTTTATTGATAAAGGTGTGTTACATAAGTATCCCATCAGGCATGTCCTAATTTGTTGATAATTGATGATCTGGGTAGCACAGAAATGCTGGTGGTGTAAAAGTGCTTCCACATGGATCTGCAGTCTCTGCAGGCCCCCTACTTGACTTATACTTTCATTGTAATACAGGCATTTTGCTTTTTTTTTTTCCATTTGGTTTTGGGCCTTTTTTATATCTACTTGGTGATCCCACTGCAAGTGCCTGTCATGCCTTCCCGTTTGGTCAGGGACAGCTGGGTACTCAGCCTGGTGCAGACAGGATCAAGGTTCCCTCTGCAGGGCCAGGTGTTATCTGTGGGAGTGTGTCACCCCACATCAGGCAGCATTGAGGGGCAGCAGCATTAGCCCAGGGAGCAGCCTGCTCTTTGTGCCTTCTGCCTTTGGAGGGAAGGTATCAGTCTGATGGGAATGGAGGCAGTGGTGCCTCTGCAATTCCTGCACCAGGATTTGCCAGCACAGGAGCCAGGATGCTTCTCACAAAGCACAGAACAGATGCCCTTCAGTTACCCCCCTGTTGATAACAGGCTATGTTTGCATGGATTTAAAACCTGGCTTCTTTCATGTGCCACAGCTAGAGAGATGGAAAAAACATTTACCTCTGCTGACATACACACAAAAAAAATACTTACTGGGTATCATCGTCATGATCTGGCTACCTCTTTCTTCTTGCATGGTTTTTCTTTTCTGTGTAAGTTTCTTTTTGTCTATAATTAAGTACCTCAAAACTCTGAGCAGATTTGGTATTTACACCTACCCCAGAACTACCTATTCATTGTTTTCAGAGTAACCCAGCACGTTTACTCTGTTGAGGGCAATGAAACCCATTACCTACATTAAAATCTGAAGCAGCGAGGCAACTTTCTAGTTATGTTGTGAAATATAATGCCATTGTTTGCTTTTATTAATGTCTCGAGGTGGATTACATGGTGGTTAGAAGCCTGTTCTGCTGGGCAAAAGACTGTAATTTCAAGTGGTTGATCCTGATCAGGCAGTTCAAGTGGCTGCAGCAACAATCCCTTGGTGTTCTACAAGACCTGCCTGGTAGTATTGGCTGCTCCAGGACTTACTCCGATTTCTCAGCATTCCATCCCTTTGGATCACAGAAATGAAGGATTTGCCAATCTTCCCTGTTCTTTGTGCCTAATTCTGAAAGACCAGCAGGCTTTATGCTCTGTTTTCTGAAGAGGGCCCAGCTCTACTAAGATGTCTGTCTATCAGGGATTAATTTAACCTCTAATTACTACATTTTCTTCACAGTTTGCTGCACATGAGCGTGTTGTAACAAAAGCACAAAGAAGTATGTCATTTTATTTAGCCACTGCTCTGAAATTAATTTAAGGGGTACAGAGTCAGATCTGACACACTTGGTGTTAAAATAATTGTGCTGACATTAGAATTAAAGTACATAATCTTGTTGTTTCTAATGATACAACAGTACTCGTGTAAATAGTGTTGTTAACTTGTTAGTTATAGCCACAGTAATGGAAGTGATATCTACTTACAGAGAAATAAGTAAGCATCTCAGCAAAAGTTTCCCCCCAAATAATTCATGGTTTCCTCAAAATAATGGCGTGGTTTCTACTTGATTCCCATCTGACATTTTGGTTTAGGATTACATATCTAAGTCTAATTTGTTCTTTTTTTCTCAAAAGATCTGCCAAATTGCAGTAAACAAACATTTATGATGGCTTGGGCTTCTTCCAGCCTGGATAATGATTTTTGATTATTTTTTTTTAACATACAGCATCATGGGAACAGTACAAAAGGCCATATGTCCTCTTGTCCCTGCTCACAGTGACATCAGCAGTGCCACAGTTCACGTTTAGAGCAGCCTGCTGTCTTGAAGAAAGAGAGTGAGTCTGCTTCTCTTACAAAACATGGGATGAGTTTCTTGTTTTCCAGTTCTGTGATATTTACAACAAAGGTGTCAGTTGTTTTTTGTTTCTTTTTCTTTTGGAAAGGTTAGGCTTGGGAAATGCAGGCTATCTTCAGTTCAGATATATATATGTATAGCTAAAATGTAGCTAAAAGTTGTTGGTGTTACATCAGACGTGTGCAGTAGTGGTCTGGACATCCAGCGCCGTGTTCATCAACTCTGAGCCAGGCTTGTTAAAACGACTTTGAAAACGTAATTTCTGATGTAAGGTTGGGCCTGAAAAAAAACACTGGATATGTACTGATAGTTTATTTCTAATGGAAACAGAAGATTGGTTGCACGTTTTTGTGTCATGCATTTGAGTTACAAAGCATGGGCCCAACTCAGTAATTCTCCTTCACTAAAAACTGTATAAGTGCATTTGATGGGAAACTTTTCCTAAAGATTCCCCAAGGTCAGTTACAGAGTCACAGCCTGTATTCCCTTTCTCAAAAGGAGAATTAATGTGGCATCGTTACCTGGGCTTATGACAACAGTGACACAGGATTGCCAAAAAGACTAATGGGAGGAAAGTGATGATTGATTCTCTTTACAGCAGTAGATCAGATTATTTCTCTGAATTCTTTCTTCAGTTCTCTCAATTCCCAAACTGTAGCCAGTTACTGTAATTATTTACTCTAATTACTTCCAATTTACAAGTAAATCGAACATAAATTAAGATCAACTGATGTGAGGGGTGGGGTGGTTTGGTGAACTGACAGTCAAGTTTGGAGATGCTCTCGCTGGTCAGAAGTTCCACAGGATGGTTTGATAGCTCTGTGGAGCACGTGGGATCTTTTTTGTGAATATGCATTTTCATATAACAAGCCGGGTAATAATTATTCTAATTTCAAAGTTGTCAATTTTCTTTTTTTTCAAAGGGTTTTTGAACCCTTTAAAACCAGCCAGAATATATGTGTATATGTATTGCTGGAGGAAATTTTTAGAGTAAATAGTGCCTACTTGTCCATTGTAAAATGGGAGTGATGGTGTTTTACCTTTACACTAAGTATCCTTAACTAATTAAATAGTTCCATAAATCATCAGTGCTTGTTACCAGCTGAGGTCTTTAGGGTCTTTTCAAATAGCTGGAAATTATATTCAAAACAAAGGCAGGTATATCCTACTGTTTTTGCTTTAGCTGTAATGCCAACTCAGGTGGATTTTTGTTTTCTTTTTAGGTTTTTTGGGGTTTTTTAAAGTTTTTTAGTTTTTCCTCCCAATGTGACATGATAGCATCTTTCTTTTTTTGCTGAAACTTCAGAATTTCATGTAGGGGTTAAGAAAATATTTAAAGACAAAAATGGCATCTTCCCTCAGATATGTATTTTAATGTTTCCTTCTCTGTCATGGGTCTTCATAGGTTTAAATTTTCAGCAGTGGTTAAAAAGTCAGTATTTTACAAAGACCTTCCTAACAATTCCAAACACACCAGTAGATTTGTCCCCATGCACTAGTATGTAACATTTAGTATGTAAACATTTGCATTAGTTTAAGAATAACTATGTATCACTTATTTCATGTTGTTATCAGAATTGATACTGAGTATAATTTCACTTTGATTGGAATAGTTACTTAAAATCCTACTAGGATTTTCACAAGTCTAAGTTTATATAAGGAAAAAATTTCTGAATGTATTTGATCCTTCAGTAACCCAGTAAATCTTGCTGATGGTCAGGTGCTTTTAAGGACTTCATTTTTTCTGTTAACTTACTTATTTTCTTAATTAATTGTGTTGATTTGAATAAATTCACACAGAGGAAAAACTCAAGTTTATACAATCTTCTAATTGAAATACAGGCAGAAAGTTTTGATCTCTGACTGTCAAATGGTGACTCATTAAAAAGGAATTTTTGTTCCTCCCTTTTCAAAGGGTTGCTCACTACCAAGCATTAAATATCTAGTTTTGATGCTACTGCATTGAAATGCCTGACATTGTTGGTATATTAAGTCCAAAGCTTGTAAGACTGTTTGTTCACAGGCTTTATGGGGTTTTTTGTTTGTTTTTCTTGATTAAAGAAACCTGTTGAGAGATTTTCTTCAAGCTTTACCCTGTCAATTTGATCACAGACTTTGTTTGGATTTTAATAACAGAGGACCCTGTCCATTCTTTAGGCAGTGGGTCATTCGAGTTATTTTTTAAAACACATGACTAAGCAAGCACTAATTTCTTTCTAATTTTGCATTGCGTAACATTAGACAAGGACATTGGAATTCATCTAAATCAAAAAAATTTTCTTTGTCTTTAACATCAAGGGTTGTGTGCTAAGCATTTCTAATACTACATTGCATAAAGCTGAAAATAAATTGTACTGAAGAGAGACAGACAAAATTCAACCCAAGGCATGCCCTTTTACTCCATTTCCATATTAATCTTGACTCTCTGAGACATTTGTTTTGTCTTCCTGTTCTTACCTATTCTACACATTTGATGGAAGGGCACGAAGGCATGTTTGAATCTTCCATCTCATCTCCTCTTCTTAGGTATGGATTGGTTGATTTGAATTTACATAGCATTGGAAAGATGTTTTCTTGGTTGCAGCAACACTTGTGTTTGACTTGAAGCGGAATGAAAGTGCATTTGGGCTTTTCAGTACTTATGAGACATGAATCTTGGTCCCTGATCCCAGGAGGTAGATCAGACTTAATTTCAAGTGAAAGTCCCATGTCTTCAAATAACTTCCCATGTCAGTTAAAGTTCAATATTCTTGAATTGCAGAGAAGTAGATGAGTCAAATCTGAAGTTTAGGGCAAGTGTGAAGGATGTAAGAGAAAATGTAGGTATTTCTTCTGACGCCACTCTCCCCTCCCCTTCGGGGCTCCCACAGTCTGTCAGCTGTAACAGAGTGATTTGATTACTTTGTAGTGTTACGCCAAAGGAATAAATATGAGTGCCTTGGAAATGGGGAGCCAATCCAACAATCAAAACCCAACAAGTTAATAAACGTGAAGTATTTCTGCTCGGTGCTGCTGTAGAAGTGCTAGTTCCAGAAAGGCCTTGTGCACATTGTGTACGAATTTCTATTTTCCCCTTGTCAGTTCTTCTCTCCCCTAGCCCAGCATCCCACAAACTAGCCAGAAATAGAGCATTTCACTGACTGTCCACAGAGGTGGTTTGAAATCCAAATTACACCCTCAGACTGGTTTCTGGTGCCCACATGCCAGGCTAGGTACAGTCCATGGTCATTTGGAAGACAGTGTATGTAGATATGCTGTGAACTTCAGCAGCAGTGTCCAGTGCTGTTGAGTAAGAAAACCAGCACTGTTTGTCTCTGTGGAACTGACTGTGGATACGGGTTCTTCTGTAGATAAGACCTGGATTACTTACAAAGAACCTTATGCTAGCCTGTAGCTTTAATTTTATCATATCTAAGAATGGCAGTAATGGCAAACTAGCCAGGAAATGACCACTTATGGCTGCCCACAAGACCTCCCTGTGGACCATCTATGTGTATGTTATTTCTTGGTATTCAGTGGCCAGCTAGTCCAGCAAACATCTGTTTGTTGGTGTTCATGCCTGGAATAGAAACAGGTACAAGCATGGCAGAAAATGTGCTTTACCATCTGCTCCTCAAACCGTAGCGAAGCAAACTGTTAAACTTTGCATGGAACTCAAGGCTTGATTAACTTAAATTACCATCCTGTGGTACATGTTTGCAATACCAAGGGGATTAGGTGGCATGTATTTTCAAGAAATACATGTTCATTATTCAGAAGGGTTATGCAATAACATCCAGTGGTCATTTCCTTTTGGAGCATAGCTGTGTCTGTAGTGTAGCTTGTTTGTGCATTCATCCTGCTGGATCCCGGCGAGGAGACGAGCGGCACTGCCAGCACCAGCAGAGCTGCTCTGCAGCACCGGCTGGCCCGGCTGCGTGGGCTGGTGCTGCTGTAGCCATACATGGAGAACCAGAGACCTTGGGGTGTAGAGGTGAAGAGGTCCAAAGTACGAGGAGGCAATGGTAGCGGGGAGAGAGAGCTGGGATGGGTTGGGACCAAAGGGAGGGCAAAGCTGAGGAGGCAGGAGAGCTAAGGAAACTGGGCGGGTATCTGAGAGATGCTGGAGGCACAGCAGGTCCAGAACTGCCTCAGTAAGGCGGGAATCTCTCACGTGCCTGGTCCACAAGGTCCAGCATCTCCTATGACTTCCATTCAAGCAGTAAGTGCTTCCTGTGTGCAAAGCTGTTCTGTGCTCCTTGGACACTGACATCCAGGCACTGTTTATCTTTGTGTTGTCTCTTTTAAGTTTGCAACCCTTGTTTTCCCTTGTACTCTTCCTTTCATGCCTTTGTTGTGGTTGCTCTGCTCCTGGGATCTCGCTTGGAGTCACCTCTCCAGAGGCAGGCAGAGTTGTGGCAGGGAGCAGCACAGTGCCGGAGCTGTGCACTCCCCATGATCACAGGCATGGCTTGGTTGGGTTTGTTTTGTCAGAAAGATTTTTCTTTGGGTGAGCACAGTGGTGGGGCAGCCCAGGTATTGCACAGCTGGCTGAAGTGCACAGCTGCTGTTCCCTGTGCAGCTGTGGGATGTGCCCCTTGGATGTGAGCTGGTGCTAATACTGGGGTAAAAGTCAGGGTATGACTGCCCTGCTGTCCTTACTCTGTGAATTTGCTGGTTCAGGCAGAAACAGTGAGGATAGCTTTCACCTGGCCAACCTGCAATTCACTGCTGGCAGGAGAGCAATAGCTGCGTGAGTGGAGTTTGTGCTGCAGAAGTTGCTTAAGACATTGAGTAAATAATCTGCCACTTGACCCACATGAACAGCAGAAGTGCCCGGAGCAGCATTGCCAGCCTGCCTCAAGCTGGCCTTACCTGGGCCAGCCTTCCCTGGGCCAGCCTTAGGGGCATGTCTGCATGAGACCAGTGCACCTTGCTGTGCACCGGGAAGCTAGTTCAGAAGATCATCTGAGCTGCTAATTAAACATCTTTCCAAATCTCCTTCAACAGCAGTTTGGAATCTTAAGATGGCCTTGGATTCTGTGAACCAAAGACGGTAATGTTCTCTCTTACAGCTGGTTCTGAAGCATTGTAGCTTCCCTGAAGTAAGGAGGTGTAATTCAGTGTTTATAAAGGCAGACGGGAAAGTAAAATACTGTTTGGTTCTCTCTGAGAGTTTTTTCTAATGTAGAAAGAATGAGTCACTCGACATTTCATTACTGAATAGGAGCTGATTTACAAGTGCGTATGCCCTGAGATGAATGTTGGTGGATGAACTCCAGTAGTTTCCTCCATGACCATGCTGTAAATGGGCTTCAGCCAGTTTGATGCAATTCATTCTGAGGTACTGTGCTGTCTTTTGAAATGGAAGTACCATCCTTCTTATGATCTTTGAATGCTAGAAGGCCAAATAACATGGGAATTCCTGATTAGCTTTAATTCAGCTCTACTACTCCAAGAAAGCATAGTTCCTGAATTGCACAAAGAAAGCCTTGTCAAGCATGGACCCAAATCAGTGTACTGAAGATCCTGTTGGTAGGTGTGGTGACTAAGATTAATATTTACTTGATGTCTTTCATCTTCCAAGTACTTTACACGGAACAAGCGTTTAATCTTCGCAAAAGACATATGAGTTAGGTGAACTAAGTTTTACTCCCTTGGCTAAATAAAGGCAGGGAAACGGAAGCAAAGTGATTAAAGTAGTTTGCTCATGGTTACAAAGAAGGCCAGCACTGAAGCTGTAATTTCAGGTTTCTGTTTCTGAGTACAGACTAATGTCTCTTCTTGGTAAGAAGAAGCAGCAGGACAGACTTTGGAGTAAGAGCATCATAAGAACTCAGTGAGGCATCACTTAGGCTGATGTCCTGCCAGCCTGTTCTCCTCCCTCCTCCCTTACAGAGGCATTCCCACAGGTTGCCACTTGAGTCGCAAAGCATCGTGGATCTTCCCTTATGCTGATATAATGTCTCAGTTTAGTCATTGGTCTGGTTGGACCACTGAGAAATAAGTGTGTGTTGAGATTTCTGCAATAAAAGAATCTCTGTTGAAGTGAATATGATGATCTACAATTTTAATCAATTCAGTGGCTTTCTGCATTAGAAAGTGCTTAAATTACATTGTTGAATTTTAAGCATGCAAGTGGTCTCATTAATCGGGAAAAATTATTTGTTTGCCTTTGGTTTGGATAGAGTTACTCATAGAGCTCTGAATAAACTGAAGTAAATTGCCAAATCAGGGCCCTGGTTTGCAGCAAAGGCCATGTCACCCTGATCTACAGACTGGCAGGGAACCTGCTGGGGGTCCAAAGGTAGTTTTTGGCTTAAAGAGCTTCCTATTAAGATGAGTCAGTGGACAAAGCTCAACATCTGAGAAAGTTCTTGTCTGAGAAGGCGTCTGATCTTCTGAAACAGAAGCCTCCTTTGTTCGATGCATGCGAGTTGGGTGATCCTCAGTCTGGTTGTGCAGCTGGTTGACTGTAATGGAAAGCCTCACCCTCCTGTGTGGGGAAAAAAAAATTGCCCCTCCTTCTGTGTGGGGAAAAAAAATTGCCTTTTAGCTCCTCCAGTCTTACTTTAAAGAAGAAAGATAAGACGTCCTTGCCTGAAACTGAAATCCACTCAGAGATGGTGGCCATAGAAGCCACATAATTTTGTCTAGATTTGACTGTAAATCGAGCCTCCTGTTTTACCTGGAGTAATGATTTTAATGCTGCAGTAGGAGTCACTGGGTGAGAGAAGGGAGGCAGGAAAGAAAAGCAGTGCAGCCCTTATAAGGCCATGGTTCAAAATGCTTAATTAGTTGTTTCAAACCGGTGGCTCTTCTCCTTTGAGTCAGGAATGATGTATCAGCAAAAGCTGACCAAATTGATGTAGCGAATAAATTCTATGATAATCCATTTATTTAAACTTTGGTACTTAAATTTATAAGCTCTTCTCAAGTATGCCTGTGCTGCCATTCATTAGTCCTTATTCTTTTATGCTCTTGCTCCGAGGTTTAGCAAAATGGCCAGGACATGCCACTTGAAACTGCCTCCAAATGTAATTCAAGCAGGTCTGAGTAATAGTGCTAAAAGAAGAGCTATTTAGCGGCATTATTAATGGGCAAAGAGTTCAGGCAGGATTATGAAAAAGTAAATTTTTACTAAGAGTGCAGGAGCTAGAAGAATGGACTGATTGCCCTGAGTCCCGTGGACCCTCAAGCAATCAATTTCCCTTTCTAGTATTCAGTTACTTGCTAATTGTATTGATTTTTATCAAATATGTGTACAAATCAATTTTATATTTCAGTGCTATTAAAAGCTTCCTTCCTTCCTTACAGGCTGCTCTGATCATTCCCATTGTCTTCCTCTATTTTAACGCACGTATCCTGATGCATATTTTCTTTAGGACATTGAACTAGCTTGGGATTTTACCTTGATGCTCAGGGGTGGAGCAAATAGATGTTAATCAGTCCAAACCTCTGTGAAGGTGGAACTGTCTGCTTAAGGAAACGTTGCAGGAAAGGGATGTGTGGTGTCATGAAGTGGGTGGGTGCAAGTGACCACACAATGTGACCTCCTGAAGAACAGGAAGCATGGCTGCTGCCGGATGGGGGTTGTGCTGCAGAAAGCTTGCAATGAATAAAAGAGGGGATAAATGCTGAGCATGATGCACTCTTACTGAGTAAAGGGGGAAATGAAGTCAGGGTGAGAAAAATAAAACTCCTGTTTTATTAGGATGACCCCCATTGCTGCTGCAAACCAAGTAATTTAGGCACTTCAAGTAAAGTGGATGCTGGAGACATCTCTGAGCAGAGTGAATGTATTGAGCTGTGAACAAAATAAAACAACATTCTCCATTTGTGTTTGTTTATGCCCATGGCGATTCAAATTGTTCCTGTCAAAGGTGCCTATTTCTGAGACAGGACATGCTTATACTCTCCTTTTAATGTGATCCACATAGTTAGGGTTTGGGGAGAATCTCTCTGGCTGTGTGTGAGCCTGAGAAATAGATTCTCATAATTTAAGTGTTTGGTGTATGTACAGCACTGCCAGAGATGGTGTGGAGACTTTGAACTTTTAATGGTGTGAGCAGTAGTCACAAGAACAAGGGTGCTCTGCTTTTCCACTTGCCTCTGACTTAATACTAAAACTGGAGAGTTTATGGTGGTATGTTTTCTGCTCTTACACCCAGACACTTAAACAAAATACTTTTATGCTTTTCCTCAGGAAGGAAGAGTTGCATTAGGAAGTATTTGGGTGTATACATGTGGTAAAAATGCACCTTAGATTAACTCATCTAAAACAGTGGTGCGTAGGGCATTTTGTATTTTACATGGATCACTTTGGTCTTTTTGATTACGTTCTCCTCCTTGGTTCCACAGATATTTCTTAATCTCACAGCAAACCCATCTGAGAAAACCAGCAGAAGCCACAGCTTTGTTAGCCTCTCCTCCCTGCCAGTCGCTACCCCCAAAGGCAGGGGTGCTGTGGGATGGGAAGACAGACCCAAGCCCTCCTGCCTCATCCAATGGCAAAAAAGGACCAGGGTCCTGGTTCCCCAGGAGCCCCCAGACAACAGCTCAGTGGGGAGCAGGCATGCTTTTTGCCCCATCACACGGTTTTGCTGCATTCACCGGCTGCCACAGTGACTTTTCTTGCCATTTTTGGGCTGCTTGGTATTTTCACTGCAACCACCATCATCAGTACAATGTTTTAGAAGCAGTTTAGGAGAAACCATTCTTCTTGTGCTTTGGTCTCTGTGCAGAGTGAGGTCCCTAGCTGCAGGTCCAGGGTGGGTGTGGGGGCAGATCCTGTGTGAATGCACAGCACCTGCCCGAGGAGCTGGCTGCTCTGTGCCCCAAAAGTCCAGGTCTCAGTGGGACCAGAGCTGCCATGCTGCCCCACAACGCCTGCCCAGCCAGGGACGTGGCTTTGTCTTTAGCTTTATACAGCACCTCTTGTAGGAGAAATCACAGACTGGGTAGACTGTGTGAGGGGTCATTATAACACAGAGAAGATAAATGTACCGGTTCTGCTGGAGGCTGTCCTCAGGCTGTTTGTTATGTGTCTCCAACACTGTCACTACATCACACACTTCCTCGATCTCCGTATTACCCTACAAGCCTGTCTAATGGGATCCTCTGTTGCTGATTCCAGCTTACCCTGACCTACTTCTTTCTTGTGTCCCAGTGAGCTGTCAGGAGCTATCAGAGCACTGGGAGCTGAAATAAACACTCACTGAGGGGAAAAGCAAGGCTGTATCCAGTGAATTTAATTAGCTTTGTTTAAGCTTGCTTGTTTGCTTTGTAAATCACGTCATTTTTAGTCAAATTTAAGGGATAAAAAAATCTGTAATTAAAATCAAGTGATGCACGACCTTATTAAAAGTCAAGGGGTTTAGAAGTTCAGTACAAAAAGTAATTTAGTTTGTAACACATTTGCAGTGTTCTGAATATTTTAGGGAGAGGAAGGATGAAACTGAAATTCTTTTTGGTTTTGGGATCTTTCTTGAGACTGGAAAGAGATTGGGGCTTTTCAAATCATTATCTTTACCTTTTCCTGAAAATAGGTTTAAAAAAATTGCTTTGGTCTTTTTGTCAATGTTGCAAGCTCACTGCATAAAATTTTAGAATCCAAATAAAGATTCTTACTGTTCCTTTCTTCCCTATGACCTAAGCATCAGTATATTATGCGTAGTTTGAATCATTGCTGTTGTGTGAGGCCATGGTTTAAATCCTGGCTTCCCTTTGCATGTCTGTTGCATTTTTGAGTGTTGTAACAGAAGTCATTGTAATTTTGGCTCTGCCAGACAAATGAAGCCCTGACTCGGCAAGTCATCGCTGGGTTGAATTTGAAAGTGCTTGAGTGTTTTTATCAGACAATGCATTTTGTCTTTCAGGTGCTTTACTGTATTTCAGTGTGGCACATTTTTCTTCTAACAACTGATGTTCTTGCTCTTGTCAGTGTAGGGTCTAATCATCTTGCTGTTGAAAATGATAAAAGCCCTATGAATTCCTAATATGTCTTATCAAAATCTGGCTCAAGTATAAAATTTCTGACCCCAACTTCTAATTATTCTTCAGCAGAAATATATTTCTTCCTTGCACCATGCATGCATATTGATGGAGCCTCCTGAGCACATGGCTTATAGAGATACCCTCATCCTTGTGCTGAGTTGCAGCGTGAACAGAAAAGGATTAAAGGACCACTGAGAAATAAATGGATATGCATGAACTTGCAGTGTGAGAAACAGTAAAATATGGGATAAAACTACTACCCAAGAGTATGGGAGGAATAAAAATCTGTTTCACAAAGGTGCAGAACTTCATTGAGTCTTTTGAAGAGGATGTAAGATTGGCTAACCTGTGAGTACTGCACTGAGAATTACTCATGATAATAATTTCACTGAGGAGTATAATGAGCAGCCTGATTGCTCAATGACTTCTGAGTAACTCACTAACTTAAGGATCACTGTGAGGTTTCAGGGAAGGAAAAGAGAAATGTTCTTTTTTCGGTGGGAGTTTTGGAGCTCCCTGTCTCCACTGGAACACGTGATGCTGGAAGCTCTCTCCTGTGCCAGGAGTGGAAGTAGTATGAAAGACTCGCAAAAAGATACACAGAGGGACACTTCAGTGGCTTGACAAAATTGAACTGAAACAAGAATAACCAGACGAGGGGGGTAACCGAGCACCTAGTGGTTGAACTCAAGCGATGAAGTCTGTGGTCATTCACCAGTAGGGAATGAGGCATGGAAAGTTGAGGCACTCCGGTTCAGTATCTTCGTTGTCTCCAGTGAACAAAAAGCAGAAAAATTGAGGTATTATAACGTCAGAAACTTTGGTTGCATTCTGCTTCTTTACCGGATCTTGCATATATCCTCTGTGGATTGAGGTCTTAAGTATTTTTGGCATCTGTAGCTGAGCTGTGTAGAGTGGGAGGAATACAAGTACTGCTCCTGGGTCATTGCTCCAGAGAAAGTGGCTGAAGTGGAGCTTTTATCACAGGCATGGGAGCAGACATGTTTTATGGTCTTATCCAGTGTGAATAGCAAGAAAAATGTATAATCTTGATACCCTATGGAGAGGTGGGTGGTGGAGCAGGGGCTAAAGCTAAATGCTTGTTTGGACCCATTAGCTGCTGAGTGCTGGTCACTGCAACTGAGAACCAGGTGTGAGAGGACAAGGAGACCTCAGCGCTGTGGAAAAGTGGGAATTTAGTGAGTTTAGCAACAAACGTGTGATGAAGACCTGTGTGCCTGTCATCTCTGTGATAGCACTGTTGTCCCTCCATTCATCTCCACAGCCGTGGGAGGGAGGGAGTGCGAGAGGGACTCAGGGTAGGGGGACATGTGCTCTTGGTGGAAATCAGGAGCTGAGAAAGGGACCTGTCCTGGCACCTCCCTCTGCACTTAGAATACTGCCCGCCGTGTTCTGGGCACCACTGTAATCTGAATAATAAGCATTTAATTCCAAGCTCCTTGTATTTGACTGTTCAATGATGCTTTGCTTAGAGGACATGAAAAGGTACAAATGTTCATAAAACTCGAGTCATTTAACTTAAATCAACCTCCTCCTGCCCACTATTGACAGATCAAGAGGACCAATGAGGCATGTTTAATTACACATGCACATGCACCCAGTTTACAGTTAGTCTGCAGACTGTTTTTTTTTTTTTCCTTTTTTTTTTCTCCTGACACCACAAGGAAAAATTTGGTTCTGCAAGAGATCTTACTGAATGTAAAACGGGCAGGGCTGCAGTGGTTTGGTTTTTTTTTTTTTTCCTTTTTAAATGTAAGTGGAATATCTTCTAGGTCAAATGATTTAATCTGATGCTCTAATGTGACATGGTTTAACAATCCTTCTGCTCCCCTTCTGCTTGTAATAAGTGACAAAAATACGGCTTCTTGCTTGATAAATGGGTTAACAGTATTCACAAGGCAGGTAATAGAAATCCATATTAATAGGTGGAAATTGGCTCTTGATGCCAGGCAGGAGAGTCTAATGAAAGTATTATTATTTTAGCTTCCAGCTCCTTTGGAAGCTGAAAGGTAAATGCCTGTATTATGCTCTTATTACCTATTTATCACACCATATAGCTAAGTGGATATTTATTAAATTACATTCATGTTTAATGCCTGTTTGTATACTTTTCATTCAGTGTGTTCTCAAAGGAAATTCTCTGGAAGTATTTCAGAAACGCACGACTATTTTCCCGTTCTCTTTTTATGAAGTAAATCCATTGTTGCTAACTGTCAACATAGAATTGGCTTGGAAATTAAATTGTTTCCTACTAAGCTGTAAGAACCATCTAATCCTGCTCTAATTAATTTAGGAAATAAATATTTTAAAATCTGAAAAACACATGGTATTTTTGGGTAGTGTTGATTCTATTTTAGTCTTTGAAAATACCCAAGATCCCAAGAGCTGGGCTTACCTATTTTCAGCTTTAATTTTGCATTAAATTGCTTCATCAGGGATTTTATATATGACCTTCTGTATGTTTGTGATTCCTTTGAGAATATTTAAAATAGTATTGAATACCATCAAAGATAAGAAATTAGAAGCCTGTTTATTAATACACCTACTTCTCATGCTTCTCCAGTTTTACATTCTTTTTTTCTTCTTAAGCAACACTTTAAATTAATTCCGTCTAGATTAAAAGGGGGGGAAAAAAGGAAGAAAATTAAATTAGCAAAAAACTAAAGCTGAAAATCCAACACAACTCAAATATTCCCACATAACTTTGACCTGGAGAGTTCTGGGTTCTCAAGGGGTTTTTTGTACATCCTGAGAGGCAAAAAAAAAAAGTGGGCTTGCATTTTCTTCCACCATATTACTTCCACCATTATTTTGTCCCTCTTGTCGGAGCATTGTGACTATGCAGTGCTGTGGGGTGAAAGTCACAGTGCGCCAGGTGAGGACCAGGGCTCATAGCCCAGGGCTCCTGGTTTTCTGTATACCTTGTCCAGCAGAGTCACACCACTTCCTTCCTGACCCAGCATCCTGCACTCACAGATCATGCAAGGAATGCCCAGCTGGAAATCTGTGCCAGTTTATTTAAGCAATCCCAAACAGGACATTTGACTCCCACTCTTACACTGAGAAATAGCTGTAATGTGTAAAAATCTGAAGAGTGTGTTCTTTTCCTTCATCAAGTTCTTTGCAGCTGCCTCAGAAATACCTAGGGCTTGGTGCAGGCAGCTCCTGTGCTTACAGAGCCTCAGCAGCTGTCACAGGCACCCTGGCCAGGCATGGAACAGCCCAGGTGAAATGCAGGGGCTCCTACCCATGAAATCCTGCTGGGGGATCAGGCTTTAAGATCTGGACTTAGATATTACAAGAAGGCCAAGTGTTTCTTTTTATTTAAAGGCTTTGATAGCTCTTGTCTGCTTGAAGCTTAATTTTGGTGGAATATTATATTGATCCATCACTGCAATCTGTTAAATACTGCTATTTGAACCACTCTGGCTTGTTTATATTAAGGATAAATAAATAACCCAGAGCTGCTACATTGCTGCTCTCTGCAGTGCAGGCAGTAATGCAAACACTCATTTCTGCAGCAAGCAGGTTAATCACTTTATCACTTTCACTAAAATTGTATGCCACTGCCCTTTAAAGACTTAATCTTTGTAATTAGGGGTTGCCCAGTGAACATACTTTCAAATTAGAGAGACTGAAAAAAAAATCTATATAAAAGAATACCATGTTATGCTTTATTTAGTACTGATTTACATTTTTAATGTAAGAAAAATTCAGAAAATAGTTGTACTCATCTTACCAATTTTTTTTTCTTTTTAATTGTGTGAAGAAAAACAATAAATCAGTCTTCTGGAATATATGAGGAAGTGGCAGTTCAAGCGAATTTTAGCAGGTTTATTGGGTTTTGAAACTTTAGGCGTCTTGGATCAGCAAATATCATTAGTGTTTTAAGAGCCATGGCAAACTATTCCTTAGATTTTGTATATATATAAATATATAGAGAGTAAGAAGTTTATATATATGAATGTATGTATATTTAGAGATGTAGAGAAACTCCATCTCTGTTAAGCATTTTAGTTGTCATGGAAATAAGATCTTCAAACTGTTATTCTTTCAGTTTTAATAATCTTAAGTCCTTTTTCAGTAGTTGCAGCTCTGCTTTACCTTTGTGTTTATTCAATCTGATGAAGACTCTCTGGGCTAATTAGTTTCATTTCTGTTTATGGCTGATATCTGATAGTTTTCATTCTTCTGGCTTCTCAGATCTTGATCAATGTTTTGGTGTGTTTGCTGTAAGCACTGCAGAGAATGCTGTTCTCTCTTCTGTACTCCAGTAACACATATTGCAGCACTTGACTGGTTCCCTATTTTGTAACACCTTTAAAATTTGGCTCTGCTTGAGAGCCATATTCTTAAATCATATTGATAGAAAAGGTGCATTCAATCCTTTTTCG
The DNA here is from genome assembly GCF_009819885.2 of Catharus ustulatus. NCBI lineage: Eukaryota > Metazoa > Chordata > Aves > Passeriformes > Turdidae > Catharus > Catharus ustulatus. The sequence goes on along the minus strand of NC_046234.1, from coordinate 1,654,089 downwards.
TGTAATGTGACAGTACAACAGAATTAATAGCATGGGAACTCATCTGAGAGACACCCATAGTAACACTAGTATTTTCTGACCTGCCTTAATTTCTCTTCTTATTCCAGGCATTTGTAACTGCCTGTGCTAATTTTTTTGTTTAATGATGTTCTTTGAGATGCAATTTTGCCAATTGGTGTTTGGGCAAGTCTTTGATAAGATTTTTTTATTTTCTTGATTTGTTATCTTACTCTCCAACAGTTTGAGCATATTGGAGCTATTTTGAGTTTGGATTCTGTCCTTGGAAGTCAACACAAAGTGCTTAGCATGAGGCAAAGATCTTGTAGATCCTACAGTAACATGAAAGCAGCTTGCGGCACTGCAAACAACAGCAAAACCACTTACAGGTTTAATATGTTTGGATAGGAAATGCCCAAGAAAACGTATTTCCGAGCCCCTTGTTGTTTGTTAAGTCACACTGACGCACAGTTGAGGGCCTGAGGAAAAGTTCAGGAATGGCAGAGAGCAGGGGAGGAACTCCTTGGCAGAGCGTTTCTGTGGAGGCAGTTTGTGAGCTGTTTATTGATTGCTCAGGTCATTGGTGAAAGGTCAACAGCTCTGCTGTGTTGGCAGATAAAGACAGAGGAATGGCATGTTGAGGTCACATTGGAAAGGAATTCAGTCACATTAAAGACAGAACATTTTAAACCTTTATTTACGCGAAAGGGGTTGTGAGATATTGAGCTTGCACATTTACGAACCTTCAGTGTAAGTTTAAGAAACCTTATTCTCAGCTTTCCCTGGGAGTTTTCCCCTTTGCTTTACAATGTGCTTTTAGAGTTGAACCATTTTTAGCTCATTGCTTAATTCCTTGCTCCTGGTTCTGTGTCTGGCAAAGATTAGAAGCGTATTTCCTTGTGCAAAGAAACACTGGTAATTTTTTCTGAGCAATCAAATTTTGAAGTGATTATGCCCTGTGATTAATTTAAATTTTTTTCCCCTATTTTCCTCAGAGTGCCTCTAGAGTCCTGAGCCCTATTTGTGTTTATTTCTATTGTGTTTTGCTTTTACCCTATATGACAGTAGCTATTGGATGGCAGGGCTGAGATTTAACACATCTGAAAGGTGAACTGTTCAGGGCAGGATTTAAATCAGGAGGACTCGGGTCTTGTCTGAACAAGGTCATGACACAGCTTATCAGCTGGTGTGTGCTGAGATTTAGGCATGATGCCTTAAGTTTTAACTCCTATACTTTTCAGACTCTCTGCTGTCTGGTATGTAACTCTGAAACTTCATATTAGGTATTAGTAAGTTCTTTTCACAGGGTAGTTAGACAAAACAATCCCTTCCCAGCTTGAATCAAGGACAACCATTATTTAAAAAGCATAAATAACAGCAAAGTGACGGGGGCAAGCCAGGAGATTGACACTTCATGACCTGGAGCTGCAATTGGACATTTAACCCCAATATGTAAATGGACCAAAACTTACAAAAGTGTAAAAACTCGGGGTACATCTTGGATCTATCCTGGGTGTAGCCCTGGCCAGGCTCTTGTACTACCCAAGGTGTATCCTTTAAAGGCCTTTAAATAAATACCTATTTTATTCTTTTAACTGTCTAGTCTCTGTTCCAGATCAGCCTCTTAAGGCATCAAGCAGGCAGAGTGAGGTTTATTTACCTCCATTAGGAGCCAATTTAAATGAATGCTAATAGGCCATTATTGCACTTTAGAAAAAAGGTTCTTATACAAACACTTAAGTTCATGGTTCTAACTAATCCAGTGCAAATTTGTTTTGCAGTAAGCTCTAAGTAGATGGGGAGCTGTTTTCCAGATCTGGGGACTGAAACACCTGTCAATAAGCATGTTATTCTCTCTAATGCTAAGTCCTAGTCCAGACCTTCCCTGTCACCAAATTCCCCTTAATCCCTGGAAGTGGTACAGGGAAGTACAGTCAGACACAAAGTGGGTGGCAAAGAGCACATTTGTTTCTTTAGTCAGGTTGGGCATAAGGGCAATAAGTGAATAGGATTTGCCTGTGTAGAAGATGTGAGAAAAGGCTCATATGTTGGAAATAGGGTTGGTGTGACTGGTGTTTTTAATATTGTCACTTAGTCTGGGCTTCTAAAGTCCAAAATTGCAATTAAAAAAAAAAATCCCTGTCTCTTTCTTCAGTGACTCAAAGCTCCTGATCAGGGTAGATTTTTTTAATATTTTATTATTAAAACTAATAAATCCTACCTTTTAGATCTTTCAGGACTGCTCAGGTAGTTTGCTTCCCCCCTACCAACCTTGATGCAAAACACTATGTCAAGGTGTACATTTATGCTTTTGTTGAAGGCACTCAGAACTGCTCAGGAGAAGATGCTGAGGAGCACATCCAAGCACTGAGCCTGTCCCCGCATCCTTGTGCACCCTCTGCATCATCACTGCTAACCAGGGTTTCTCTTTGTTAGCTTTATAGGTTGATATGCTCAGTGCAGTCATTTCTGTACCTCACCAAGAACACAGTAAAAATAAACATCTCACCTGTGTTTTGCAATCACCTCATTCTGCTGTTCCCAGCACTCAGATGTGGGTGGAAGTTTACTGCAATCCTCCAAACTGCCGATAGAGCAGGGGCCACCACCTGATATGTCCTGCTCTGGCACTGTCCTAGGAGGACAGAGCAACAGAGAAGCTGCTTCCAGCTGTTGGTGTAAAACAGCTGTAGTGGGGGCTGCATTTTGGGTGAAATTTTGTTAAAATGTAGAAGAAAGCTTTTCAGAGGCTAAGCCAAATGTGATGCCAAACAGAGGGTTTTTAACCTTACTGATGTGTGGCAATACTACAATTCTTCATAGGTTTCCTGAATGCTAGAGAAGAGTTATGTTAGACCAGTAACAACTGTAGTAAATAAATAAATAAATGAATGAATAAATAAATAAACAACAACAAAGTAAAAATTAATAAACTGAATTTTTATTTGGTTTATTAAGAAAAAAAGGAGTCTTGAAGGTGAAATGAATACACTACTACTTGCCTGTAGTTGCTGAATCACATCCTGCTCCATCCAGAAGTAACTGCATGTTGTCATCTAAATGGCTGTTGAGTCACCTCTGCAATATGAACTGGTGATTTACATTCATACACCAGAAAATTGTCTCTGTTTAATAGTGAAAAAAAAAGACTGTTTTTTGCAAGAGAATGTCCCAGAGGAAAAATCTCTGGATAGGGTTAAGATTTCTATGGACAACAGACAAAAGCTTGCAAGGAACCTGCCCCATGTAGCTGCTGGGAGAAGGTGCAGAGGTGCAAATACCCAGGTACAACTCCCTCTTGTTTCTAAATGCATGGTCCCAAAACCTGAAGCAGAGCCTGGGGAGCAGACTCCTACAACTACTGGCAGAGCAACGTGCCAGCACTGTGCCCAGAACACCGCGACCGTGTTTTCTGAGCGTGTGCCCTTCGCTCGCAGAGAATCAGCCCTTTGTCTGAACAACTCCTTTCTCCTTTTCTTTTCTGTCTGAAGTTTTCAGAGGGGAAAGGGGTGGGCAGCCTGCAAAGATGAAGCAGCTCATGAAAAGAAAGCTGATGAATAGGCAGATTGTTTTATCTGGATGAGTTTTGTGTTCCTGACTCTGTTTTGCAAGGGAAGGTACAGTACAAACAGTATTCTGGCTCACACACTCCTGCTTCAGCCAGGAGATCGCTCTTTCTCCTGCTGCTGCTCAAAAACTCTGTGTGTGTGTGTGTGTTATCCTTTTACCCCTTCCTCCTGAAGGTATCTGTTTGCTGCTGATGGCATTTCTGTTTAGCAGCACTGTGTTTGCACTGTAAGAAATGTGAAGGATTTCCACGTCTCAAGGATTCTGCAGCTTTGTGTGCCCCCACAAAGTGGTATTTCCTACAGTAGCTGACTCCAAAAGGGTCCTGTGTTCCCAGCCTTGATTGCTTAACAGTCTGGAAAGAAACCTGGAAAGCTGAGAATAAAACATCTAAGGGAGCTTTAGGAGGAAATGTGGAAGCCCGGGCTTGGAGTGGGGATCCCAAATTACCCTTCACTGGCTGAATCTTCTTCTGCCTCTCTCATCTTCCATCAGAAAACTTTAGCAACAGTTGAGTCAGCTGATGGTTGCTTTGGTTGCCCACAGTAATCCCGAGCTCCAACAAGAGGTGAGGTGATAGTCTTCAAAATGGCCTCCATGTTATTAAAGGTCATCACGCACGTGATATAAGCTGAAGGGATTTTGTGCAAGGAAAAGAGCAAAAAGTGTGTATAAATTTTAAAGGAAGAAAAGAAGAGGTAAAAAAATGATGGTAAATTTAGTGCTTCAGATTCAATATGGCAGGGAGGGACAGGAGGTGGGATGTGTGTGTCCAGATTAAATAAATCCTGTTGATTCAGGGCTCTTGAAAAGAAAATTCCTCCTCTAATGCAACTGGTTTGGTTTTTTCGCATCTTGAACTGTGTCAGTGAGACACTGAAACCCTTGTCAGTGGTGGGGGAAAGGGATGGTGCTGCTGGCCTCTTCTGTGCTGAAACTGGAATTTAAGAATAAGGGGGGTTTTAGGGCTGCTGGAAGTTTTCTGGTGTTTCATCTGAGAATAAAGTACCGATATATCCCACTACTAAAAGGTAGGAAGCCAGTGAGCAGGGCTCTCCTCAAACACAATGGCTCTATCTTGCTCTGTTATGCCACAAAGGAGTGGCTTGCTTAATCTCTGAAATTAATAGAGCAGAGAGGAAACGGCTCGTAAAGAGATGTGTGTCTGCTTCCTTCCTGTGTGGAGCGCGGGGAGCCTGGGTTGCTGAGGCAATGTCATTTCACATAACTAGAGGGCTCTTCTTATAAAGGACAATTACAGTAAGTCTAGCAAGGCTGGAATTTTTGACTTTTCAGGGGTTTTTTCCCTGCTAGGGTGGTGGGGATTTTTGTTTAGAACCTGGTACATTATGGTGGAAGATGATGCTGTGAGAGTTTGTCCCACATTTGCTTTCTCGACAGATTGATTTTCCTGGGTGGGGAGCGGGAGGTGTCTGCCTGTAGTGACATCGGAGAAACCAGTCTGCTGGTCCATTCCCTGCCATGCTTAGTACAATAGTCTAAATGTGTTCTGAGCTCTTGTCCTAGGAGAATGTCAGTTCAACCAGAATTAACGGAGTGTATTCTAGTAGAACAGCTCCTTTTTTACACTGTGTTGGCCCTTTATAGCAGTGTGTTACTCTTGGCATGAAGCCAAATTGACTGATAAGCAATGCACTACATTTTCCTGCACGTGGTCAAGGCTGTTCACATCTATACAAACATTTTTAGTTTTAGGAAAAATGCCTAGTGCTCACAAAACTAAACCACACCTAGCCACTGTCACTTCAGAAGGAGGGAGAGAAAAACTGGCTTGCCAAGAAGCTTTCAGGATTTTTGAATTGCTTCAGGGAGAAAGATGGGGAGACCAGGAAGAGATGCCGTGGGGACCAGGGCTCCTGGGTACTGTGCTGCTTCCAGCCCATTTGATTTGAGAACTAGGGGATGCTGCTCAGCATGTTTCAGGAACTGACTTTAGTTGGGCAGATGATGCTTTGCTCTGCTTTCATTCTTTAACTTTTGTTAATAATTTATGTGTGATACTGCACAGTAGAAATATACCTCCAGCTCTGCATTTGAAACCGTTGTCTAGAGCAGCATCACATCATCCAGCCATGTTGTGCTTCTTGTGCATTTATTAAAAAGAAAGGGTGTGTGGATTGTGGGGGTTGTGAGTCACAATCGGGGGAATCTGTAATAAAATGGCTATCTACAAAGTGCAGGGTAGTTTGTTCCCTCCTAGCAATGTGATGTATTTTACATATGAACAATAGTAGGTTGATTTGCAGAAAATGTGTTTTTGATATTAAGATTATCAGTGCTGCCACCCCTTGTTCCTCATTTATTATGGGACTTACTGCAGCAAAACTACCAAGTAGTTAGTGCTTTTTCAGCTTTCATTCAGCCACATGATTTGTAATGACTGTGGTGAACTGGGGAAAGGAGGAAGTTCAAATTTGGGCAGTTGTGCATCTATCCACAACTAACAAGGCATCTAATTTCTGTGCAAATCTGGTACAGCTTTATCACACCTCTGGCTGCAAGTTCAAGTATTCTGTAGTATTTTGCTGCACCTTTGCCATTGTCAGTGTGTTTTAAGCACCATCTATTTTGGATTTTATTTATCCAAAAGATGAGATGGAGAATTGGCTGGTATCAGTGTTGCTCACCAGTGGTGTGGAAGGCTCATCAACCTTTGACTGCCTGATCCCACATTTCCTATGGCTGCTCTAACCAGGTACTGAAAGGGCCCATATTCAGGGGGGATTGTATTGCTGCAGTGTCCTTTTCCTTCTGATACCTTTTCAGGAGCCCTGAGTAGCTGCATCCATCTGTCCCAACCACCACTTCAGTGCCCTGCACAAAATTCCCCTTCTAAGCATGGCTAAAGCTTAGCATGGGAGTCCCTGCAGGCTCCTGGGGAACCAGCTTTTCTCCTGGTTTCAGGCAGGCACCCAGCCCCAACCATTGTGACCTTGTCTGTCTTGCAAGGAATTACTGTGCTCCCCGCAATATTGCCTAAGAACAGGCGGCAGCACAGCACAAGGTGGGATGGCTACAGTTTAAAATAGCAGATGGCATAATGAAGTTCTTAGGCTAAATGCCAGTGTAAAATTAGCATTTAACTTCCCCCTTAGAATTTGCCTGTTAATTAGGTATCACTGTCTATATTGGAGTCATTTTTAGAAGTTGTTAGAAGCAATATTAACATGACTGAAATGCATTGCATGAAATTATATTATGCATCAAAGTTTTCTCCTGGTGGGGGCTTAGATCATACAGCCCAGCTGGGAATAGTATTATTTTACTTGTTCTATTTTAGACATCTAGACACAGTCCTCAGACTTAAAGGAATGTGTCTGCAAGGTAAAATAATAAGCGTATACCAGACAGTCCACAGGATTAGAAGGCTATTTAAATGAAGAAAAAGTGAGGTGCAGAGATGAGAAGGGAAGGAATTCTATGCCTTGTAACAGTACCCTATTTCAGCTTCCAGCTAGGACTTCTCAAACTGGATCAAGACACTGAACTTTTTCTTCTGAACATATCAACATATAAAGCCAGGTGTTAGCATCCCAGGTGTTTGCATCCTTTCTTTGGACTTTCTTTTTCAAAAATAAATCTTAATGCAGCACCTTTCATGCATTCTGATACCAAGTTTCACCAACTGGCAAAAAGTTTCACTTCTGAATGTTTCCCCAAAATATAGATGTGTCACATATAGATGTGTCACTGAACCGTTATGGGGCTTCCCTCTGCTCCAGGACCTTTCTGAAATCCTGGAAAAGTCTGGGGTCTAGTGTGTGCAAGGCTGCCTGTTCTTGCAATGCCTCCCATTCCCATGTAGTCATTGTCTTTCTTTGGGGGACCCCTATGATGTGAGGTCCCATCCAGCTGGCCTGTGAAAGCTCTGCCCATTCATTTTCCCCAGCTCTGTTTCTTTTCTTCCTTCTAACCAGCACAGAGTTAGAGGGATGCAGGCTCTGGGGTCCTGTGCCATGCACCACAGGAGTACCAGAGGGCAGAAAATTTGCATTTTAATAGCTCCCTCATTATGTATTTGTCTGATCCTGTCAATATTTTGAATTTTTTAAATTTTGCTGACTGCAGACATCGTGTGCTATCAAGTCAATAATTAGATTGCCTTATTTTAAACACCTTGGCTATAAATCAGAGCAGCCTGATTCTGTAGCCCAGTGCTGTGTCTGGAGAGCAGCTAGCCTATATGTGAAAGGCAAAAGATTTGAGGAGAGCATTGCAGACAGATTTGCTGTGTTAGGAATGCCTTCAGGAACATACTTAAAATGGTTGAGTGGAGGGGGTCAATATTTCTTCAGAAATAAAAATTACAGAAATTAAATCTTCATCAGAGGATACAGCATCACCTTGCCTATCAAGCAAGTGTGGTTCTTCCCACAGCAAGTAGGAATGTTGTAAACCTCACCTTCATTTTATTCCACCTGCCTAATGAGGGGGGGTGTTTGGTTTCACCTAAAGCCTGAGTTGATGGCAGAAGCATTAAATACAAAATGCACCTCGAGGACCCCCTTTGAATCACACAGCACAGCTTGTATTGCCACTGATGTTGGATTTATCTCAATTGTTGTCTAAGGCTTTGGAACTGTAAATGTTTGTGTTAAACATGTGCTTTCTCTTCTTTGTAGTGCAGTTATTTGTACTGCGCAGTGGAGTTTAAAAGAAATCAAGTATGGAGAATGCAGAAACAATAAATTCTCTATTCATGTCTAGATGCACAGCTATGCAGAAAGTGAGGGTGAGTGCTGGTGTGCTGTAAAAGATGTGGAGATCATTTCGTCCTCAAAAGAGCAAACTGTGAGTGGATACACAGAGAAATGCCCACTGAAATCAGCAGCAAAGTTTCCAGTTGTTTCACCAGTTCAGGCCCAGTTATAAAACTGAATACAGATTGTTCTGAGTATAGAATATCCTAAAGACAGCTTTCAGAGAGGAAAAGCCCAAGCTCTGATTTTATTTTAAAAAATATTACTCATGAGCACTGAGATACCCAAACAGAAATATGTTTGATGCATGGGGCAGTAGAGAGGCTGGACCTGATAAGATCTGCTGTTGTCACTGAAATGTGGCTGGGAGGACATCAGCACAAAGGAACCCCCAGGAACAGGTGAACACAGACAAGGGCAAGGTTTGTTTCCTTAAATTTGCATCAGAAATAAGGGAAAGTTGTGTGCAGATGCATTGGAGAGGGAGGAAAAGCATTATTAGAAGCTGCTTTATTTCACTTACTGTAAATAGTTTTTTTGTTCAGCATGGAAAGACAGCAGCTCTTCCTGGGGTTGTTTGCTTTTCTTGCGTGACTGCTTGATGCCTCAGCTTGTTAATGGACCGGGTTTCTATTAAAAGTGTTTAGTTGTTTGACAGCCATGTGTTTCAGAAGCCAGGAGCTTACTATGTGCTGCTGAAGGCTGCCAGTTTTCTTATCTGGAAATACACGTGTTTTTAAGGGGTAATAGAAATTCCTCCTGGTTCTTGGATTGCTCTGAGAGTTAGGCACAAATCATTAGAAGGCAGTGAAAATGTACTTGAGGTTAATTCTCGTTCCTTCCCATTCAATCCAGGAGCTTCTGCGCATTTTAGGGGGAAAAGAAGTTTGGTCTCTTTCAGAAAGTCCAAAAGTAATGTGGGTCAGTGAGAGATCCAGATCATTGCAATGTGAGAGCCATCTAGGAATCCCATAACATCTCCATTTTGGCATCATTAAATGGGCAGCGCTGAACAGCCCATGGTTTTCAGAGTTGCTGTGCAAGAGCTGCCCAAGGTGCCCTCCTATCCCTGAGCCCTGGGAGCAGGGGCACTTAGTGACAAGCAGAATCTCATCTTGCACAAGTGCTTAGTGAGGAAACCTGGTGACACAGCTTCTGGCCAGCTTGCCCTTTTGCCTACTAATGCCATTTTCTTGGCAGAGCTGAGGAGCGGGGCCTCGTGCTTTGCCATGGGCCAGGCTGGCTCGCAGGAGCCTGGCAAGCTCCTTCCCCACAGTGCAGTTCCACCTCCCACACTAGAAACACTGCATTGTAAATGAGCAAAGTTTGTTTTCAGGGAGTTGCTCAAACTGACGCTTCTGACTTACTGTCTGTCTTGTTACAGAGCAGATTTGTCTCACAGAAACCAGGAAATGCTGTGGAAGGCACACGCAGGGTGCAGCTGGAGCAGAAACTTCTGTAAATCAACAGGCTGCCCCAATGTCACCCCATTTCTTCCATGTGTTCTTTTTGGTGTCTTGTATACTAAGAAAAATTAGTTCAAATTCAAGAAGGAGATTTTTTTTTTCGTTGGAGGACTGATAAATTGTGGTGCATTTTTCCTTTAAAGGTACACTTGACATTTATCTGTCCCTGTTCGTATATAATGAATGGGGAAACAAAGGAGGGAAATTGTATTTCAACTTTAGGTGCTCAAGAGGAAAAGAGAGGTAGTTTTACTAGGGAAAGACATGCTGTATCTGATGACAATTCCTTATTCTTTAGGCTGTCATTTATGCCTGGATAAAGTAAATATAGAACAGTGTTAGAACAGTGCTATTTTAAATACATTGTCCAAACAATTGTGCAAAGAAACAAGGTGAAGGACTAATTCTGTGTTGGCTTTCTGATTAGATTTTGAAATAGAAGCAAAGTGAAGATGACTGTCAAAGGGAGAAATACAACAGCTGAAACCTCCTAACACATGTGCTTAATCACAATACACCTTCTTTGTGCATCAGCACCTCTCATGTCTGTATGGAGCCCAAATAATATCAGTTCTTTAACAGTTTTTACACCATTATCATAAGGAGTAAAAATAGGTTGAATTTTTTTTAATATTTGTTTATCTTCCCAAATTCATGCAGTTAAAAATTCACTGTACATTTTAGATTTGAGTACACATAGATATAAAACAGGGTGTCAGCCTTTTTCATTTAAAAAAAAAAAAGTGTTTGGTAATGTATTTGCCTTTCTATTTGTTTTTGGCTCCAGATCTGACTCAAATGTTTGTGTAAGAAAGGCTGCTCTAAAAAGTGCAAGGTCAGGTCTTAGTGTGCTACACAAAAGTGGGATGGAGGGAAGGGGAGGGATTACTGCCATACATAAATGAGGATGGTGTTTCCTGCCCATTTCCCACATCATGTCTGGTAAATGCAATGGCTGAAGCACAGCGAACCAGGTACAATTTCTTTGCGGTCTCTTCAAGCAAGTTCAGTAGGAAGTTAGTTTTGAAGAACTGGAGATCTCTTCCCCCAAAGGAGTGGGATGAGGTGCACAGGGCTGAATATGTGACATGGTGAGGAACCAGTGGTGCTGGTGGGCACTAGTAGGGACGCAGCTGAAAATTTGCTTCAGAAGAGAAGTAGGCCCTCTTATAGGAACTTGGGAATGGGAGGCTGGTGAAATGGATGTTGATGGTCATGATGTATGCAGGATGTGCTGACAAGGTCCTGGCAGAGCTTTGAATAGGTACTGATGGAGGTGAGGGGTTGCAAGCATGGTAAGCAGCTGGAAGTACTCGAGTTAGTCCATTTGAAGAAGTTTCGTTTCCTTCTACAGAGGAAATGTACAGCTTCTACCTGACAGCCTCTGTGCCAGTGTGAAATCAAATGGTTACCCCCAGCCACTTTGTAGTGGCTCACCTATCTCCATTGTGTTTGCAGTCAGTCAGTGCTTCTCAGCTGGAGTTCAGCAACTTCCACCTGAGGGGCTGTCATTTCTTACAGAGGACAGTCATCTATCTTACTGTGCCTAAGATGTCCTTAAGGGGGCTTCCTCTCAGTACAGTTCCACTTAAGATTGCTGAGACTACCTGGGCACAGCATATGCAATGTCCTGCTGAGGTCTCAGCATGTCCCAGCCGGGTGGACTGCATTAACACAGTGTCCACCCATGCTAATTAGTCCCAGGGCTAGCTCAGTGTGGCCTTGCTTCAGGATCTCTGAGCCCCAGGGAAGAAATATGGTCTGAAGTGATGGAGTCATCTCAGGCATCTCTGTTGAAATTAAGTGAGCCTCCCCTCTAGATTAGGGTTAAACTGGTGCCCCTTCAATTCCTTGAGTGCCCTGAAACTTGAAGGTGGACACAACACAGTGTTTAGTGACAGATGAGAACACTTCCAGGAAATCCAAATTTTTGCTCCCAGTTTGCAAAGTCCTTACATCTCCCCAGGACACTCCATGGTGCCATCCGGACAGTCATTTCCTGATGGTTGCAGCAGTTATATCCTCACTAACCTATGAAATGATAGCTGAAAGAGGAAGTTCTTCCCATTCTTTCAGAAGAAAATGAAGAGCTACCTGCCCTCCAGCTGTGTACTTTGGGAGAATTCACAGTTATTCATTGAGGTTTGCAGTTTGGTGAAGGGCTGTGTGTGCTGGCCTGGGCAGCAGCTCTCGGTTGTCAGGATCCAGCCAAGCCAGCCCGTCTCCTCAAAGTGGACAGGATCCCTATGCCTGTATCTGCTGGTGGCTCAAGCCCTTTTTGGAGGAAAGGCAGAATTCTCAGTAAGTCACAGGATTCAGTGGCAGCTGTGATAAATTAATGTAGAAGAAGTCTTGCCTTCACTTTCAGACACTGGGAGAAGAGCATGTTCTCAAGCTTGAAAACTTTTAGGGGAAGTAGTGTGATTCTTGTGGGTAAACTGAAATGTCATAACTAAAAAGCAGTAATAGGTTTGTCATCCTAAACTAGATAAACACAGTTTAAGTGTTCTGACCTTTCAAGAATGTGTTCGATCAACTCCAGACATGGTGTCTGTATTAGGGAATAGAAGGGTAATGTTCATGTTGATGTTCAAAAGCATACAGTAAGCTGAAATATCATTGTTTCTTAGTAAAGGCCAAGTCTCACAACCCACATTTCTCAGTTAAGGAGCCATTACTAGGATAAGGACTATAACCCAGGATGTCAGCCTTGCTCTCTGGGTGGAGTGAAAGCCTCTACTAATTTGAAAATTTAAGTCCTTTAAGAAGGAGCTCAAAATCAAAGTACCTAAAGGGTTTTTTGGCTTTCTGCTTAACTTGATGCTCATATTGTGTAATGTGAACCCTTTGGGCAAAGTACTGTGATACTCTGAATTGAACTTGTGCTATGCTTAAAAGGAAAAAGTACCTCTGATCAGAACACACACACAAACACATCCCCCCAAAAAAACCAAAAAACAAAATAATAAAAAAATCACATGTATATTGTAGAAATGGTATATTGCAGCCATAATGCATGGTACATGTTGCTGCCTGGCCACCACCTCCTGTGCATTTCTGCTTGCTCTGCTGCTGCTGCAGAGCCAAGGGACACCCTCCTAGCCCTGGTACTGTTTCCTGAGTTTTCACCTCTCAGACATACAACCATAACTGTGGTGGAGAGGAAGCAAATGAATGCAGTTTGTTTGGAAAGTCCATTAGTGTTTAAAGCGTTCTAATAAGAGAATGTTTGATCACACATAGTATTGGGAGAGAAGAAAAGTGAAATGGGAAAATGAGGAGTCTATTTGTTGAAGCACTCACAAAGTCTAGGGATTTTTGAGGGTTTTCAGGTTATCTTGTCCCCTTGAAATTAAATTGTAGCCAAGTGTCTAGGCTCATCTGCAATGCTTAGCTAAGACACTTAATGAAAAAAATAGTTCCTTTAGATAATTCCCTTCCTTTCACCATTAACAGGATATATGGAATTACATCAGTACTTCCTCTGTAAATCAAGATATCGGAGGCTATTGTCTCCATGTGTAGCTCCAGCTCAGTGTGCAAAGCATTTCATATTCAAAGCTTCAAAGGTCAATCATCTGATTAATACTCCCATTACCCTGATGAGTCTTTTCTCTCTGTGGTATCCCTGTAGTTTTGAAAGGCCTTGTGCAGATGACTCTAAAAGCATTTCCTATGCACTCAGAGTTGACCCAGCTGCTGCAGCTGCATGTTGATGCTGCACCCATTGCAAAAGGGAATGAAGGAGGCTGCTCCAGCCATCTAGGAGGCTTCTGTGAGACAGTCCCACTACAGCTAGCAGTGAGTTTCAAGCTCTTTTTCCCCTGCTGCAGTTCATCTCCCTAGAGTTTTACAAAGAGACCAGGACCACGTAAAGTATTCCCAAGTGGAGCAGCATGTGCAGCATTTTGCTTCAACCTGTGTATTCCAAACTACCTCCTCTGTTATGACAGATAACTGCAGTCTGGCTACAAAGTCTGTATCAGGGATTGGTAACCCTCCAGAATGGTACTTGGCACTCAAGAGCTAACACATGTTTTTATTACATGAGCATGAGTCTCATAAAATGGCTCACTGGTCTAATATGCCCCTTTGTAAAAACAAGCCATAGTTTGATTTAGAAATTGTGATGATTCGGCAAGTTCAACAATTAACTTCTCTTGCAGGGTTAAGCTTTGACCAGAATTTGCCATGAACTCATGGGCACATTCTGCTAGGAAACAACATGCAGAAGTCCTTCACTGTCCTACTTGATTTATCTGCACAGTGCAAACTTGGAGCATAGAGCTGTATTTTCCCCCGAGGAAGTCACAGCAAGCTCCATCACCACTCCAGAGTAGAATGTGCTGAGGTTTTATTGTTTTTGTCCTTGAAAATAGTTCTGCTCTGCTCAAGACATTGCATCCTAGGAAACTGCAGCAAGTCCTGAAGTGGTGTGTTTTATACTCTTCCCTTCACCATGTTTTGGAAGAAAAGCTGGAATGTGGTGAAGAGCCTGAGCTATGTTAGCTATACAGCGTCCTGTGGGATTGTTTGTGAACACAGCAGCTAAAGATAGGAGTGCACCACAGAGATGCTAAAAATACTGTCCAACTCCACGGTGGTTGTTTAGCATTTGGAGCACTATAGTTGGCCTTACACAGACAAAGGGAAGATGCAGTTTTGCAATTTGAATATGCAAATGAAGTCCTGATCTTGCAAATGTGCAATCATATGCTCAAATCTGAAAAGGCCACTCACATTCCTGAAGTTAAGCATTAGCACGATTAAGAGTTTAATCAGTCAAATACAGTGTCATCAGAAGTTAGTGTGATTGCATGGCAATGCAGAGACTTTGCTTCAAAAAACAGCCAAAAAAAAAATCACGTTGTGTGATTGAGATCAGATCTCTACATTCGGCATGTTGATACTTGGAATTGTGCTGTCTTATAAATCATCTCTTATTAACGCAGTAGGTTGCAAACAGTTTCTTCTTTATATTTATATGCATGATTTAGTAAACAGTATTTTAGTATCAGTGGGAGCACATGCTATGCTTCATGGCTTTCAACCGTGTGACCATTCAAGGCAGAACAAAAGCTTAGAAATTAGAGTTTACATAAAACTGAGAAGCGTAGAAAGCTTAAAAGGCTGTGTAATTCACTTCTGCAGCAAGAGCACAATTTTCTCTAACATTGTTTGCATAAGTTAGCATTTATGTTGTCAATTTGCAATGATGAATGTGTGATTAACATTGCTTCTAGGACAGAGGGGAACTGGTAGCTATAGCAAGTCAAGAGGTTCTCTGGTTAAAACTGAAGTAACTTAGGCATTGCATATTCTGGCAGAGAGAATTTCTTAAACTCCTGTGTATTTTTAATTCACTCCTTTAGTTAGGAGGAAGGAGCAAAGAGTGAAATGTCATCCCTGATGAAGTCAGCATCCCAAAATATGTATAGATTCATAGAATCATCTAGGTTGAAAAAGACCTAAGATCATCAAGTCCAACCAATTTATTTAATTGAGGCCAAGATTTCAGCAGCTTTATACAGAACAAGGGCTTCAGGACTGGCATCTGTGTTTGGTTTAGGGTTTATAGTACCACTGACATGCAGAACCCCTTTAAAGGTTCCTGGGTAAGTTCAAAAGTTATGTTCAAAGAGCAGGTATTACAGGAGCAAGAGCTGTATGCGCTTGTATCTCCCTGCTGCAGGAGGAAAGGTGTGTACAGACAGCATTTTTCCAATGAATCATTTTCATATTCCAGCTGATGCACGGTGAGAATAGCGGGGTGCTGGGTTGGTAAAGATTAAACTGGTTTGAAATTTGTTCAGAAACAAATTAAATATTCATTCCTTTTTCTTGCCAAAGATTTCTGCTTCTGGCTGTTATACAGACTTCTCTCTATACCCACTTTCTGCAGGACACATTAGATTGATTATTTGTTTTCTCTAAGTGAGGCTTGGTTTTTTGGGTCTGTATTAACCAATATCCTGTTTATTGTTTCATTTTCTGAAGGACAGAGGACATTAAAGTAACAGTAGAGGAGCTGTTCAGGATGTTCCTTTCCTTGCCCACTTGTTCCATCCTTCTTACGAGCTGTGCTCCAGTTTCTGATACCATGTAGGAGAAACTTCAAATTGCTCTTTTAAATGTTTTGTCCTGCCCAAGCCTAGAGGAGAGCTCTAGATTGAGTAATAGATCATTTTCCAGTGCAGGCAGTCAGCAGAAGGGCACTGGGCTGGCAGATGTAAGGGTGCTGGTGTCAGCATTCGGGGCAGCCACACACAGGAGGCTGGAGCTGTTATTCTTTAGAGGAGTAAGTGTGAGTACTTCAGCTGTTGAAATAAAAATGCCCCTTTTTTCAGACTGAAATCACATTGTTTCTTACTGTTCTGTGAATTTGAAAGCTTTTTTCCCTAGGTTTGACCTAATTGGAGGCTCTGCCTCCAGGCTATTAATTCCCCAACCATACCTTTTGACAGAATGGCACTTGTAGTTTGGTAAAACCACAGGACTAAGTGTTCTGAGATATTAAAAGTATAATACAATGTGCAGCAGAAAAGAACTGGGTTGTATCTAGTTATCTAGTAAGTAGAAAACCTACCTCATAGTTTAGGAACACGTACATCCTGTTTCTTCTACTTGTGGTGATTGCATAACTGTGCCAGTGTTAGGGCCTGAAAAAGAAAAAAGTATCTTACAAATCCTGGGAGGCCCACATAGCAAAACCATCACTTTCTGCTCAGTGGAGAGGATCTGCAATTCTCCAGCCTAGACATTGCTGTGAGAAATTAATGTAGTCTACAAAATTACTGCAAAGTGTTCCATAGGACTTCAAAATTAATGGACTATAAAAAAGGATATAAAACAATTCTGCTGGTATTAAAACTGAGGTAAGATGAGGTAATACTGATGGAAAGGCATTGAGTCTAAGACTGATCTTGATTTACAGCCAGATATGAAAGAAATGCTCTTGTACTACAGTTTAAAACCAAGAGGTGAAGAGCTTGTTCAGTCTTCAGCTGTCTGGTTAATAACTCTTGTCCTTAAATGGAACGTGGAAGTTGCAGCCAAACAATATGCGTGACGTGATTGCTGTAAGTCTTCAGATGACTAATTACAAGGCATCTGTACAGAGATCTCCTGCTAGCAGCACAACACAGGAGCAGGCAGTAGTCCTGTTCTTCCAGATCCATTTGTCAACAGCAATTTTTTTCCTGGAAAAATTTCCATTATAACAGTGCCATTAATACCAAAAGCAGATGAATTGCTAAGGAAAGACAAGATGGGAGGGCTCTGAACCTTTGTTTTGATAGGGCAGATCTCTGTTGGTGCCTACCAAGTGAGTCTGGTAATTCCATCTGACCTGAAAAGTATCAAAGCTATTGATTATTTTTTTTCTTTTTTTTCATGTCTTTATAGTGAATGCTTTTTGGCCTCTTGCATGCATCTTGCTCGCGTAGGATGGCAAAATAGGTAACTCATCCTACATTGATACCTTTATTCAGACATTAGTGATGTTTCCTGTGATTTTGCACAGGGGTTATTAGAAAAATCTTGTTCACAAATTTGCTGTTCTGTAGGCTGTAAGTTGTTCCATTTGAAAGCAAGACATAGATCACACATATTTCTATCATTGTAAGTGTAATTGCATTCACACAAATCAGTGAATGGAAAAATCGTATTTGTAGTATTTTCTTCGCCTTAATTTTTCATTAAAATTTGGAAGAAAATAAACCTTAGGCTCATGATAGTCGAGGTTGAATTTCCTGTTAGTTTCTGTGGCTTAAGCTTATTGTAAAATCACATTATTCTGGTTTTGTCTAGTCATGATATTTGATGTTTGGGGTTTCTGTGCTTACCAGCTAAAGGGCACATTTCAGTGTTTGCCACTAGGATTGCTTCCCTTGCTGCATGGGGACTTAGGGGGGAAGGCCATGAGAGAGTGCCAGGTCTGCAGTCACCTTTCAGAAGTTCACATGTATTCAAGTCAAACAAGGGGCTGTTGTACTGCAGCATTGTCACAGGGAACAGGGATCGATCACAGCTCTGGAGCCACCGTGCAAGGAAGCCAAACCTTCTGTCGTGGTCTCACAGGGTGTGTGAGCACAGCCCCTGTTTCCTGCAGCTTTGCACTCACAACAGGAGCATGAGATTTTTTAAGGGAAAGCACACACCTTGTTCTTTTCATTCTCTTTTAACACAGCTTGAGGTCCCTGATTTACTGAGGGAATAGCTGCGGAGGATCTCAATGAGTGGTGCAAGTAAAGGATCAGTGCACATTTGCATCAAGTCCACTGATGCTTGTGTGCTGATAGGAGATCAAACTCTCCAAATATAACAGCAGTTTTTAGGAGGTGATTTACACATGCACACCTAAGCAACAACTTCTAGTACCTGTTGTTACTATATTTGCTTTAAAGATGCGAATTGGGAGAAGCTGTAGTGTCTGGTAAAAACAATCCACATAATGCATACAAGCTAGCTAACAACCAATGTCCTTTAATGGTTAAAGTGACTGCTTACATCCCTGGTTACTCTTCCTACATCCTCCCTTCCAGTCACCTATGAGCATGATGAATAGAAGGAAGTCTACGCTGTGAAATTTCCCTACTTATAGTCCTTTATCTACCACCACACCTCATTACGAATGGATCTGCCACCTTTGCAGCCTACAACTACCCAATAGACCCCAAAGTGGACTTTACTCTGGTTCTCCTTACCTGAAGAATTGGGGAATTGCAGTTTTTAAGCACACTGGTGCACGCCTCTGGTAACTTGGAACTGCATTATGATTTCTCTCCTCACACTGTAAAATGACAACTTAATGTCCATCCATGCTCAAATTGCTTGATATCAGGAGGGTCGCAGAGCCCAAAGTAGTAGGAAGAATGTGATTTTAGCTTATGTTTAATCTTAATGTGGAGAAAGTGAGTAGTAGTTTTAATTGCTTGAGCCTCCTTGAGTTCTCCTCGTAGCCTGAGATATGACTTTGATAAAATGTAGTTTATGTTCCTCATATTCAGGTACTGCTCTGGCTGCTTACTGGTCAGCAGGAGGCATTTTTTCTTGGATTTAGGTATATAATGTGAGTGTCTGTTACCAAACTGCAGCCAGCATGCACAAACAGAAACCTACAGATGTGCTAAATGCACTTACTGCAGTGCCAGGTCCTGCTGTACTGGAGTGGGATCGTTGCCCAGGAGCATTTGGGATTTGCTGTTCATGTGCAAACCAGTATACTACCCAACACAAAGGGTCTGCAAGTAACTGCTGCTATTTAAAAGGTAATGTTATATATCAAATCCACTTTCCAGTGTTTAAACACACCGGCACATTCTCACTTCTTTTTCACCAACTGTCCCTAAATATTAGCAGAACAGTAAAATCTATCTTGAGTGTGGATAAATGAGCAATAGAGAGCACAAAACTTTCCAAACTGTGAATTTAAGGCACGGGGGAAAAAAATTGTCAAGTTTTCTTGTTTTATATGGAAAATCGCCAGTTCCGTTTCTCATTGCATGACTGTTTTTGTCAGAACAGATAGAAACATTTTGGGCTGATGGGCAGATAGATCTCGCTGAAGCTTGTTGAAGCCACACAGGCTGAAGTCTTGATCACTGAATGCTGCAAATAGTTTGCTTCTGGCAAATGCATACTTCCAGTTTTGGCAGTGTCTAGTATTGGAAAGAGACAGAGACTGATAGATTCTCTAGTCTGTTCAGTTAAGCAAACCTTAGACTCAGGTTTTATACATTGCAGAGGGAACAGTGTGCAATATGCCTTGAGAAAATACTGGGGGGAAAAATACTTCTGTTTATCTCAAGCTTCTGCCTTGCTGAGTCCTTCCACCAAAATTAAATGTGCTCCATCTGTCAAAATAATTCAGATATGCCAGATCTTAGCAGCCTGTTAATGACCTGGATTCCCCAGGTGTCTTGCTCTGGAAAGCTTTGTGCAAAGCTGCAAGCACATTAGCAAATCCCAGGATCTGTGGTGAGACGGATGTCTTTCCCCACCTGCCCCATCTCCTTTTACAATAATTTCTTTTCCTCAAGTAAACAAACAGAAAAGCCAACACCTGGTATATCCCAAGGTTACAAGGGTCTTGAGACTCTTGGTGAAAGAAGGTTTTCTGACTTCCATTCTGCATATCCCAGTCATGGATTCATAAAATTCAATTTATTAAATCAGGAGAGCCTCTGGCCATGCTGCTGGACAAGGGCAGCTGCCAGGGGAGGATGTGGATGGCAGAATCCCATTGCTCTCAGTGCTCACTCGAAGAGGCTGTGTAGGTGTGGGAATCACTGCTGTGGGCTGGATCTGTCCATGGCAGTGAGTGGAGTGGGATTGTGCAGATCAATAATCAGCACCTTGCGGTTGTTTTAAATCAAGGCTTGACTCTCTGACAGGCAGCAGGTACAGGAAGAGGCACTGAAATACCTTGCTTGATGTTTTTCCTCTCTCATTTCTGCAATATGTTGACCTAAATAGGAATCTCTGGTTAGAGGTGGCTTGTTTCTGGTGGAGGGGTCAATTGTGAGGCTGGAGAAACAAGGCTCTCCTGTATAGGATGTAGCTGCTCCTTCCCAGGTTCCCACTTGCAGGTGAAGGAAGGCATGAGTTCCAGGTGAAGAATTAACAGGGGCTGGCAGGAGTGCCATGGGTAGCCTGGCTCACGGGGAGAGCTGGAGTAGCAGCTGAGGACAGCTGATATGTTACAAGAGAGAAAAGGCTGGTAAAGCAGGGAGCTCAGTCCAGAGGTGCCCATGTGTGGTTGGTTATTAAAATCCAATGGACCCATCACAGAGTATGTGTTTGTTAACAATTTGATCACTCTGCTTCAGTTTTTGCCACTTCCTTTCTCCCTTCATTGAGTAATAGCAAGTTCCTCAAGGGCAGCCCCACCTCCTAAGTTTGGGAGGTGCCTGATGCCCAAATCACCTTCACAGCAACCCCAGTGAGCCCAGCTCAAGGAGGGCACAGCCAAGGACTGGCTTCTCCTGCTGAGGCCGCCTTTCCCTCCTTGCACAAAAGAAGCCTGTGGAGCACTGTGTCCACATGGAGGGAATCAGTTTGGTGCAGGGAGGGAGTGTGTGACAAATTAGCTGTTTGTAACCACAGCTGTGCAGCTTCTGTGGACAGAGCAGAGTAAACAGTCATTATATATTCTAGATGTGCTGCCATGTCAAGCCAGCAGCACTGCTCCTGCGTGACTTGGGTCTTTCCCAGAAAGACAGTCTGCTGGTTTGGAGATCACTGCTAAAAGCAAACCTGAGATAATGGAGAACTCATAATCGGATATTCCCTGAATCAGAGAGCTGCCTTTGTTTCCCAGGTATTCCCAAACAGAAGTTAGCCTGTGCATGTCAGTGCATTTTAATGCATTTTGACAATGTCACAAGAGCCCCTTTGTTGCTTGTCTGCTTCGTCCTTGCTGGCACATCTGAATGAAGCTTTCCCATACTGAGCCATAGGCAGCTTTCAGCCAGCTTAGGAGAGTATGTGTGTGTGTGTGTGTGTGTGTGTGTGTGTGTGTGTGTGTGTGTGATGAACTTCTAAAATACTTCCATTCACTTCTCAGGTATTCAATTTGAAACAGAGCTGTCCAATACACTAATCAGAGAAAGGGGAAAAACATGGTTTGGTGTTCTCTTTTCTGATGATTTTGTCAAATTGTGTAAAAAAAAGGAGAAAGAGCTGGAATAAATCGGGTCCTTCCTGGGGAGTCTGGAACCAGATGAAGGAAGTTGATAATAAAAGTATTTTTGGTAAGGAAGGGTCTAGAAAAGCATGGGTAGGCTTTTAAGAGATAGTCTTGCAATGTCTGGGAGTACTGAATGAATGTTCTGCAACTCTCAGCTTCTTGAATTAGCAAGGTCAGGACCTCCTGGTTCTAAAAGTTGTAGCGCCTTGTTGCCACCACTGTGGTTGGCATGTCTGAGCCACACAGGGTCCCAGTAATATTCCTGCCCCCTGCCCTGGTCAGGGCTGCCACAGCAGCATGTGCATGGAGAGCTGTCACTGGGAGCTGGGGCTCCTCAAAGCCAGCACCAGCCCAGAGCACGTGTAGGAGTAACAACCACTGAGGGATCAGTGGGGAACACTGAAGACAGTCTCATGCCCAGAGCAAGGAGGGATTTCTGTTTATAATGGAAACTTCATACTTCAGTGCTGGTAACCGTGGTCTATTTTTTACACTGGTGATGTGCTTGAAGCAGGATGATGGTACCCAAGTGCCCCTTTTAACCAAAATTACTCTATGATTTGTTTAGTTGCTTTAAGGAGCCTATCTTTCTCTCTCAAGTTTGGGGCTGTAGTCAAATCTATCTTCAAATCTATCTTAAGCAAAAGCAATGTTATTAATTTCTGTGGAGCAATACCTGCCTGCACTGGAAGAAATTGGTCTCCTGGACTTTATGGTACGTGTGCAAATACTCATATGGGAACAGGAATCTTGCTTTTCAAGAGAACATGACACCCAGCTAATTTCACTGCCTCTCTTACAGCAAATCTTCTCAGGAGGGCTAAGCAACAGCATCCTATTTAAAAGTCCTGTCCCAGTTTTGGAATACCTGTGCCATCGGAAAGCTATGGCCTTATTTTATCTGTTTATATCAAGTAACAGTCTAGGAGAAATGAAGTTTTGTTTTCCCATCATATTTATTCCCCAGTGCAACAGTTAAAAAACTATTTTTCAGAGTGTTTAGAAACCCCACATTTTTCCCTGATAACTCAGAGCACAGGAATGTCCTATGACAAAAGAAGAGCTGGCAAGGACATGCATGCCAGCATGTCAGCTGGCCAAGGGTGGGAGATCCTCCACCACTTCCTGCCTGAAGGTTCCCAGGGTGCAACTTGGGAACACACTCTCTTTTGGATAAGTGAAGCCCCTGTAAATACTCTCTATACATGTCTGAGTTTTAAATATATGTAGTTATGCTCTACCAACATGTTTCAGCCTACACAGGGCAACATCTGTTGGAACATGCAATTCTGGCTTAGTTTTAGCAGAGAAAATGAAGGAAAACAATTTCATCCATCACTAGACTAACACTTGGGAGAAGATTTAGGCCTGATTCCATTTCCTAAAGCTAAGAAAATTTTGGCCTCATCAGCAAATGTCTGATGGTGCAGCAGTATCTGGCTGTGACGCGGGACCGTCTCTCACAGAGCAGCAATCCTGGCCCAGCACAGACACTGCTGCCCAAAGAGGCTCTCAGGTAACCAGACAATGTGCACTGGAAGCAGCTCTCCTCAGTTCTCCCCACCTGTGGTTTTTGAGCACAGCCCACGTTAAAGCAATGTCACTGGAGATCACCAGAGACAAGCACTAATAACTCTATAAGGGGCAGATCTTGAGGAATAAAGGGAAAATACCCAAAGGCTACAATGCCAAAGCTGCTGTGTCTGGTAAAGAAGGGTAGATGAACACCTCCTAAAAGCTTTTCAGCAGCACATTGTAATCTGCAAACCTACCATGATGATCATGGATACGCATCTTGTATCATCTCACTGTCTTCCAAATGTCTCTAAACTGGATACCACATGACAGTGTCTGATACTAATCCCAAACTGCATCTACACCCTCAGCAACTTAGGCACAAATCTGCCATTGTCCTTCTGCCCACCAATTTAGAAATAAGTGATGAGAGGTGTGAGACCAGCTGAACGAGCCACCAGGCAACCCTGCCATATTTCCAGGTCAAAGCTATACAAGTTTGTGAGCAATTTCAGAAAGAGAGGCTGAATTTAGGGGTGGACATCAGCTGTTTGCACAGTGCAGAAGGAGCTGCACATGGCGTGCTCACCCTGTGCCCTGCAACCTTCACACACCCTCTGATGACAGTGCTGTGACACTGATGTCTGAGAGCACCAGTTGTGCAGTGGCTGAGGTATAACTGCAATGTGTTTTAAAATGAGTGCAAAATTTAGAAGTTAGTCATATGCAGCATAGCCCTAGAGTGGATCTGGTTATGCTGGGGTTGTCGGGGGAGAACTTTTTTGGTGATATGAGCTTTTATGAGATGGGATTTTTTTTTTTTTTTATAGCACTACATGATGGGAAGCACATGGACTTGTAGCCCAGAGCTGGGAGAGGCTTTACTGGGAGCTGGCTTAGAAGAACCAGTGTTCTTTCATTTTCTCATTGCTGATCAGATACTTTTCTACATACTGCTTCCCTCTATTGATAAACAAGGTCATAATGCTTATTTCCCCTAACTTGAAGCAGCAATGTTAAGGTCTGATTAATCCTGTGACATACAGGTCATGCTTGTTAAAATTGAAAGCCATAGATGATTTTATGTGGAAGAGATTGCCATATCCTGAAATAGTATGAGAAGCATTGTTTTCAGTTTCACTTTCTTTATATGTAGCGGGCAGGTTTCTATTCCCTAAGATTTGTGAATTTACTACTCCATTTCTTGTAGATCAAGATATTTATATAATTGTATTTTGAAAACATGTCCATTTTTATGAATGAGTGGCAATCGTTCAAAAGAATGAAGTGCACAATGCCTTAGACATAGAAGAATAAACAAAAATTAAGAAGTTTAGCTGTTCTTTACTCTTTCTGGAATTTAAAACATCTGTGATTAGGATGTTTGAAAGTCTGTTTAGATAGATAGCTTAAAATTTCTTTTGTTTTGGTTAGTTTAGAAAGTATGCTAGTTATTTCAGATGTTTGGCCAATAAAGAATGTAAAACAATTTAATTGTCTCAGGTCTGAATTTAATCTGAGTCACTAGCAGAAGGTCACTAAATTCAGTCCAGGGTTTCATTCAGATTTGCCATTTAGACCTAAAAAATGTTACCATAAAAGGTTGGCATGTTTGTTATGCAGGGAGTGTAATGTCTTAATTGAAATGCAACCAGAAACTATTTTAAAAACTTCTATTACAGTTCTCATGACAAGACAGTGTTTTGTAGCTTTAACATCTGTTTTAAAGCCAACTCATGAGATTTAGCCTTTGTCTGCTATAACTCTTTTCATTTCGGTGAAGTTGCACACATTTAAATCCTGATTGAATTTGTCTCACATTATTGGCTTTTTAATTGTATGATTTAATTTTCTTTATCTCCAACCCAGTGTTGTATTGTGGAGCTTCAGCGCATGTCAGAATATGGTCAATAATGGATCCTTTCATCTTCCTTTTATATTTTCACAGTTACAGGGATCCATTAAAAGAAAACTGGAAGATGATAGCTCTCCTGCCTCCAGTGGCGTGCCTGATGTCACTTTCCCAAATGACAGTAAAAGACTTTGTCTTGACAATGTAAACCTTGCCATGAGCCAAGGTGCCAATCCCAGCATGGCATGTCCAGAAATGCAAAGTTCTCCATTCTCCGCTGGTCACAACACTTCTTCCCTGGGAGTCACAGGGCATCCAGTGCTCCTTGAAAACAATCACATCAATGGTGGTGGCACAGGCTCCCCATTCTTAGTGCCACCCAACACAGAAATAAATCAGAAGGGGTCAATAGAAGGGCAAGCCAACAACATTGTCCATTATGATGAGAAAGGAAGCAGCTTACAGTCTGTGGACCAAGAGCTTCAAGATCTATTGGAAGAGCTGACCAAAATGCCTGATCCTTCTCCCAATGACCTGGATCTGGAGAAGATTTTGTGCAGCAAGGCTGAAGATCCACTTGGTCTGAGTCATTCCCAACCAAATATAAGTACCACTCCAAAGTCCTCCCCTCAGACTTCCCACTTGGAGAACCATGTTGCTAACAAAGATTTTTCTCCAGGCTGCAATCCAACCAGTGGAGGATCCCCTCAGATGAGACCATCATCTGCTGGAGCTAACTTCCAAGTTCCTCCCTCAAACAAACCTGCTGCATCACCCATCTCTACAGCAGCTCAGAACAAAAACCAGCAGCCACCAATGCTCCCAGTACCCTTGCCCAACATACCTGGCTCCAGCTGGCATGCTCAGCAGCTGAAGCAGCTGGCAGCCAGCAAGCAGGTGTCTGGTACCAAGCAACAAGTACAGGCTCCCAGCTGGCCTACTATGTCTCCTCCTGGTCTCTCTCCGCCTTACAGGGCAGGATCATCCCCACACCATCAACCGTTCAGTCCTCAAAATGTTATGGTGTCTGGCATGCCTGCTAATAATTTACCAGGAAACAACATTCAGAGTCCTCAGAACACTCTGCTTTCAAGCATGACTTCCAGCAGCACCCCATCCAATGGCCCCTCTCCCCCTTATGGCTCTGAGAAACTCTCCAGTCCAGCTCTGAGCCAGCAACCCTTCAGCCCTCAGAGCTCCATGCTGCCTGCTCTGACCGCAGCCAGCTTGCCAGCCAGCAGCATTAAAAGCCCACAGAACAACTTGGTTGCCAGCATGCCCTCCACAAATACTGGACCTTCTCCACCGTACAGGCCAGAAAAGCTCTCAAGCCCTGCTCTGCATCAGCAGCCCTTCAGTCCTCAAGGTACATTAATCTCTAACATCACTCCCACCAGCAACCCTACAAGTATGCAGAATTCGCTTTTTAAATCAATGACTACAAACCAGACCAAAAATATGAACATAATTATGCAACAGCCATCCAGTAGCTTACAGCCAGGTCTGGTGAATGAGAGCCCTGTTAGCCAAGACCAGTTTTCTTTCAACAACACCAAACCACTGTCTCACTTTGCCTCAGAACCAGCTACTCAAAAAATGTCTCCTCTGACAGCAGGACAAGGACAGCAGTCCCTCATTCACTATCTCCAGCAGCAGCAGCAGCAGCAGCAGTCTCCAGCCACACAGCAGTCCCAGCAGACCAACAACAGCCAGTTTCTCCAGCAGCAGTTCCGTCAACTAATGCAGCCACATCGGATGCAGAGACAGATGCAGTCTGCCACACTGCCATCTCAAAGCAGACAGGTGAGGACCTCTCTTCTATCTTACATGACTTATGTGAAAGTACCAAGTCATTTATTTATTTATTTTCTTATTTTTGCTTTTCTGTTTGTGTTTCAAATGCAATGCCACTAAATTTCTGAGGTGTGCACAGTGCATACATGCAGAAAGCAGTAACAATCTCTGATGTTATCAGAGTAAATTTATTTCTTTCTTCAGCTAGAAATGTACCATCATTCCACTATGCATTGCCTGTTTTAGCTTGGTGGAAAACTCTGTGCTACTTTAAAATAATTTTTTTACATGTATCGGTGATAGTCTCTTGTAAGCTTATATCTATATTATGAACTCCAGAGATATTTTCATTGCATGTTTCATGTTGTCTTTTCAGAGGGAATATCTTCTTTTTATCTTAGTGCCCTTCAACAGATTAATCTCTGTGTTATGCTTCTGAGGCTAGAAAAGATCAGGTGGGGTGAGAAGTGAAGTTAAAATTTGTCCTTCGCGGACAGCAGGTCAAACAGTACAGCTCCTGAATAGCAAAGAGGCAGACTTGAAATACCTGTTAGTAGCATTTGCCAGAAGCCATTTCTTGCTTTGGATGAGGGCCATTCCCCACCCATGGTGATCTGTGATACCAATCAAGCTGGTAAATGCAAAAATGCATCTAGTGAAAGTGAGGCTGGTTTCTGTCCAGCGACCTTCGCAGTGAGACTCAGTGAGAGCTGTGAATCTGCTACTACCCCAGATCAGAGAGGTGTGCTGTGAACGGGTCCTGGGAGCAGGTGAGGGCTGGGAACTGGGTCTGACAGCAGCCTGTCTGTGAGGAATAAACGTCTTTTTGTTTGGAAGAGTAGTTGGAAACACTGAATCTCACCACCAAACCAAGGGCTTTGTAAGATCCCTCCAAGCTGCTTAGCTGTGCACACAGTGTCTCAGCAAGGGAAGGACTGAGAGAGACGCTTCTCTCCCAGCAAAGCAGAGTCTGATCGCTGGAATTCTACCGGGATCTGCTTGAAAGCTGAAGTGTGAAATGCACTATAGAGCCAGGTCCTCTGTGCTCTTCTTCCCTACAAAGTGACTGTTTTTTTTAAAAGGGGAATTTCATCCACCTTGGTGTTAACGCTTGTGTAACTAAATATCATAATGTCCTGTGATAATAATGAGAAATGGGGCATAGTTACTAAATATCAGCTTCTGAGTGGTTAGTCAGTGAGAGGCATTGCCACTGTGCTTCTTCAGGATCAACTTGCTCTTTGCCAGGTTGAGCACACTCCATTCTCCCTTATTTCATGCAGTAGCCTGATCAGGGGGGCAGGGAAGGACTGGTGCCTCACTGGATTCACTTATGCAGGTGTAGAACAGGCAACAGTGGGGCACATCTAGTGCTCTTTAAATGGTACCAGTGAAAGGCTCCTTATTCAACAAAGACCTGGAGCAGTTTGTTGCTTCAAGCGCTGCTTGTGTCTGGTAGGACCCAGATTAAACAGAGTAGAGAGCATTGCTAGCTTGGGATCCAGGCCTGTGGACAGACATGACTGAAAAGAGCAAAGTGCAGCCCTTCCATGAATTACTGCCCACCAGATGTTTTACTCTGGTGGCAGGCATGGGTAAAGAATACATTCGTGGTGTTTTCCTGCATCTTGCATGAGGACTAATAAGTTGTTAA